>NC_050511.2:748231-1114481 GCF_012460135.2 Molothrus ater | reverse complement strand
ATAAAGTTTGAGGAAAAAGCTTCATGGAAGTTCATGCAATTCATTTTAATTAGGTTCTATTTATATGCACTGATAAAATGCTAATTTTTCAGTTAATGGTCTGAAAGAATAAGTTTGCACAATTTTATTAATTTACTATTGAAAATGGAGGAAAACAACCATTGTTTCAAGTGCAGCTTTTTCATTTGTACCTTTTGCAAATCACACAAACGAGGAATCATGTCCTGCAAAGACTTCAGTGTTCAAGTTGCAGGGTGATCAAAAGCAGCCACTGTGCTTAAAACATGCCCACACTTTGGTACTGTTTCACAAAGAAATTCTTGTAGATCCAGTGGAATAAACTGCATGAGCAAAAATATGTTTGTAATGTAGGATTGCAAAAATTCAGTCTTGAGGTCTCATGTTCTTTTTCTACAGTCACCTACAGCAGCTTTATCTTCAGATAGAATAAGCAATCTCAGCTACAATTAAAAAATAAAAGGAAGAAGAAAAGGAACTTTCTGGTGAACATGAAACATGGACATTGTCCTGGCTGCTTCTTGTAGGTCACCAGCATATGCCTCAACTTATATTTGAAGTGTTGGTTCTGTAATGCTGTAATGCTGGTGATTTGGGCATTTCGATTGTTTAATTTATTTTATTTTATTCCCAGTAGTGCTTTTCTGAGATATAAGCCATCATATTTGCAGAAATCACAGTGGGTCACTATTGTTTGGGGTTTTTTTCCCCCAAGAACTTCAAAGTGTTTTTGCAGACCTCCTTGATGTAAGATTTTATGAGTAGGCTTTTATATCCATAGACAACTTCTTCTATGACAGAATAATAAAAATATTCCACTGTTTTAATGCTTATTTCAGAGTAAGAGTGGTTGAGTTAAACAGCTGAAGGCACAGAGTGGGAAAATGCTAAATGTAATAATCAATATTTAAAAATAAAGACAGATCTGGAGAAGAGCCAGCTTTCTCTAAGCCATGCTTTGTGATCATTTTGCTTTTTAAATAAAGAAGTGTAAATCTGAGGAAAGAAGGCATGCTTGAGCATAGCAATTTAACTAAATTACCATTTAAATACAAATTTTTAAAAGTGCTAACAGAATAGATAACATATATTAAAGGTATTTCATACAGAGTTCTCTTCCAGATGGATTTCAGTGGATAAACTACATGATCACAGATCAGGATGTTAAATACCAGTTCCCATCTACACATACTAAGAGTTTTTAAGAATGAACATATAAATTACAATCCTGAAAGTGCCAATGAAGGACCATTATCCCCTAGAAGACCATTAAGCACATTTTACAGTGGTAATCAGCAACAAAGCCACTGCAGAAGAGGATTCTGCAGCAACCTGTCACTTATTTTGAGTGATAAGCGTAGGTCTAATCAATGCATTGGGAATTGTACTCCAAATAATTTACATCAGAAAGAGGTAGAGACCTGAACTGCCTGAAACTGCTGACCTAACACGAATCCTGAGCAACAGCTCTCTGTTTAAACCACCTTACAGAAAGGCTGAATCCTGCTTTGAATTATTTACTCTTAAACCATGACAACTGTTGGAGCATGGAAAGAAGGGAGAGGCCACGACTAACAAAATTCAGAGCACTGCAAGGACATTCACTGTGATAAGAGGTAGGTGAAAATAAATAAAGATATAGTGGGTGAGTGGGTGACAGGGCTTGCTGGGCACGGGCAGTAGACTGCTGGTATGACCCTCATTGAACAGCCAGGGGAGATGAAGGCACTGCTGAAGACACAGCAGAGGTGAGTGCCCAAGAACTGCAGTTTGGAGACAATCCTGGCTCTTTACAAGCAAAATATCTGTAATTCAATGGGTGATGGTTAAGGGTGGACAAATTACTTTTTAGCCTGAAGTCTGTCCTTCAGTGGTAACAGTTGCTCTGAACTATAGTCTCAGTTTGAATCAAGGTATTTACCCACTGGCATAGACCGATATAACTCTGCACAGCACTCAACAGTTTCTTTTAAAATGTGCTTTTTTGGATAGTCATATACACATATAGTACATACAGGACTACTGCAGTTTGTATATACACCGATTATATACATGATGCCTAAATCACAACACACTCCTTGCCTAGGAAGGAAACTGCAGCAGACAGGAGTTGGTGTATCTCCAAGAAACTTCACATTCTACTTTCCATGTCTAAGCAGACAGCCTACCTGGTTATAAATTTGCTGTTTGGATTTACACCAGCTAAAAAGAGTCAGATGGAGAGAGTGGATTTTTCTTAGAAAGCTTTTAGTCATGATGGGGCTGCGCACCACAGAGGAAGCCACAAAAGCAGGTGAGTTGAGATTGACTTAAACAAGACCATTGTGGAAGTGGAGAGGGCAGAACGCTGGCAGCCCCACATCCTGAGTGCAGTTTGGCACGTGTGGCTGTGGCAGGAGCATCCCCACGCTGAGCAGTTGTGGAGCAGCACTGGCCCTGGGGAACCCACCTCAGCCACCGAGAGCTCAGCGTGTGCAGCCAAGGACCACAGAAAAACCAATGCCTGGTCTCCTTCACCATCCACGTGGTGAGGTCAGAGGGTTGGTTTGGCTTAGTTTATAAGTCTGATTTAAAAAAACCCAAAATTAAAAGAATCTGAATTGAATGCAATTATTAATTTAAGGTTGTTGTAGTTTGGGTTCACTCTTAAAGAAATGGCTTATGTATGTTTTTAACTTACCACCTGAATACCACCTGACAGCTTCTTTTTTTTTTCTTTTTTTTCTCTTTTTTTTGTGTGTTAGAACATTTAATCTCTTTTAGAAATTTTTAAATTTTTAAAATATTCTTCATTTATGCAAGCCATGTATTTGCATGATTCTTAACATTTTGGGTGGCTGCTGAACTGAATGGAGTTTTTTCCATGGACAGCTACAGCTAGGATTAACCCACTGAACACGGGTAGGGCTGGAGGATTAAACTGGGTTCCTTAGCATGATTTGTGCATGGGATTCTGACACTGGCCATGTAAGAGGCACAAAAACCTTGACAGCCACTGGAGGAAAGTGTTTGAGACTCAAAAGCACAAGGAAAGCCAACAGTGGAATCAGGATGATGCTATACTAGAAGCAGAAGGCTTAAGGCAGTCCTTTGTATCATGATTATTTCACTAGGACAAAACCTTTGCTATCATAAATTTGGTAATGCAAGAAAGTCCAGTGGAACAAATTCCTGTCAATTTATCTAAATTTCCATGAAGTAGATACACTGAATGTATTTAGCAACAGCTAAGGAGCAACAGCTCCTCCTAAATATATTCAGTGTATCTGAATGTACTTGTGAAAAATGTATTTGTATTTGTGACAAATTCCACATCAGTGGAAACAAGCAGCATCCCAGCCCTTTACCTTTATGGTGTGATAAATACACACCTTCTGCAATTTACTTTTTCAATTCACTATCATGAATGCAGTTACTAGCAAGAACTGAAGGCAGAACTGCATGTTCTGCTATTCATACACACAAGACCACCTGCTCCTAGACAAATGACACATCCTTCAAGGCAGCACAAGTGTCTCAAATTTTGTTTTTGTCATAGACACCTATGAAAATCAAAATAAGCTGTCTCCCACTTCCTGGCTTTTGGAGATGATTATGGTCTTTGAACTATGTCAACATAAAATCAAGCATTAAAAAATAAATCTATTTTTCAAGTATCCTTATTTCTGAGATGCAAATTACCCAAAAAAATCACATACAGACCAGTGTCTTTTTTAGTGTACATTTTAGCATCCATTTGTTACTGTGTACTGGTTCTTCCATAAGCCTGTTTGGTCCATATTTAAAGAGCTCTTGAATTCTTTTTATGATTTTTTTTTCTTTTGTTGCTGGAAGTCTCTGGGTGTGACAGGTGAGTTTAATTCTACTTTCTTCAGACTTTATTGAGAAAATCCAAGTTGAGAGAAGCAGGGAGATGAATGGAGTCCATGGTGATGGCAGATGGGTTGAATGGGAACAGAACTGGGAACATGTGCTTGAAGTCTAACAGCAGCTGTGGAGGGTCATTCCGTTCTTGCAACTGCTTCTGTTGGGTGTGGGAGAAGAAAACAAATGTAGCATTAGTTGTTGCCTTTTCTTGTTGTGTTTAACATCATCAAAGGTTTGAGAATGTGCATAATTTTATAGATACTGCAGGTGAGAACTATTTTGTTCTCTTCTGCAGCACCTTTCCTTCTGAGCAAGTATTTACAGGAACTTCTATCAGACTGTAGGAAACACTGCTTCAGGAGAACCTGGTTACATTTTCTACATGACCACAAAGATACAGGACCTGGAAACAAGATGACCCCCATGGCACAGCAAAACCAAGACTACATGATACCAGTAGACCACCTTTGATTCAGCTGATCAACCATGGTGATATGTTCTGGAGGTAGCTGAACACATGCCCTTCCTTTTTCTCCCTGCTCCTTCTGAGCATTAAAAGGTGTTTGGCTTTAATTTGTTTATTTTTCCTTCAGTTGCCAATTTCTACCTCCTATTTCAGAAGTAACTCAATTTCACCAACACTTTGTTGACTCCTGCAACCTTAATCCTCAGTCCTGTTGCTACTGAAGAGCTGTATTAGCTGAGCTTTGGATTTGGGTGCTTATTGCCCTCTGTGATTAACAGCCTGGCTATCCCTGCAGCTGTGTGCTGTAAGTGTGTGTGCACACACAGAGCACTGAATTCAGGACAACCTGCAGCAGCGTGCCTTTTATAAAATGCCTGAGTTAGCAGTGATTTAATACAGATGCCACTAGAACTACAGAGATGTCATTTGTGCCCTCCAGTTAACAGCTCTTTAAATTTACCTGTATGTTTCGTATGAAAGCTACTGTCACACGTTCTTCAAACTCATTCACAGGAGTGTAGAGATTCAGTATCTTTACAATCTGTTAAAAAGAAAACATGGTTACAGTCATGAGAAGCTAAACTTCTCCAGAACACAGAGCACCAGCAGCAGGTTGTCAGGATATGGCCACAACAAGTCTGCCATGACAAAGCAGAGGAAAGAAGCAGCAGAAGAATCACCCTGGTGTTTTTCTTTGCCTCCTGTAAGGTATTGCAAGATGGACCTGTCAAAATCACTAAAATCACTTCTTATGGGTTGGTCTGTAAGTTGGCAACAGACTTGGACAACAGATTTATACAGGGTTTGCACATGGTGACATGGATGACTTCTGATGTCACCTCTACCATACTTCTCTTGATGCTCCCTCATTCCCACTCCTCCCCTCAGCTTTTCTCAAAAATTCATGTTCAGGACAGGGTGGTGCAGATACATTAGAAAGGCTCTCTGAGAACCACTGGAAATCAGCTCACATCTCCCACTTCTCCCTTCCTACAATATTATCAAATTAAGGACAGGCAATCCAGCAGTAAAAAACACAAGTTTATATCATCCTGGAATGGAGTCTCAAAGTTCAAGGTCATATCCAGCCAGCCTAGGTTGGTACTTCTAAACCTCCTACCCCAAATGGGAATCCTTGGTGGGCATCCTGCAGACACAGCCAGTTTAAGAGCTGGCAAAAGACTATAGGTGTGGGAATCCTTAAAATCAGAGGGTTTTGGGAAAGCTGCAAAAGGCAGGCCTCAGAGAGAGCAGAACTGCAATTAGAGCTAGCTGGGTTTAAAATGTCAAGGATCTGAGTTACACAACAAACTCCTTGGGGCTGGGTTTCATCTTTGCACATTTCTGGAGCTCCAGTGCCATCAGTGGCACTGTAAGAGAGGGGCCACTACTGTGAGCACCTCTGGGAGGGGCCAAGATGTAACATCAGTCCTGAAAAGCACAAGCTGTGCCCACTGAAGAGCTGGCAGAGGGAGACAACCCTTTCCCACTCCTCAATTACCTGTTCTGTAAACCCCTGCCCTGCTCCCTACCTGCTGGGTTGTGAGAGACGTGCACAAGGAGCAGATGGCCTCAGCATCCTCTGAGGTTTTCTTCTTCAGCTGCAGGAGCTGTGCTGCCTGAATCAAGGGCTCCAAAGTTTGTGCTGCTCCACTCTGCTGCAGATTCTTCCCATGCAGCCATTCCTCCAGCTGGCTGATGTTAAACCTGGATAAGCGACCAAGACAAGATGTGAGCTCAGAGGTAAGAAGCAGCATCTTCAAAACTCCTCTTTGGGGCTCAGGGTATGTTGCAGTGCTGGTGTATGTGGTTTTTTGTGCTGTGTATTTGTGATATATGCAGCAAGAGACAATCAGACCAAAGCTCAGTACTCAACAACTCAGAGTAAAATATATCCTCCAAGTACCTTTCAAATAGATGAACCATGTAACAGCCAAACAAGACAAGGGAGTTGCGTTTCTACAGCATTCAGATTCCTCCAAGTTTCAACAATTAAAATGAAGATTTTAACCAGCTTTTAAATGCTAACAAGATCCTACAAAGTACCCAGATACCTTTGAGAATATCTACACAGAAAATGCTTTTGCTGTGCCCACTGTCCTCAAGAGGAACACAGAAAGATCCAGCCTGGGAAGGGGAGAGGGTAGCAAATGGAAGATTTAACTAATTTGCACTGAGAAGTGCACTTTTTTCCCCTATTTCCCACCAACTTACAACATTAACAAAACTTCCTTAAGCAGGCAGAGCCCTGCCCCAAGCCCCAGCCCCACCTCAGCTGCATGCCCGTGCTCCACGAGCAGACATCCTTCCTCAGCAGGAGGTTGTTCAGGGCGATGGCATTGATCATGTAGAAGAGCTGCTTGAACACCTGCTGGATGATCTCTGGGTCCAGGCCCTGGTCACACATGATGCTGTGGAATGTGTTCAGCTGGCGAATCATTTCATCCAAGCTGTAGGAGCTGTCACCCGCATTGGAGGAGTATTTCCTGTGGCCCACTGGTTTGACACTGGAAAGCCCTTGGATACTCTCATTTTCCAACACAGCAGACACTGGAAAAAGGGGGGGAAATGGGCTAAAAAGCCTGCATCCATCTATTTGTCACTAGAGTGAAGAACTGATCCCTCAATGGGCTGCAATGAACACGTATCAGTCTCAGTGATGCAGCACCATGGATGCTGCAAGAACTGACAGCAGGACAGATCCATGGTTTACTCTGATAATATGAAATAGTTAAAAACACACACAAATATCATAGAACTATGCAAGAGTTGAGTTTGGAAGAGACCTTAAAAGGCCATTAAGGTCAAACACCCCTGGCATGGGTAGGAAAACCTTCCACCATCCCAGGTTGCTCCAAGCCCTGTCCAGCTGGGCATTGGACATTCCAGGGATGGGGCATTCCTCAGATGAATCCTCAGGGATTTGGCTGAAGAGATAACTCTTCTAATACCTGCTCTCACACCCTCAAAACCAAGGTCTTTATGAGTCTTTTTCCTCTTCCCAATCCTCTCCTTTCTTATAATGTACATTTCCATCCATAAAAAGATTAACCACAGACCCGGTCTGGAGGAGACCACCAGCACAACCTCACCTCTTCCACTGCCTCCCCAACAGAAATAAAAGAGATATCTTCTGGAGTGGGAGGAAAAGCCCTCATCCCTATTAGCTCCTATCATGGGGGAAGATAAAAACTCCCTGGGTCATGCTGGCACTGTGCAAAGCTCTAAAAAACAGCTGGAGCAGACAGTCTGGGCCAAGAAGCACCCTGCAGGTGTGAGCTCACCGATCATGGGCTGCAGGATGCTCTCTGCAATGTTGATGAGCTGCTGGTAGATCTGGATGGAGAGGTGGCCCAGCACCTGCCGGTACTCAGTCAGGTCGAAGTTCTTCAGGCAGTGCTCATTCTGCTTTGCCGTGTTTTGGGTCATGAAACCCTGAAAAGGGGATTAAAACACCCAGGCTCATTATCCCACCCACTGACAGTCCATCAGAACCGCTGCATTAAAGCCCCCTGCACCTTTACAGTACAGTATACCAAAATATGTTACCAAAATACATCATAGAAAAGATAAAAACTCATAAATCACCTTTCAGTTACCTAGGCATTTGTTTATAAATTATTACTAGAGAACAACCTTTTGAAGAAAATCACTAAACTACCAGTTTTTCATCTTATCCTTAAGCAACGATCTGCATACTTGTATTAACTGCAACATATAGGAGTAGAAAATGACATTTCAGGCCCTCTGAAACTACTTTTTTAGCCACATGCTTATCCATTTGAGTTCCAACTGTTAATGGGAAACAAAATATTTTTAAATTAAGATTCTAGAAAATTGAAAAAAAGTTATGACTGCATTTTATGTGCTGCTTTGACAACATCTTAAAATGTTCTGAAATTCACAAATCTCCTGAAATAGCTGAATTTGTTGCCTGTTTTTTGCTGATACAGCTCATCTATAATCCTGCATTTGGCTGCTGTAAGCTCTCAGTTCTGGGCTCAGATATTAATACCAGTTTTAGTGTCAGAAGCCAATGGGATGTTTTAATTAACACAGATCCTTTAATTGCCTGTTCATATGGTCTTACTTGGTGTGAAAATGAGAACTATGAAGCTGTTTTTGTTGGTTGCTGACTGGCAAAGTGCAAAAATACAACATGTGCCAATTTGAGTTGATTTCACTATTTCCCCATTTTCCTGACTAATTGTATAGCACCATGCTCTTCACCTGACAGGACTGCATGTGGGTTGGGATTTTCTTTTAAGCCTTTTCTTAAAAACAGGCTGGATTTAAAACTAAAGATAACAGTATCTTGCAAACAGCTCTATAGTATTTCTCTCCTCTATATTTTGCAACAATTGCCAATGGAATTTGCAAACAGCTGATTAATTTAACACAGTAAATCAGGGCAAAGACTGTATTTTAACCCAGCTGGTTTTCTGGAGAGGATTTTCTCTAAATGCAGTATTATTATCTAGACAGAAGAGGGCAAACAAGAGCACAGCTGCTAGTAAGTATTCTCTAAAATATTTTTAATTTAACTTTTAATTTTAAATCTTCAAAATCCAGTGCTGAGGTTTTACACTCACACCATTATCTCTTGAATGACCTGAATAGTTAATTTAATTTTATGATTTTTTTTTCTTACAGCTTGAATGCTCAATATATCTAAATAAATATCTAAAGACTAAAAAAAAAATAACAGTATTTGTGTCTGTTGAAAATTTTAATATGCAGAATACAAGGCTATAAGGATGGCAGTGGGTAATGTACGAGAACTGTGATAATCCCATTCTTTTGAAAGGGGTCGGCTTTAATAAAATATATTTCAAGCTATAAAATATTGTTTAATAAAAAGCTGGGGGATGAACTAACACCAGGAGAACGGCCTTCAAAATGGCTCACCAGAAAAAGCATAGAAAGGCTGGCACAGCTGGGGCTGTTGAGCTGCACAAGAGAAGCTCCAGGGACACCTCAGAGCCCCTGCCAGGGCCTCCAGGGGCTCCAGCAGAGCTGCCCAGGGACTGGGGACAAGGCCTGCAGGGACAGCACCCAGGCAATGGCTCCCACTGCCAGAGGGCAGGCACAGATTTTGGGCTCTTGGCAATTAGGAATTGCTGGCTGGGAGGGTGGGCAGGCCCTGGCCCAGGGTGCCCAGAGCAGCTGTGGCTGCCCCTGGATCCCTGGCAGTGTCCCAGGCCAGGCTGGATGGGGCTTGGAGCAGCCTGGGACAGTGGAAGGGGTCCCTGCCCGTGGCAGGGGTTGGAATGGGATTTAAGGTCCCTTTCCAATCCAAACCCTTCTGTGCTTTTAGGAGCTTTTCCAGGAAAAGCTATCTGTGCTATACCCAGATGATAGCACTGCCGTGCTATACCCAGATTAACCAAGGAGGGCAGTCAGAGCCGCCCCATCCCCAGCCCCTGGTGCCAGGAGGAGGCAGGACCGTCCCTCAGGGATGCCACCCCCAGGCCGGGCTCTCACCTCTTCCCCACTGTACTGCTTCAGGCAGTGCAGCAGCCGGCACGTGTTTGCCAGCCAGAACGATGTCATCTCAAAGTCATCCTGGTGCTTCTGCAGAGACGAAGTGAAAACACGTGAGATCCCCCCCTCCCTTTCAGTGGGGGGTGGTGGCATCACAAAACTAACCAATTTTGAGCTTCCCCACCCATAATCAGGCAGCTTTCCCCCTGCAGCTTGGCAACATTAGCTGTTCTTCCCTGCAAACTTTTTTTTTTTAATCTCTTAATTCAAACAATTTTATTGCTAAGATCACAATTCTCCTCGCTCTTCTGAAAAGGGAGGCTCTAAGACCAAATTGGCTTGAAAATGACTGTGACAGCTGAGTGTCCAACACGTGTTGGGCATGGTTTTTACCACCTGTCAGCCTCTCAACCCCAAGACAAGAGCAAATGGACACCTGCCTTCAGCACTTTCTTAACACCGTTGATGGTGGAGGTGAGCAAGGAGTGCACCTTCTGGTCATCGTTGATGTAATCTGCGTGTCTGATGCACATGTAGAGGATGTAAGCAGGAAGGCAGGGAACAGTAGCAGACACTGCCTGGGGCTTGAGATCTGGAAGATTTGACAATTCAAAAAATGAAAGATTTCACAAAAAAAAAGCAAACTTAAATTTCCCCAATTGACAAGTGAAGCAGAGAACACCAGAGCTGGAGTGTACCCAGGCAAACCCCTCTCCCCTCAGCCCTGGGGAAAATGATATTTTAGCTCTGCAACTTGCATCCCTCTCTGCAGAGTGGACACAGAGCCAGAGGTTCAGCTGCAGGACAGGGGGACCTGCCCCAGACCCTCAGAACTCAGGTTGGGAGGGCAGCCCAGCCTGCACTGAGGTTTGTGACAGCACCCCATTTCTCCTCATGGATACACAGTGGAGCCAGAGCTTCTCTACCTTGTAAAACCCTCCCCCAGCAGCACACAAACCACCTCAGAATAGCTCCCTGAAGCTTTCAGGAATACCTCACACAATAAGTCCTCTCCCTGAATTGATGACACATTAAATCACTCCTTCCCTCAAGACACAGAATCCTAATGGTGGCTGTGGGCATTTGGAGCCTCTGAAGAACAAGCTTGTCTGATTAGGGGAACTTCAGTGCCCACAGCAATGGCCTAGCACTGCTCTGTGAACACTTTCTGGATCCTCACTAGGCTCTGCTGGGGTTAGAGTTGTAGTGAATACCAACACATTGCCAGGGAAGCCTGACTGCTGAAACAGCACTGAGTGAGGGGATGCTGCAGCATCTCTGACCAGCCTGTGCAATGCAGAAGAGCTCACAAGTTCATTATCTGTTGTCTGTTATTACCTCATAAACCAAGCCACCTTTGTTCCATTGCTGTGCCAGACCCAGGGGCCTGTCCTTCTGCCACCCCCTCCCCATCTATCACCTCATATGAAGCTCAGCAAGTTACTGCCTGCTCTAAAAACTGGAGCCTTGCTTTGCATTTCCCACTTTTTGCTATCCCTAAGGGATTTGTGTCCATCCTGGTCTATCTGCAGCACTACTTTACCTACCCAAACTGCCATCACCACAAATATGCAGCTCCAAGAAGCGATCAACTGAGAAGATCTATTTGTCTACCTTAATTTTTTAATCTCAAGTTTGCAAACTCTCCTGGCCACGAGAAGGAGCAGCCAGGCAGAGAAGCGGAGCAAGTTCCCCACCTGTAATGAGGTTTCTGATGAGCAGTGGCTCATCTTCTTTGTAATATTCCAGCATGCCCTGAAAATCCTTCTCCTTCCTCTGGACAGCAACCTGCATGTTCTGCTCATGTGGTCTCCTCTCCACTGGCACCATTGTCTGGGATGCTGCGAAGAGAAAAGGTTATCAACACCTGGCTGGCACCTGGAAATCAACAACTATTCAGGCCCTCCACTGGCCTTAGTGCAGACACCAGTTCAAAAAGTTATATATTGAATTCCCAATAATGTCATCAGCTTTGACAGACTTATAAAAATAAAAACAATCAGGTCCTGGATTACCAGTCCACAGAGTTCTGACGCTGAATGACAGAAGAAGTGCAAAACTTGAACTTAGAAGTGGAAAAAATGAAGTAATTTTCTATTTTCCAGGAGACCACAGGCTAGAAGGCAGCAACCCTAGTGAATGATTTTCACAGAGACAGGCAAAAAGCAGGCAGGCAATGCAAAATCCTTAAGCATGGTATCTTCTGTCTGCCTGCAAAGCTGCAAACCATGGTGGCACACTGCTGGAGTGTAATAAAGCAGAAGAGACCAGCATGCAAATACTGCAGCAAGCAGCATGCAAATCACACTGACAGGGAGCAGCTGGGTGAGCCGTGGAAACCCTCCAGTTAGTCAGCTTAATTTCGCTTAATGCCTGGTTTCCAGAAATTAACTCATGAGAATGGGGCTCTCTGATTAATCACGGCTTCTCCAGAGAACAGGAAGTGCTTTCTATGCAACACAGATGCCACATTTAAGGTGATTTCTCATTAAGCAGAATATACATAAATAATTTGATACTAAAGGGTTATAATTTTCCCTTCAGAATTGACAGATCAGAACACTTTCCTGCTGGCCACTGGGCTCCTTTCTGTATCTCTGCCTGGGTCACTGCAATGACAGCAATGACTGCAATGACAGCAGAAAAGTTTCCTCAAATATCCTCCAAACCCTGGTACACGGTCAGAGTCAGCTCAGTGCCTGCTGCTAGTTCAGTGCCAGAACAAGCAAAATCTTACCTTCATAGAAAGAAAAAGAAAAAAATCCTGAAACCCTGCAGCTCTCCAAGACTGGCCAAAGAAGTAAAACCCAAGTGCAGTTCCCCCAACCCAGTATCTCCCAATGCACAAGTCACCTTCAAAATCTTGGACCTTCTTCATGTAAATCTTCAGCTGCTTCTTCAGCTTCTTTTCATTCTTTTCCAACTTTTCCAGCAATTCTTTAAGATCCTGAAAGACAGAAGATACATTTAAAAGAACTCCCAACATTAAACCCAAGAACAGCTCATTTGGGCTGAGTTAGAGGCTGGAGTCTGGTCTGTGCATCACCAAGGCGTCGTGTGAGCATCTCAGTGGAAGAGGAGCACCACCACAGCATTTAATCCTGTTAATCACATTTCAACAGTTTTATTTAGATACTGGAGTTGTTGAAAAAAGGCAAAAACTCAGGACGTGCTAACAATCCCTCCAGACTTTGCACACAGATACAGAAGGGGAGAAGGGGAAAATTTATGATCATCCAGGCCAACTTTTTGAAGTGGCAACTGTCTTTCCACACTCCCAATAAAAGCAAGTAAGATGAAAGACCTGTGCTGCCTCTGTGCCTAACAGAGTAGAAGGGTCCCCAGTGATCTGATTTGGAAGGCAGTGTCACAAAGTAGAAAGGCTTAAAAAAGCATTTAAAAGAATTAAAAATAAAGCACCTATGTAGTCACAAAAGTCATACAGCCACAGAACATCAGCTCAAGGCCAAGTGCCAACGCTCCCAAATGCACCAGTGGGAGATGCTGATGGATTCTGCAGAGTTTAGGAGGGGTGAAAGCGATCCCAGTGCCCTTCCCTCCCTGTTATGCTTCACATCTCCTTCTCTCAAACTATTTTTTGATCTCTTTCTGTCTTTTCAGCAAAGCCTCTTACCAGGTTTTCATTGGTCAGACGTGTAATTTCTTGCTGAAGTCCAAACTCCACCTGGACCTCTGGAGAGAGCTGCAGAGTCTGCAGGAATGCCTGCTGCTGCTTCTCCAGCTCCTCTTGCATTAAATCCACCTGGTTTTTCAGAGCTTCCATCTCCTCCTCATGCTCCCTCCTCTGGTCCTGGAGCTGTGCTTCCAGCAACCTGAGAACAGGACCACACTGATCAGTCTGTGATGTCAGCATGACGGTAGTAACCACCATTTGAGTTTAGATCCTTCAAAATCAGCCAACTTGGGAAATATTCTGTCAACCTTCCTATAAAACTGATGAATAAGAAGCTATTATTGCCACACTAGTCTGTCATTGGCTATACTGCAGATGAAATACTTTTGGAATTAAGAGATATTAAATCAAAGGTTGGGATTTTAAAAAATGAATCCCAAAGCACCCTTTTTTATTTAACTGCATCAAACATTCAGGTTCCTTTACTTGCAAAGAGCAAATACATGGCAAGAAAGCAACACAGGTCAACACCTGCAACACCTTTCGTTCCTGTGCTCCTTTCCTGTCAAACATAAATTCCAACTCTTGAAAACTGCCATTTGCTAAGCCAGAATGCCTTTCTAAATCCAGTGGAAAAATAATTCATCACTGAGATGTTAACTGCAGACACCCATGCTGAAAAGGTGATGGTGACAGCCTGGCAGGTGGCATAGTAATTAAGTGTCCCCTACCCTCTGCTGCATGGAAATGTCCCTTCAGCCCACCAGCTCTTGCCAGAAGATTGAAGTGACTCCATAAGGTATGAGGCCTCTGAGAGAGAACCACCAAGCCAGAAACTACAAGGCATAGTCCCAGATTATACAGGACAATGGTGGCCAAGAGAAGGAATGACCAAGGGGACTACCAAGCCCTTGCCCCTGCTGCAGCTCATGGATGTGCCTGGTCAGAGCTCACCTCACACCCAGCTCAGGGCCTTCTGACACTGGATGCAAACAGAAATCCTCAAAGATGAGGAGGATTCTGCTGTTGACCGCTCCACACTGACCCAGGACATCCACAGACACAGAGCTACAACGCACTCTGGTCCACTGGGAAATTGATTGTGATCTACAGCTGTCAACTGTTTCCCTACAGGAACAACTATGCACAAAATTTTTTTGTTGTTGTTTTGGTGTTTTTCTGTAATAACTTTTTTATAAAAGAGTGCAGGAAAGATTCCTGGATGAAAAGTACTAATCATCTCCACATTGTTTTGTGTAGTTGTTTTTGTTCCCTTTACAAAATTTAACAACACAGTCTCTACTCCCACATCCCAGCACAAGACAGAAAAGCGTGTTTTCCACCTATAGAAACATGTTCAATAATGCAGCCAGCCTCATAATCCTGTCAGGAGTTACATTCTTAAGAGGCTTGGAAAATACAGACCCACCATGAAATAAGTATTAAGTACTTAATTTTCATTTTATTTCTTCATACTGGGATTAGTTGGGATTCAGTCTGGATAATCCATGAGACAGCCTCAGAAGAACATGCTCCTTCTATGAACCTGGGCTCCTACTTTGCTTGGAAAAACCCATGAAATAATCTCTGTTATTTCCTCCTGTTACTGTCTGGTTTTACCCTGATACCTCTAGATGTGACCACTTTAGACTACTCTATACAAAATACTTAAATTTTTATTCTCTTTAATGTCCTTAAAACTTTAATAAAATCATATATATTGGAGCCCATAACCACCAAGCATGGGGGTGATGCAGGACAAGAATCCAGGAGGGATATTTGCCCAGCAGAGCAGGATCTGGGGAGGGCTGTGGAACAAGGGCACCCTGTGTCTATCACCCACAGACAACACATGGATGGGAGCACAAAATCCCCAGCATCATGCAAAGGTGACAGCACTGGGACACAAGCACAGACCCTCTCCTTCCAACAGGTCAAGGATTGGGAGAAAACCCTTCCAAGAGGTGCCATGTCTTAGTGCAATTTGGGAGAAAAACAATAAAATGGAAAGGGTTTTTTGTCTTCTTGGAGATTCCAGCCTCCCAACCCCTCCACCACCCAATTTCCCATTACTGTCACATAATCCTTACTGGATCACAGCTCAGGCATTAGTGACAATAGCCACCACCAGCAATGGCCAATGGAACCATGACTCCTCTGAAAATTACAGGAGGGTCTCAATTCCTGCAGTTTGGAAATCCTACCCCCAGCTTCTCCCAGACAGGAGAGTGGGCCCTGCCCGGGACCATATGGCAACAGCAGAGCAAGAGAAAGAAACAAGAGGGCAAGGAAAAGGCAGGAGAAGGCAGAAGCAGCAGTGGGGAAAAACAGAAAGTGTTTGACCTGGCAACTTGCTTTAAACCTTGATAAGCCAAGCCGAGCTCTCCATCTTCATTGAGATAGCCCCAGTCCTCAGTCTTGCTAGAAATAAAGGACAGAAAAAGGAAACAAGAGGACAGAGAAAGACAAAAGGTCAATTAAAAGAGAAGGGGCAAATGTGCAGAAGCCTTGTGTATTTCATTCAGTATAAGTTTTTAGAGCACATTTTCATTGCATTGCATTTCTTTTTCCACCACAGGGAAGGAGAGCCCTGCCCTGGTTGTGCCCCGTAAGACATTTTAAAATGTCTTACATTTTAAAATTTTAAAAACAAGTTTCTCCATCTCTTTCCCACTGCAGCAACTCCCACTGGTCTAAAATAAACTCTACTTCAGCCAAGGGTTTCCTCAGCATTTGACTCAAACACATCAGTCTTTCCTCAGAGCAACCTTTGCTCCAAACACCACATGCATCCGCACAAGACCAATCTCCTCTGTATACATCCAGGCAGAATAATGGCCAGGAAAGTCTCATCTCACTTTAATACTTTCAGCAGTTGGCTTTTTTAGTCTCCTTTTAGCAGATTGTTTGGGGTTTTTTTTCAGGTTATATGAGGCAAGATTTATCTTCTTTAATGAGGGGCTGAATACATTACAAATGAGTGATGTAAGCTGGTCAGCTTGACCAGAAACACTTGTTACAGCAAGATTTTACATGGCTTTGATGTCAGTTAGGAAAAAAGTGTTTGTTTTAAGCACTAACAATTTAAAAATTAAGCAAGGAAACCATCAAACTTGATATATCATTATATTAAAAAAAAAACCAAAAACAAAACAAAACCAAAACACAAAAAGAAGAAAGCCAAACACGCATTTTGAAAAGAGCTGTAGCAGATGCCATTCCCTGATAAGGGAATCTCTGCATATTTCAGTGGCAAAGCACAACACACAAACATTCATGAGCAAATTTTCACAGGAGGGAAGCAGTGACAAATGTGGTGTTGCAGCTCTGCCTTGAAGGGGCTCTGGAGGTGCCTCACCCCCACAGACAGCTCGTGCATCCCTCCCATGCCACTGCTCGAGCACAGCACTTCTCAAATCTGGCAAACATTTCAGGCACTGACACTTGCAAAGTTCATCTGTTAGAGCCACATGTATGAATTTCAATTAAAACCTTGTTGCTATCCCATACGTAGCAGGTTTCCAAAAGGGTCTGCAAGCTGACAGATACAGGGAGGTTTATTGGTCTCATTTACATGAATTTGTTAGTAAAGTCTTTTTTTTTTTTGGTTCATATAATCTTATCAGGACATGTCCTCAGGCACTGAAAACCAAAGGAAAAAACAGGAAGGTCCCCACTATTTATTGCACGTCAGAAACCTGTGAAATCTCACATGATGAGCAGCATTTAAAAAATATAGCCCTCCTTGGAAAAATAGCTTTCTTTCCTTTTTTAATCATAGTCATTGAGGTAAATGAGGAGAGCAACTCAAGAAAATGCCATTATAAGATAAATATATAAAAATGCTGATTTAAAATGCTTAAATCAGCATTCAGTTCATCTCCATCAACACAGCACTGACTCAGAAATCACTGCACTCCCCCTTCTCCCAGAAGGTCATGTTGACCATGACATAAAAAGGGGTCCTTTCAATGTAGTTAGAGTAATTGGCATCTGAATCATAATTTCCTAAAATGCTGGGTCAATCCTATTCTCAAATAAGGCTGGAGAGGAGTTAAAAGGGCCGATTCACAAAGCCCTTTATCCTCATCTTAGAGGCACAGGTCTGGGGAGCAGCTGGGACCTGCAGTCAGCAAACTGTCCTCATCAAAAGCAAAAAAATTCCTGCCCAAACACCTCCCTGCCCTGTGAAAGTAGCTTAAAGGAGGTGCATGTACCCCAAACCCAGAGATATTAATTTCAGCATCTTCAGTAAATGATCCTCTCTTCATAAAAAAGGGGCATTTCACTTTCAGGCACAGATGGACCTTTTTGTTTTAGGTAAAAGGAAAAATACTGTGCATCACAGACTAGATCTGTGGCAGAGGGGGACGATACCCATGGGAGAGTGGGAGGAAGAGATATGGTATGATCTCCACATCATGGTCTCTCCCAGTTGCAAAAGCATCCCTCATGTGAAGCCAGCATCAGCTCTTCACTTTGCACAGCAGCTGCAGGTGGGACTTGCCCAACAAGAAAAAAAAATCCATGTACTCAACAAAAATAACTTGGACGCTATCATGGAAGCTAATTTCAAAGGCACAGCCTAATTTACTTTGAGCTGCCAGGTTATTTATTATCTCTTAACACCATCACCCAGTCTTTCACTGGCTCTGCATTTCCACCAAGATCAAATAGGCTTGAAAGAAAGATCCCAAGAACCAAAACAGGGAACAAAAAGCCTACTTAGCTTTAGATTCAGTTATTGTAGGAGAAAAATGAGGTAGGAGCTAACTTGATTTTCCTCTTAGCAGCTGAAATTCAGCAGAATCTTAGGAGAAAAAAAAAGGAAAAAAAGAAAGAAAAATCCTGAGTTTAATGCATTTATAAAGAAAGGGCTGATTTTAGTTCAAACTTGCCCTTGACCTGGAATCAAAGGGCTTTCCTCTGGAAGCTTTGTGGAGAAAGAATTCCTACATGGGCAGGGTTAGCAGCACCTGGCAGAGTTATTCCTGTTTTCCTCCTGCTGTATTTAGAAGTGTTGCATGACACAGATATGGAGAGAATAAAAGATTGATCTCCCACCAAAATAAAGCCATGCTGTGTCCTCAGGCTAAATAGCTATGAGATGATGACTTGGAGCTAGGAGCAACTCCTGGGTGGAGTGAGGTTTTACCACATCCATAAGCCTGGCCTGGTGAAGAACCTCCACCTGGTGAAAAAGCACCTCAGACTGGGGGGCAAAGAGCAGCTGACAGCCCTGAAGGACTGGGCCATCCAGAGGGACCTGGACAAGCCCAAACAGTGGCCCAAGGGAACCTCACAAGGTTTAACACAGCCGAAGGCTGGAGCTGCACCTGGGTCAGGGCAACCCAGGATCAACCCAGGCTGGGGCTGAGCAGAGGGAGCACCCTGGGAGAAGGAGCTGGGGGTGCTGTGGGTGAGAGCTGGACCTGCCCCAGCCTGAACCCCCCTGCCCTGGGCTGAGCCCCAGCGTGGGCAGCAGGGCAGGGGGGATCCTGCCCCTGTGCCCCTGGGCTCAGGTGAGAGCCCACCTGCAGAGCTGCCCCAGCCCTGGCTCCAGCAGCACAAGGAGCTGGAGCTGCTGCAGCCAGTGCAGAGGAGGCCACGGAGCTGCTGCCAGGGCTGGAGCCCCTCTGCTCTGGAGCCAGCCTGGCACAGCTGGGGCTGTTGAGCTGCACAAGAGAAGCTCCAGGGACACCTCAGAGCCCCTGCCAGGGCCTCCAGGGGCTCCAGCAGAGCTGCCCAGGGACTGGGGACAAGGCCTGCAGGGACAGCACCCAGGCAATGGCTCCCACTGCCAGAGGGCAGGCACAGATTTTGGGCTCTTGGCAATTAGGAATTGCTGGCTGGGAGGGTGGGCAGGCCCTGGCCCAGGGTGCCCAGAGCAGCTGTGGCTGCCCCTGGATCCCTGGCAGTGTCCCAGGCCAGGCTGGATGGGGCTTGGAGCAGCCTGGGACAGTGGAAGGTGTCCCTGCCCATGGAATAGGATGAGCTTTATGGTCCCTTGCAACTCAAATCACTCTATGAAAGAGAAATGGGAGTGCTTCTTGCAGAGAAGTTGAGAAGAATTGGCTCTTGCTTATAAATCCCACTTCAGAACCACAACCCCACCAGAAAAGCTTCCCATTAAAATATGTGTTGATCAAGATTAGAAAGGGAAGGCATTTCTGTTTCTCATGCTGATACCCTTGGGTATAGAGCTGTGTAAGTAAAAATGCAAATTTTTTTCTGGGGGAGGGAATGTTCATTTATGTCCACAAGTACAATAATCTAGGCTCCCCAAGCATTTGTCTTCATCCATTTTATTGCCATCAACACCAGCCTACAGCTTATAAACCAACCCAATAAACAGAGATCACTGCACAGGGAACCTTGTAATGGGGAGGTTGGTGGTGCTTAATGAGCCACTAGATAAATCACTGCAGAAAATCAGGGTGAGAGCATATAGAGCTACTGCTGCTGTATTTCAAGAGCCAAACTCCAGTGAAGCTTCACACAAGAGGCAGATGAGAGAATAATGAACTGACCCTGGAGACTGCAGTTTTCCCCTCCCAAAACTTAAGAGACCAAAACCCACAAAGGCCGGATCACACAAACTTCTTAGAACTGCAGCTCACCCATGCAATTGCAAGGAAAGAGATTTGTACTCCTGCGGAAAATTAGGTCCTGGAAACTTACAGGCTCTGGAGGGATTTCAAATCCATGTGGATGTGGCACATGGTTTAGTGCTGGCCTTTGCAGTGCTGGGGGAAGAGCTGAACCTCAAGACATCTTTTTGAGCCTAAATGATTCTACAATTCAGTTCTTTCTGTAGAAGTCAAGTGTGGAAACCAGAATGCTGGGAGGAGGACTGGAGCCTCCTGGCAGGCTGCAGAAGGCAATGTGCACCAGTATGACCAGGTATTAATTTATACTGGGGATCAGTGACACCCCTGGGTCAGACACATTTCCTGTGAAAGTAGCAACCCTTATTTTGACTCCTTCACCAACCTTTGAGCACAAACTAACTTTCCATGCACACTGGAAAATTTAGGGAGTAATAAAGTTGTGCCCAACAATGGCATTTCACGACTCGTATGAGCACCAACGGCTCCAGGAGAATGTTGGAAAGAAGGAAAAAGAAGGAAAGAAGAGAAAATTCATAGAATTCAATAGAATTCATTAAGTGACCAAAACCTACTCCTTGCTGCAGAAAGCACACTGAGCTCCACTGATTTATTGACAAGAATGTGATGTGCAAATTAATCTCATTACCTCTGCTGCAGGAGGGGCAGAAATTTCATCAGCAAGTTCACTTTAGGAAAGCAAATATTCCACAGCAAATTAAAAAAAAAAAACCCACAAAGACTAGCCTGATTTAGCCAGACATGATGCCCAGGTGAGAAACCAATGTCACAGGAGTCCTGGACCCCATCAATCCCTACTGCTCCAGGCCTCCAGACCTGGTGAAAGCTGGCAGAACAGCCTCAGTTGAGCCACCAGGGTTTTAAGCTCCACTTAAATGGGCCCTTCCTCATATTCATACAGGTGTGAATAAAATACTCATTAAGTCAGGTCCCAGCCTGGAATGTTAACAATCTTCTGCAACCACTCTACAAAGTAGCAAACCATATTGTGTTATTAAAAGCCATTAATCCACAATGGCTGGGTCTTCTTCCTTGCTGAATGGAAATTATTTAGGGGAAAAAAGATTCAAACATCTGTATTTGTCAAGAGAAAAAAAAAGATAAACATTCCATTTCCTTGAAGAAAAATAAAAATTTGCTTTTCATAATATCTTGCTGTTTAATCCATGTAATTTTTTCTTCTTGCAAGATACTGCTTTATTATTTTATATCCTCCTGAGCAGCTGCAAGGACTGATTTAATGCTTGGCAATATCAGCCCATTGTTACTGTCAGGACAGACACATGTTCAAAGTACTAACCCTCATTGAGGTAAACTGGCAATAAAACAATTGTTCCTGACACTCAGTTTGGGTGCAAGAATATCAATAATTTGAGTGTTTTCAGGGAATACCGCATGTTTGTTAGCTCAGTTAACCACAATGGGCTTTTGCCTCTGGGAAAACAGAAGGGAACTGTGGCATCTTCCCAACATGGTATGAGATACCTGAGGAGCAACTGAGAGAGCTGGGGGCTGTTCAGCCTGGAGAAAAGGAGACTCAGGGGGTGGCCTTATCGCTCTCTATAGGGCCCTGAAAGGTGGCTGTAGTCAGGTGGGGTTGGGCTCTTTCTCCAGGCAGCACTGACAGAACTGGAGGACACAGTCTCAAGCTGTGCCAAGAGAAATAGAGGTTGGATATTAGGAAAAAGTTTTTCACAGAAAGAGTGATAAAGTTCTGGAATGGCCTGCCTGGGGGAGGTAGTGGAGTCACCATCCCTGGGTGTGTTTAAATAAAGCCTGGATGTGGCACTGGGTGCCAGGGTTCAGTTGAGGTGTTGGGGCTGGGTTGGACTCGATGATCTTTGAAGGTCTCTTCCAACCTAGTTATTCTGTGAATTCTGTGAGTTCTATGAAATAAATACAAATACAGTTCCAAATCTTAGTCTTCCTGCTATTTCCATACTGGAAGCAAAGTCAAAACCTGGTTTTGCTCACTTCCATGTTTGCTTTTCCACCTGCTCAGTATCTGACTGGAACCAGATGATCTAAAAGGCCTCTTTCAGCCCAAACCATTCTGGGATTCTACAATTCCGTAAGACATGTGTCCTTGGTTTCACCTTTATGGCCCACCCTTGAGTCCACAGCACAGTCCAGAGGCTGGGAGGCCTCTGGAACAGATTGATTTTGGTGTGTGTCCCTCTCTGACACAGAATCCCCCCCGTGCTGGCGAGGTCTGTGCCACACTTACCGGTTGGTCTCACACATGCCCTGGTAGGCCTCGATCGCGTCCTCCTGGTCAACGTGCCGGTCACTGTTGGGCCAGTTGGCATTGGGGGAGATGCTCTCCTAAAGTCAACGTGCAAAACACCCATGTGACTTCCTGCTTTAAAACTCTGCCCAGCCCTGAAAGTTCCTGACACCAAACAACTCCCAATTATTCTATTAAAAGCATCCCTGGGGCATCCACCACACTGCTGAGTTTCTGTGAATCCACACACATGCAGCAGGAGAGATAAGAGATGGAAGAAAGATGCAGTGAGCTTGGGAAGAGGATAAGCAGGGTGCTTGGCTTGGTTTGAAATACAAAACACACCAAAACCTTGAGGAATGATAAGACAGCAAATCAATAAAGATTGAGTTTCTGGAAAATGTGCCCTTCCATTGGAATGTGGTCTAAATACAAATCCCATCCCAGCTGTTTGAGAGACAGGCTCCCTTCTTGCCTCCATGTCAGAAGAAACACATTACAGCTGCACCAGCCCGAAGTGAGAAGAATCTGGTCTAGAAATTATTTTTTCTAACCCCAGTTCCTTCCAGAAAAAGATTATTGCTGTAAAACATCACCAGGAACATACTGAACCACACACAGTGGTGCAGAGGTGGTGTGGGCTGGTTTAACCTCATGAGGTGTGGAGGTAGGCACCCTTTAACAGCACCATGGTACAGATAGTCCTGGGTTTTCTGAAATAACAGGGATTGCATTTTACCCCCAGGCAGGAGATCCTGTATCCCTGCACAACCCCATAACCTCCCTGTGCCATCCTGCCCACCAGAGCAGGAATGGCATTCCTCAGGCAGCCAGCGAATCTCCACCAACAGAGGAGAAGAAGGAAAAAAGAAAATCCATTACCCTCTCCTTTACCATGTTTTTCCCCGTCTCTTTCTGCTGGGCAGCCTTCATGATCTGCGACCTGAGGATGAGCACCTCCTCCTTGCGCACCTCCAGCTCCTCGTTGGCCGATTTCAGCTGGTTCAGGAGGAGGTTGTAGCCATCCTGCACGTCGTTGGAGTCGTTCTGGGTGGCGTGGTCTGCAATGGCCTTCCTCAGCTCATTGAGCTCATTTTTCAGCTTCTTGTTCTCCGACTCCAGCTCTTGCCTCTGGAAAACACCAAGCCATTAAGCAGTTTAAATAAACTGTGGCGCCTCATCCTGTTCTGAGATGCCTCTAGGCTGACTCAATTATTGATGGTTACAGATCAATGCAAGCCAGGATCTGGGTTTTGCTGCCAGCCCAGCCATCTGTGGTTCAGGGAAGGTTTTTGCTTTAGTCAGCAGCCTGTTGCTATTTAGTAACAACAATACACAATGGTATTTTTTATTTGTTGACACTATTTCTAAACACAAAAGCAGGCTGTTAAAGAAGGTAAGCATGCTCTTTTCTCCTCCACCTCTTTTCCTTCTGAATCAATGAATCACACAACCCCCACAACATTCAGCTCACCTTTCATATTCGTTAGATAAGCTGGAAGATGCTTGTTTGCCCAAACAAGCTGGAAGATGCTTGTTTGTCATCATGGCAGGCATCCCTTAGGTGAGCCATGGGCCTCTGAATTCCCTCTTCTTTTGTAATTCCCCCACCCCAGTGCAGTGTTTATAGCTGGAGGATTTTCTCACCCTGATGTCTCCTCGGCCATTGGCATTTGACAGGCAGGGCCAACACTGTGCTAGTTTGATGCCAACTGATTTTCCTGAATAACATCTTAGCTGAGATAAACTGAAGGGCTTACTCACTTTTGCATGGCAGCAGAAGACAGAAGAACAGAGCTCTGGCAGCTAGGACAGCCTTTATTTTAGTCTGTCACCATGAAGCTTTGCTTGCAGGTGGCAGCACAACATTTGGCAGCTCCCTGCCACCACCCAAAACCCACCTGGATAATCCCTGCTGGGTCAGCTATTTGCTCCTGCACATGGTGCAATCACAGAATCATGGAATGGTTTGGGTTGGAAGGAACCTTAAAGCTCATCCTGTTCCACCCCCTGCCATGGGCAGGGACACTTCCACTAGCCCAGACAGCTCCAAGCCCCATCCAGCCTGGCCTGGGACACTGCCAGGGATCCAGGGGCAGCTTTTCTGGGCAACCTGCACCAGAGCCTCACCACCCTCACAGCCAAGAACTTCTTCCCAATATCCCATCTAAACCTAGCCTCTTCAAGCTCAAAACCATCAGTCTTTGCTGTGGGTCACAGACTAGCTGTGAGCCAGACTCCTTGGAGTCCTGTTCACAACAGCTCACCTCTCTTTGCGTGACCCTCCACCTCTGGCTGCTGCATGGTGCCACCCAGGAGTGCTCCCTCCTGTCCCCACGCCCCCAGACTTCTCAGGCAACACCAAGCCCCAACAGGACTCTTGTCCAACACAGCACAAACCAACAGCCCTGCACCCGAGCTGGAAATGTCTGCTGTTTGATGAGAGGTCAGCTCTTTCCTAGGGACCAACCCCATCCATGTGGATTCTCCGGTGTCTACAAAAGCACAAGATCATTCCCCACTGTCACCCACGTGCCTCATCTCCCTGCTGCTTACTGAGCTTTTCCATGGCTTCCTTTCACAACCCCTCCTATCTCTGGGATCTCTGCTTCATTATCAGCTTGGGCTGAGTCAAGCTAATGAATCCAAAAATGGCTGGGGGGGGATGGGGGCAATTTATACAATTTACACAGTGTGTAGCTAGCACAGCTGTGTAAACCCCATTTCCATAGGAAACGGGTGTTGTAATTATAAATCCTTACAAATTATAAATAGCACGGCTTATCACAGCAGAGGTGTGAGCAGAATAGCTGATCTGGCATCTGGGCAGCATGCTCCTAGCTGAACAGACTCCATCAGTAATGGGGCATATTCAGGTACTTTATAGCAGCTGTCATGAAAAAAAAAAAGGATAAGAAATGCCTTAGATCCATCAATTCTGGTAATCTCACATTAACCATGTATATGAGACATGGGCTTTTCTGTAACTGGTGTTTAAAGCAGGAGTTGGAAGTGTGTGCATGGTGGGAATTGGTATCAAACTGGGTTTAACTCTTCCTGCTACATCACCTCTCACTGATGGTGAAAGCAGTTACTTGATTTTCTACTAAAATAACTCTTCTGTGGGTTTGTTATTTGCTGGCTAAGACCTCTGCTTTCCTTTTCCTTAACCTTTGTCCTCCTGCTCTTTGTGTCCCTTTCTCTCTCTCTTTTTTGTAATGGGTCAGCCACACTGCTAACTCCAAGGCCTGGTCATTTCAAGCTCTGCTCTGGTTAGAAAGAAAGCCAGGAAGACCAGGAAAGAAAGCAAATACCAATAACCCTGCTCCAAGAGCCCCTACCATACACTCCTTTCAAAATTTACATTTAAGTTTATTCCTTGCTCCTTTCTTTGTAGATTTCATAGAGTGGTGTTAAAACACCTTCTGTCCCCAGCTCACACACCTTTTTTGCATCAGCACTTGCCATGGAAGATCAGAAGCTAAAATAAAATGCTATGGATGTGGAGATTTCTACTGGCAAAATGAAAAATGCTCTTTCTTCAGCATAGGCCAGTCATGCTGATTTATTAGACAACTATCTGACAAATAAATATGACCCAAAAATTTTACAGTCAGAATGCCCTGCACTTGAACTCACACTTGTCCCAACAGATGCAGTGTTAAAGAGCTCTGACAGAGTAACCCGAGCACTAATGGTGATGGAATTATCTTCACTCTTTAGCAAAGGGCCTACAGAGCAGTGCTGGGAGAAGTGTGAGCCTGCCTAAGTCACAGGTTAGCACTGCCATGCCAGGATTTTGCCCCCTCTTTCCTTTTCTGGTACTCTGCAGGAAAAGAAAATTAAATCCTCCATGCAGCTCATTTATAATGAGCTGCCAATTCTAAGGCATGAAACAAGTGAGAAACTGAATTATGCATCATGTTCCTGCTTGGAATCCTAGAATGTGTGAGTTAGAAGGACCTTTAAAGGCCATCCAGTCCAGTTGCGGGACAGCTGCCACTAGAACAGGTGGCTCAGGAACAGGGAGTCAGAGCAAAGGTTTCTTTCATTCCCACTGCCACTTTCCCAGCTTGAAAAAACAAGGAAGACACATTTTTCACTGGCATATCTGAGGGACGTAACTCCGTTTTGCATTCCTGGATAATGATTAACCAAACATCTGGCTGGGTGTATTTTGGGACAGCAAGTCCTGAGAAATGTATTTCTCCATTACAAAGGACAGGTAACTTCTGCCTGTAAATTTATCAGTGTTAGCTCAAGTTTCACACATTTCAGTCTTACAAAACTAAAAAACCAGACGAGCCTCTCTAATGGAGCACTGTGCCTCACTCACTTCCCTCCATCATAGTCTGCATCAAGAAGAGGCTCCCCACCAGATGCTAAATCCAAAGGCAAATCCCTGCCATCATGGGTGTCATGACTAATAATTACAGTAATAATTACACCAAGACACCAAGCTAGAGGACAGCAGACACATATGAAGTATCAGACCATGTGCTGGTTGCAGAAGCCAAACCTGCACAGCCATCCAGTAGCACCCACACCTTATGTTGTCCTGCTTGAGGGGCTGTGAGTGCCAAAAATGTCTGAAATGGGACATAAAAATATGGAATCTTTCTTTAAAATAGTGAGGAAATAGTTTCTAAGTTAAGGAACCTTGAAGCTAATCTTGTCCAAAGTGAAAGAGAGAAGGTTTAGATCAGGAAGGAGGAAAAATATTCCTGTCTGTGAGGGTGGTGAGGCCCTGCCTGGCCCAGGGTGCCCAGAGAGCTGTGGCTGCCCCTGGATCCCTGGAAGTGTACCAGGCCAGGTGGGAGCAGCCTGGTCCAGGGATAGGTGTCCCTGTCCATGGCTGACTAACTGGTACCTCACAAGCCATTCAAGAGCATCCACAGAAAGACTGTCCCCTGTGTGAGCTTTTAGGCACCTCAGACTATTTCCCCAAGATAAAGTCTTTTTAAGCTGGTAAAAATGAAAAATAAACATATTCACAAGAAACTCTTTAAGGAGCCAGAGATAGTACAAATACTTGAGCTATAAATTAGCAGGAGAAAGAGAAAAGAAGAATAGCTTTGTCATAGCCTTGGAAGCAGCTGTCAAGGGGGAAGGAGGGAAAAGAAGCCCTCAAAATCAGCAGTAAGTCACTCTTGCATTGCAGGCAGAGATTTCAGGCTGTTTCCTGTGTTTAGATGTGGGGAGAACAGCTGGGAAGTGTAATTGTCTGTCTTTTTCAGTGGTCCTTCTCAGGAAAACACTCCTACAGGGAATGTGAATTCCCCACAGGTTCATTTCCCCTCTATTTTAGACTAAAGTTTAAAGAACCCTGCATTTTTAGCAACACATGCCACCTATTCTTATGAAATAGTATTAACATTAATTGGTAAATTTGTTAAAAATTTAACATGTAACAATTTTTAAAATCTGATAGGTATGTAGAACTATGAATGCTAGTATGTCAGTATGCAGAAAGTAGGAAAATCCAAAATCAGTATTTCCACTCTGAACTTCCAGGGTTAAACCTTGAAGAAAACACGGTTTGTGAACTCATACAGAAGTTGGAATTCCAGAAGCCATTTAAGGAGGTGGTGGCTCTCATCTGCTGGGTTTCCACCTTCCAACTCCACTTTGCTTTACAGGGTCAAGAAACTTAAACCTTCCACAAGTATGTTTAACCAGCTGGAAGACACTTGGGCAATGACCTGGCCAGGCTTCTTCTCCAAGGGGCTATGCACAGGTACTAAGGAAATTCAGGGGGGTTTCCCTCCACCACAAACAGCACATTTAGCCAGAGCAACACCAATACCATGTTAGGAAAATAAAATTGGATTATTAAGTGTCATAAAAATCTACCGATACTCTAAGGGCTTAGTGAGGGTTGGACATCCTTTCCATCTCTAATTTCTGCTTTTTTTGGCATCCTTTGGAGGAGATGATGCAGAAGGAAAAACTGGTATTACTACTGACAGATGGTTCAGCATCATGCTAGTCTAGAAAACATATGTTCCTCTGGACTTCTCATATTTGTTAATGGGAAAGGGAGAGAAGGAACACCAGAAAGTTAGGTCTGCACTGAAAAAACCAACAGCATAAAAAAATTTCCCTTAGTAACACTATCCTAGAAACTGGTTTTCTGAGGATAAGCAGGGCATAAAAATTGGTCTAAGACAGTTAAGGCCAGAAGTATTTGAATACAGTTAGAGCAGGAGGATAGAAGCCACAGAAGCTGCAGTAGGAGCCCAGGAGGTTTCAGTTGCTCTGATTGTCACAGGGATAAAGTGATGGGGACAGAAACTGTCAGGATTTTGAGCTTGGGGACAAGACAAATTCTAGGGTAGGGCAACACTGAGAAGACACAGGATGACTGAGGTCAGCCAGTACTTCTGCTGGGAGATGGAGCCATTTAAGGAGGCTCAAATCACTCCACAGATTTATCTGGGTTTGACCTGAGTGGCACCTTGGGATAGCATAGAACGTGGCTAAGAAGCAGAGGTGAAGTCTGGAACAAGAAACAACCCATAAGAGTTTACACCTGCTGCAAAGCCAACTGCTGAGACCTGCAGTGCCTGTCAAAGGGAGCCCAACAAAGTCCCAGAGGGAATATCTGCTATGGAAAAAGCCCCCTTCACCACAAGTGGGTTCATTACCTCCATGGATGACTCAGAGACAGGTCGATCAGCAGAAAACAGATGTCACCCCAGAGAGAAACATATGTGAGCCCATCCCAGGCCCAGGAGAGGATGGAAAACTACAGTTTTCCAACTACCCTCTCTAGCAGAGCTGATTACAGCAGGTTTTGGATTATTATCACATCCACATCATTTGTTTGGGCTGCTGGAGCCATGCAGTAGGTTACAGCATTAAGGAGAAGCCTCTCACTCACCTTCAGGCTGTTGTATGCAAAATCTTCATGTTCTGAAGTCACTTCAGTCTTTATTTCATTTACCTGTGCAGATTAAAGAGTAAATTTGTATTTAGGATCGGGCAGAAGAACTGGCACACAGCACAGGGTAGCTGGGCACATCTCCATCAGCATTCAGCCCTGCTGGCCAGCTCAACCATAATAAAGTCATTAATTTCCATTAGACAGCATCCCAGCAACACCAGTGGGGCAGAGGACACTCCAGGAGAAAATGGTTTACTCTCTCATTAATATCTGTGCCTCGCTGCAGCTTTCAAACAATGACAGTCATTAAGGGAACAATCTCCAACACAGCAGTTGGAAAACAGGTTTTTAATCCTCCTGCAGCAGGAATGAGAGGCTGGGGAAGTCTCCTGTTCCATGTCTTTCCTGCAAATTGCTAGGGGTGATCAATAAGGATATCTAGTGAAGCAAGTAAATAATTACTGTTGATGATTTTGTTGAGTCTCCTACTGCATTTGTTCTAAGGTAAACTGATCTCACACTGGAGAGTAATAACGAAAATAATTCCCAAACAAAGCAACAGGAGCCCCAGAAATTCCAAATACGTATCCCAAGAGGGATGGCATTTGCCCAGCAATTTGTAAAAGAGCATCTTCAGTGCTTCAGGACACCAAGCACACAGCAGCACTGCTGTTCCATAGCACACTCTGGCCTCTGACAAGCCACTGAGCCTTGGCTACAGATGGCAGGGAAAGCACATACAAGAGATCTGCTACTGAAACCACCCAGCCCAGAAGTCAGCTCACCACAACCTAGAGAGCTGTATTTTCAGATTCACAGATTCCTGCCCCCTGAGTTACCACTGGGCTGCCAGTAATCTTAGGTTTTTTTTTTAATAAACCTGTTTTTAATTTTCAAGCAAGCAACTCAAATTTTAGGAAGTTTGGGGTTGTTTTTTGTTTGGTTTTTTGTGTTTTTTTTCACAAGGAAGGAAGAATGCAGCAAAAGACTACCCCTGCCTTGCAACAGAAATTAAGAACCCATTCTTCTAACAGCTATCCTGATATTTGTGATTTACTACACTACTTTTAACCTGTATTCCTCTCTATGATCATTACTGAGAGAAAAAACCTAACCAAAACACAGAGATGATAATAAAACCAAACTGGGGACAGCAGCCTGACTGACTGAGGTGCTTTTCAGTTCATGCCACACACTGCTGGATGGAGGGAAGTCAGGACAGCAAAGAGATGCTTGAATAACAGAAATCATCCAAAAGGGAGAGCTGTTGAACGTGCAGGGTGCCACACGTGAGACACAGGGTCAGTGCTGGTGGAATAATGTGTGCCAAAATTGATTCCACATTTCATTGCTTTCAAGAAGCTTAAGATACTTCCCTAAATATGTTACAACTAGTTTGTTTAAAGAAATAAATAAAGCAGTTCTCCTGTCCAATTGTCCTTAGTGGACAAAAAAAAAGTTTATCTCCATTTTCCAGAAGGATTTGTAGCCTCTTATGCTGAACTTGTCACTCCCAAAGCTAAATTCCTACATCATATGGCCTCAGGCAATCAAGGAAAGCCAGTTACACATATGAAATATTAGTATCCATGAAAAGATGCCTCTTGCCTGGGATTTCTTGCTGTCTTGCTCCTTTTTCTCCAGCTGGGCTTGCAGCTTCTTCCTCTCCAGCTCAAGCTCCCTCACTCGCTTCTGTAGCTTTAGGAAGAGGGTCATGTCCATGGCTGCTTTCTCCATCCCAATCTCCTGGAGCAGAACAGGAGGGAGGGGAAAAAAAGAGAAGATCTCAGAGTCAAGTTCTACACCCATGCACAGTGCCAGATGCACCCTGACTGTACATCACCCACAGCCAGGAACAAGAGCAGCCTAAGAAACACCTGTACTTCCAAAAAGCAAATCCACATTTAAAACACCTATTTTTAATGTCAGTAAAATACCTGACTTGTTTTGATACATCACTGAATGCTTAACAGCCCGACACATAAGTAGGTGATGGGGCTAAAAACATCAAAAAATGTCCCTTTTAGTCAGGTGTTTATTTGTTGGGGTTTTTTAACTGCTGCACCTGGAATATTTTATATCAAAGCATTGTCAATACTGATTATTTTTACTTCAGAAAATGCTTTCAGAGCTGTTCAAGAATACCAAAGCAATATAATGCAGCACCCAGCAGAGGGAAATGGGGGCTTCTGCAGGTGTGTATTGGGACACAAAACGTGGTCCTGCAAGGGTAGGGCTGACTGTAGGGACACTGATCACCCATAAGTGCTCAAGAGTAAAAAAAGTGGAGTTTAAAAAGCAGCCTACTCCATCAGATGTAAGTAAAAAACACATTTCCCTTTTCCACAGGATTCTTGATAGCCAAGGAATAATTTGTTGTGCTCTTTTCTCCATTAGGAGACTGTTGATTTGATTACAGGGCTGTGCTGGCCAGCAAAGGATCTGTGAAGATGCATGGGAATGAAAATGCTCGGGGCAAGAGGCCAATGAATTCTGGTGTCCTTGCAGAGAGGGATCATGATACAGTCATGATCCATCAGCACTGGGTGTAACTGCTGTGATGAATTTTCATCAGTCTTCAAGCTGGTATGGCCCAAAGACAGCACTGTATTATTTTTAGAGCCCTGATGCTGCAAACAAGTAGAACTGCCAGAGCACCACAACCCTACAGTCCCTCTCACACAATTAACGATGTGTTTCTACAGCATAGAATCAATTTCAGGCATCACACCTCACTGTCCAGCCCTGTGCTGCAGACCCCACAGCCATCACGCCCAGAGCAGGGCTCCCCTGCCTTCCCTTCCCTCCTCACTTGCTGTACCTCCACCTGCTGTATCACATCCTCGGTGTCCCCGATCTCAGAGGTGCAGATGGACGGGTTGTTGGAATCAGACTCCAAGCTGCTCTGGTTGGATGGGTTTCTCCTGTGCCCTGGTGTTTGCTGCCAAGAAACCATGCAGACATATAAACCACCCAGTGTTAAAGGACTCCTCTCCAAGTGCTGCTTCTTTAGAGCAAATATGTGACTATATACTTAAGTTCCCTTACAGAGAATTACATGTTCTAAGTTTTTATGCCCTACCCTTAAAATTCATATTAAGACTTCAAAGTGCAAAAGATATAGAAGCTCAGCTTGAAAATTATGCATGAATTAAAGGCTCTTCATGACACCAGATGCCTGGTGAGTGTGAACATGCAAATCTGAGCTCAAGGTTGTGCTCCTGACAGAACCCTCCTCTTTAAACACTCAGAATTCCATCAAATCCAGCAGCACTGATTTTCAACAGTTTTTCTTACACTTTAGCAATGCTGAACCTAAAAACTCTGGGCTTTGAAATTATGAAGTAATATTCCTGGAGGTTTTGTTTGTTTGCTTTTTTAACCCAATACCTACACATGAATATCACTGACACAAAAGCAAAACAACAACAAGCATGACCCAGCTTTTGCTGAGGCTCACAGACATCTCTAAGCATTTCACAGAGAAGCATGGAAGACCAAGCTCCTTTTGCAAAGTACACAAAAGGTTTAGCAACAGTGCAGATAGGTATTCTTAGAAATATCAAGCACAAACTGCCCACTAATGGTAGTTCTATTAAATGTTTTGGGGGTAAGTGAGCCACGTTATCCAGGCACCAACATCAGGTCCGGGGCACAAGGGAACAGGGATAATTCCAGTTTAATTACCTTAAAAATAGTCATTTCATCCCTCAAGTTGTCATATCTCTGCTCCAGACTTGCATACTCTTTTACCAGGTTCTGATAACGAGATCTCTCTTCTTCCAGCTCTTTCTTCATCTGTATATTTTCCTCAACTGTGTTTCGTGCAAATTCATCTTTAAAATAGGAAGCGGGGGGGAAAAAAGAAATTATGAACTTTAGCTGAGAAACAAGCTTCTTGTAAACATGTGGAACAACAACAACAACAACTAATGAACAAAATATTCTCTGCCAAGAGCCTTTAAAATACATGTAAGTATTCGCTAATATTTAGAGATTATTACAATCTGTATCTGTCTCCTCAATATTTGAAACAGCTTCTGTTTGCTGAGCAATCCTTTGCCTTGAGTTAAAGAGCAGTCTCCAGCACCTACAAACCATTATTTAACTGTGGCAGCTCCAGCTCCCATGGACCAGCCATAAACCCACTTAAGAAAAGCCCAGCACGGTACAGAAATACATTGGGTTGAAAAGGTGGTACTTGCTGCATTTAAAAACTTCCCCCACCAGCAGCTTTGGCATAGGAGCAAATCAACAACAGCAGCTCTTCCTCGTGTCATCATCAACCATTTGCCATGGCAAGATTGTGGGGGTTCAAAGAAGTTTATATCCAAATAAATTCAGTTATTTTTTAAAAACTCCCCTCTGGAAGCAAACCTGGTCCCTTGTCTTCCTGAGGAACCTGGCAAATGTAGCCCATGTGTTGTCTTAAATGGGTGAATAACAAACCAATCCTCTCCACTTCCTTTCTCCTATCTTAGATGCTCCAAAAGCATCCTGTAAAGGATGAATAAATATTTGCAGCAAGTTTCTTCTTAATATGTTATCTTCATTCCTTTGTTTTGTGCTAGGCTATGAGCAAAAGGCACTTCACAAGTACCACAGAGCAGTGGTAGTTACATCCACAGCAGGATGACCTTTGTAAATCCTGCTGCAAAATCAAAGCTGAAAAGGATGACAAAAAAATAGAAAAGCTCAATACATGCAGGAGAGTCCCTTTTGTGAAACGGGATCTTCCCAGGTTGCTTCCCCTATGTGTGACTTGTTAGCTAAGTCTCTGCTTTTAAAAAACACTTACGAGCTCTTGTCACACTAGACAAATCCTTTGCCACAGCTCAATAATGTGAATTGTGCTGCTCCTTGGATCCTTTATTAATTATTCTTGGGACACAGTATTCCCTACTCCATCAGCTTCACTGCCTCCCATACTGTCTGCATGAAATGCTTTAACATAACTGAACTAAAAAGCCTTGCTAGGTACTTTATTCTGTATTTCACCAATTAAACTCGCCTCTGCCTCACCTGTTGTGCAGGTAGCTCTGTTCATGCAGTAGGACAGCACAAACAGAACTACCTGCACAACAAAATAGAGACAAAAGCCACCAGGAAAGGGTCACAGGAAGATTAGCACTTTTCAAGGCAGGGGAGAAGCTTAAGCCCTTGTCTAATGGAGGCATGACAATGCCATAGGCAGTTTTTCCTACCTTCAGACTGACAGAGGATCCTGCTGTTCAGCTCCTCTTTTTCCTGCTTCAGGAGAGCATTTTCTTCTTCCAGGTCGCAGATACGCTAGGGAACAAAGCAGAGTTACTGCTGGCTGCAGGGCAGGGCTCCTGCAGGGATTAATTTCAGCTGGCAGGAGACAGGGGGCTTTGTTTGGCCTCTCTTTGCTCTTTAAAGGATCTGTTCCCTTGTGCTTTGCCACTTATCCTTTGTATAGTGGTAGCAGAAACACAGGAGAAATGCACTGCTACAGAAGAGAATAACTTTCCCTTTCCTGAGTTCACTTTTCCCTTAAATCAACGTTTTCAGCAGAATCTTACAAAATACTGAGCAGCTGGACTTGGTGGCCATGACCTGCAGGAGCAAAGCTCTTGGAAGTGATCAGGTCATCAAATCAGAGGTTTATTTTTAGATTTCAATGGGCTTCATCATTGTCCTCAAGTCACAGCCCCAAGTCACAGCTGCTGGGGAAATAAATCTGCTGATTGTCCCCAGAGATGTAGCACTTCAGGAGCTCACATGGACACAGTGAATGTGAGCTGAGTGAATAGATCAGGCTTTTTTAATTTTATTGTACTCAATCCGTGTAGCATGATGAGTCACTTCAGTGCTTCCCACAACTACAGAACCTCTGGTACAGCAAGGAATGACATGTACCAGGGCCCTTGGCAATACAACAGCAGCATATTTAGCAACTATTAACAACAATTGCCTCATAAAAAAAATAATGAGAACAGGAACTAAATGCTGAAAAATGCTATTTTCACTTGTCACAACTGCAAAGCTGGGCTGATGCTGACAGCAACCAATCCTGGAACATTATTCAGCTTCCTGAATTCTGGTGCATTCAACAGTGTTATCTCAAAACACACAACCATCATATTGTCAAGTGAAATACGCTGCCACAGCTAAGCAGGATGATTCTGCTGCTGTCAGAGGGAGAACACACATCATCCCAGCACGTCTCATCCCCTCCGCCTGCTCCTTCACTTCCTGTAGCCACTGCTTAGGAAACAGCTACACACAGCAGAAGGAACTCAAGGCACCAATGATAAACAACAATGTAAACACCATAATAAGAGTTTCCAGAGCCCAAGAGTAATAATTTTGCTGTCACCACTAGATTAAATTTATAGACAGCCCAGCTGGCGTGCATTCCTAGCACAGATTTCAGTCTTCCACACAAGCATGTTCAAATTAAGGCATTTTATCAAACACTGGCTATGCCAGATACATGATAATGATGAGGACAAACGCACAGTGAATATTTTCTTGTAAGTCACAACTGAATCAGTCCTGTTCTATGCACAAACTGATAAACCTCCCCACTCATTACTCTCCCTGTTCATTTACTCCAGCTGTCTGCATTACATCTGTCTGCACCTCTACTAGAAGGCTGGAGTCTGGATGTACAACTAGAAAGTGAAAAACCCCACAGTTTAAACATACAGAGCTACTAGTGTTTTAAATGCTGTGAACTGAGCCAAGATTTTAATATTCTGTACCAAAACCAACTGCACTCCTTCACCATAAATCACATCTGCCATTAGATCAGCACTAGTGTCTTCAAGGTAGGAAGAATTTTTTAAAACTTGGAGAAGAGATACAGGAGTGATGGAATGGAAGGAAAACCTGTGCTGCAACGGGACAGCAAGGAGCTCTACTTGTTTGTCCCATCAGGAAAAGATTAAAAACAGTGGGATTATTTTACTTATGCTTTTTATTGGGTGCTGATAAGGAATTCTCTGCCCAAAGCTATGATGGTTGGAAAACAAAACTGGACAAAAATCTTGAGTATTCTCAACTGTGCTGAGAGGATATTTGGAAGAGCAAGACTTAAGAAAAACCACAACAATTATTGCCAGACTTTAAAATTTCTGATCCAGGTTGAGTAGAGGTATTTTTAAGATGTTCTCTTAAGCCACTGGATTTGTTTTCTGCATTCCTGTTTCTAGATGAAACAGAAACAAGCTCAGAGATCAAGACCTGTCTGTAACCAAGCTCAGTGGCAATATGAATGGTCCACACAATGGCCAAGCAGCACCAACTCCACCCCTGATACCTACACGGATAACTTTTGTACCTCCTGCTTATCTTTCCACAGGAAACAGATCTTTGGAGGTGCCTCAAATGCAAGAGCACCTGCTTCGAAAGATTTCTGTGGAAGATGCTGAGCAGGGAGCACTTGTGATGGCAGCAGCTCTTATCTAAGTGTCTCCCTGGAACTGCCTCCCATCCTCCCCCAGGCTTGTAAGGAAATGATGATGGCATTTGGCACTTTCCCCATGAAATTCCTGGCCGGGCTGTGAATTATCCTAGCTCACCAAGCAAGAAGAATAGGTGCTACCAAAAGCCCTGGAAGGAGCTGTTGGTACTTACCCAGATGTTTCAAATTTAATTGTAAAATTAAATAAGAAGAGCTGTTCTAAAATTAAGGACTTAGACAGAATAGCTGTGATGAAGAGATTAAAGGACTTTTTTTCATTAACTAAATCATAACTGACATGGATTTGCAGGAGCTTCAGAAAAATTAAAGGCTCATCTCAGTCTCACTCAGAAGTGAGATGTCTTTGAGAATCTATCCCACTACAACCATGCCCATGGGGTTCTCTTGATACTGAAGGCAAAAACTGCTTCTCACCTGAATTTAATTTCATGATGCTTCCCAGCTTCTAGCAGATATTAGAACAACTCAAAAATCTCTTCCCAGAATTTTTCTTGGGAAGTGTTTTGGCTAAATTAATATTTTCAGGACGGAAACAGGTCCTCTCCCTCTTCCCATTTACAAGGAAGGGAGCAATGTAAAGCTAATGCCAGAAATAGGAGCCTGCACCATTAGAAATGTTTTATAATTAAACCGTCTATTTTCATGCTGAAATGCACAGTATTTGCTCTGCTGTAGGCACTTTTACAACAAGGGAAAGCTTCTGCTTTGTTTTCATGCTTTTTAAAAGCATTTCTTCAGTGATTAATCCAACCTTCCATCCAAATGCTCAAAGGCGATTTGCAATCAAGAACAAAGAGACACAGTTTATCCCCAGCTGCATCACCCTTAAAATCAGGCATCCTTTCAGGCCCTAAAAGCCCGTGCTGCACCCAGCTAATGAACAGAGCCCTGTGCCAAAAAGAATCTTATAATTTTAAAAGGAGATCACTGGTTTCCCACGCCTCTGTGTTGCACCACAAGTGCAAGGAGTGGAGCAAGTGATTACCTGGCAGCTCTCTTGGTCCAGCCAAGGACAGCACGTGCATGGACTGTTCATCTCTTTGGGAAGCACACCCAAAAGCGCATTTGAGTCATGCCAGGGGTTCAGGGTAAATCACCCTGACCACAGTCTTTCACCACAGCTTCTCAGCCAAACCCACCACCCGAGGGCTCAGCCTCGAGGGGAAGTTGGCCACAGCAACTTGCTGTGTGAAGTGCACTAGAAGAGCCTCATAAGGACATTCTTTCACTGTAATAATAACACACCTAATTCCAGGCTCTTTTTTTTTTTTTTTTTATTTCCAAGAGCGATTCCTTTTCAGGTTGTCACACACCAAGTACTGTTCTAGAATAACAGCTGCAAAACAGCTTTTTCTTCGCATATTATTGAGTAGAAAAGCCCTATAATCTTTCCAATAGCAAGATTAAAGATTCAATTCAATTTCTGGTGCAGAAGAGATATCATGGATTTAACTTGAGCACCCGCAAGCACTTGCAGAAGGAAACTGAGCTCTCATCTCAGTGCCTCAGGTTAAGAGAACGGGTGTTACTCAGAATTAATCTGATCAGTGAAGAAATTCAGGGCAAAAGGTCCATCTTTGCTATTTGCAAAACAAACTCTACACTTGAAATCTCTTCCTCCCACTAGAATGACTTCTTGTACAATGGTGGCAGTGCTGGAACACTCCCACCCCAAGAGATAAAGAACAGAATTGCTGCACTTGATTGTCCTTGTGGGTCCCTTCCAAACCAGGATATTCTGTGGGTTTGCATGAAAGAGGAAGAATAAAAATAAATCCATTTTGTGTATATCCCAGTTCCAAATGCTACAAAAGCCTGTAACAACCAGCAGCTGGTGCTGGAGCAGTGCCTCTCCTCAGGGAGGGAAGTTGGTCCTCACATAGGTCATGCTCTGTGCATACCTACAACACCAGCTATGTCAGAAACTGAGCCTTGTGTGCCATCCTGGGCTGGGATGAGGAATATTTACACCTTCCTAATATTTGTAGCAGCTATGACAGACCTCCCCAGTAATTTGCATTACACACCATGAGGAATCACTGTATACACACAAAGCTCTGGCATTTACATGAATCTCAGGACAAGAAAAGCAGCTTCAAGTTGTGCCAGGGCAGGTTTAGATTGGATATTGGATAAACTTTTTTTCACTGAAAAGGCTTGTAAAGCATTGGAGCAGACTGCTCTGGGCAGTGGTGGAGTCACCAGCCCTGGAAGTATTCAAAACCATACAAATGTGGCACTTGAGGACATGGTTTAGTGCTGAATATGGTGGTTCTAGGCTGATGGTTGTACTTGGTGATTTTACAGGTATTTTTCAACCTTTATAACTCTGTGATTCCATTATGTTCATGGTTATTAGGCATCCTGATTTCCAGATGTGTTTGAGTTTGGGGCATTTCCTTGTGGTTGGCAGCACAAAAGGCAATCAGGATGGGCTGTCCTGACACAAGGCAGCCACTGCTCCTGCAGGGATGTCCACCTGTCCTGCCCCAGGAGCTGCAGTAAATCCTAGGGGCATTCAGCAGCAGAAATAACACTCAAAGAACAGACATTCCCCTTCGGAGCTGTGAAGAGCGAGCTCTCACCAGCATGGCCACCGGCAGGAGACAGCCTGCGGCAGACAGACAGACAGACAGACAGACAGATGTACCTTCCTCAGCAGGTCCCTCTCCTTGCCGTGGCTGTCCTCCAGCACCTCCCTCTCCCCGTGAGCCCTCTCCAGCTCCATCCGCAGCCGCTCCGTCTCCTCCTGCAGGCTGAGGAGCTGCTTCCCATCGCCCTGCTGGGTCTGCTGGTACTGCTGCAGCTCCTTCTTCAGCTTCTCCACCTCGGAGGAGTGGGCTGATGTCAGCATGGACAGCTGCTCATTCAGAAGCTTGTTCTCCTTGTTCTGCAGCCAGCATCCCAGAAAGAAGAAGACAAGAGCACAAGTGACATCAATGCATGCAGTGATGCGCTACAGAAGTAACCTCTCAAATCCTCAAGCACAGTAGGTGACAGACCCACAATAACAAACGTTCCTATGCAGATGCTAATGAAGCTCATAAAGCTAAAAGCTATTTCTAAACTGTGACAAAAGCTCAATAATATTTTGGCAATGATTACAGAAGCATTTGTCAAATTGGTACTATGCTGATATCGCTCAGAGAAAAGGCAAAATAACTTTTGGTAGCACTTGCAACCAAACTAAAATACTACACTTTTATTACAGCTTCCAAACAGTATTCCTTAATATGATTGGTTTGCAATTTTGGGGGGCTTTGTAGTATTCCTTTTGCAGTTTACCCTGCTATTTCTGAACCCCATGCCTGCAGAAACCTGGAGTGACAATGCAGAACTGCAGCTTCAAGCACAAGGAGCTCCCCAAACTCCAGTTTCGAGTCATGTGCTAGCTCAGCCATCCTTTCATTTGCTCAGGTTTTCACTTCTAACACTTAGCACTGATTTTCTCTCAGTTTTGAGAGCTGAAAATTCAGCAGACTTAGCTGATTTTTGGGCTTCAAATCACAGTCAGTGGGCATTACATTGTGACTAATAAAACATAATCATTATTAGGCATCCCCAGGCCAAAGACCTAGAGCTTCATTAAAAGCCTACTACATAAGTTGTGCTGACTTTGGGTAGATAATCTTGATACCACAAGAAGCATTTTGAAACTTAAAATGCATTCTGGTTTTTAAGTTTGCTCTGATCATCCTTCTGGCCCTTCTTAAGGTGACCTCCCAAAGCACCCTCTCTCACTGCATCTCAGTGCTCTGAAGCAAGATAAAGACACATCTCAAATGGAAAAAACAAGTAAATGAGGCATATTAATATTTTTTCCTTTCTTCCCTAGTAATGAATTATTAATGAACATCAAAATTCAGCATTCGTATCATATTAGGAAATTATAATTTCTGCATGACCAAAGGCATTTCATAGAATCCTAGAATGATTTTAGCTAGAAGGGACATCATGTTCCCTGCCATGTGCAGGGACCCCTTCCACTGTCCCAGGCTGCTCCAAGCCCCATCCAGCCTGGCCTTGGGCACTGCCAGGGATCCAGGGGCAGCCACAGCTGCTCTGGGCACCCTGGGCCAGGGCCTGCCCACCCTCCCAGCCAGCAATTCCTAATTGCCAAGAGCCCAAAATCTGTGCCTGCCCTCTGGCAGTGGGAGCCATTGCCTGGGTGCTGTCCCTGCAGGCCTTGTCCCCAGTCCCTGGGCAGCTCTGCTGGAGCCCCTGGAGGCCCTGGCAGGGGCTCTGAGGTGTCCCTGGAGCTTCTCTTGTGCAGCTCAACAGCCCCAGCTGTGCCAGGCTGGCTCCAGAGCAGGGGCTCTGAAGATATTTCCAAATAAATGCATTTTCAGGACCTTGGGTACATGGTTTTACACAGCACCCAACCAAGATTTTCATGCAAATACAAGATTAATGCACAGGAATGGTTCTGGGGTTTTTTTATTAAAAATTACGTGAGAGAGCATTTACTGGGTTGTTCCCCACTGCAATCAGAGATTGCTCAACAGACCCTGTTAAACTCAAACTTGCCTTATTTTCAACAATTATCCAGTCCTGCAGATTTGAGACAGTCCTGGTTTCAACCCAGGCTCTGTGAAAAAAAACCAATTTATTTTGCTGCCTCAGGCAGATGTAACAAATTCCTCAGCTTGTTACCCAAACTAGTTTTATTCACAAAAATGCTCACAGAGATCGTACTGCTTGCAGAGAGAGTGTAGAGAGCTCACAGTGTGTCTAAATATTGGCTGCAAGAACATGCAACACTAAACTAGGCACATGCCTTGTAAGTGTCTCAGGCAATTCCAACAGATTTAAAGAAAATTACCTGAGGGAAAAAAAAAAGAGAGAGAAAGAATTGGTTGAATGTAAATAGAAACGAAAGTGCTCCAGTGAGGATGTTTTGCAGCAAAATAGATCAAAATCTTTTTTTCTGTGTGCAAAAAAATCCCTCACCGATTAAAAAACCTAATTAAATGATTCCAGTTACAGATGCCAGAGCTTCTGAGCCAAGGCTGACGTACAATAATAGGTTTTAATGTTTTCAAAGAAAGATCTCTTCCTTAGGGGCACACGGAGGATTGCATCTCTACTCATGCGTGAGCTAAAGTAGCAGAAATAGAAACATTTTCTTCCACAGCTACTCAAAAAAAACCAACACAACTGCAGCTCTCCAGGTTACCTGCTATATGCTTTTTTTTCTTGTAAAGTTAATTGCTATTTTCAAAGGTTGTGTTTATAGATTAGCAAGGACTGAAAGCAAGATCCTTCAGGGAAACTACAATACTGCAAACGAGCCTTGCCAGAAAAAAGATTCAGTGCACTGAGAAGAGAATCCGCTGGAACGGTGCTCCTCAGCACTTCCAAAGCATCCCAGGTAAACCTGGCAGCCCTGGAAGGATGGTTAAATTCAGCTCACTGGACAGACCACCACATGTAACCCAGAGCAGGAATTCTTTCCTGCAAAAGATACACAGAAAGCATCAAAGAAACTCCTACAAAATGGTCTGTGGAGAGACTGAGGGAGAGCAAGATGAGCTCGAGAACATTATTTCTGCCTGGTTAAAAGCTCTCCATGACTCCTTCCCTAAAGCAGATCCTTACACAACCCATGACAGGAAAGCCAATGTTAACCAAATACTGGTTTTTTTCCTTTATTGTTCCACTGCCACACTTCTCCTAGCAAAGAAATAGGGAAAAATACAAACTATAAAATACTATTGATGTTCCAGTGTCAAGTCCAGCTGCTCAGCAGATCCAACACTGACGTTCCCACTCATTGTATGAGTTCAGCCCAAATTATCTCAACCTGGAATGACTCTTCCCATCCAATTCCACCAAAATACCTTCTGGATGAAAGGTCACACCTTTCAAATCTTATTCTGAGAGTTTCCCATTCCTAAGCTACTGCTAGCAAAATCTAAGTACGGAAACAGGCATTTTAAAATTAAACACCAGGATCTGGAAGCTGGACCTTGCTGCAGTGCAGTTAATGCACTGCAGCCAATTAACCCAGCAGTGAGGGTGACCACAGCAATGCAACCCCTGCGTGTCCTGACTCTGCACTGTCTGAGCCAACACAGAGCCACTTGTCATCACCCCCAACACAGGACTGCTCCTGTCATCCTGGGGTGGGGAGATTTCAGCTGGTGAATGAGCCATGTGGGATGGACAAGGGTCTCTGACATCTCAGAATAATAAACTGGAATTATCAAAAACTGGTGCTACAAATAAGGGGTAATCCCAACTGAAGGTGATGTTTTCCTACCTGTAAAAATTCAATTTAAGGGTACAAGCAGATATGAATTTCCTTGTTGATATTAGTCAATACAACTAGGTCCCACTCAGCATTTCTCATGATCACCCCTCAATATCTTGTACAGCAGCACAGAAGGTAATTTGCACACAAAGTAATTTGCACACATTAGGAGGTGAAAAAATTATTCTGCTATGTCTGCAAAATCAAACCATTATTCTGCAGCTTATCAATGGCAAATGGCTACTGAAGAAAACACCCCTGTGATCAAGGGGTCACTGTAAGGTCATTAACTCATGCCACACAGGGATCTGTCACATCACACCATCCCAACCTCCCCTTACTCCAGGAGAATTGTTGTGTATAGCAACCCAAAGTGAAGTATTTACCCAAATTGCTGTTTATCTTCCAGGGAATGTGACTCCCAAGACACACAGTTTACAACGCTAGGGGTGGCACACACTCTGCACACTCAGCGCCCACAGAGCAAAAAGCACAGCAGGGCAATTCAGCCCCAAACCCGTGACATTGGATGCCACGTGGAGCTGGCTTGGGTTTTCAAGCAACACTTTCCAAAACTGCTGTTCTATTTTCCCCCCTCTGAGCCCTGCTGGGCAGTCCCCACAACAATTCCAGTGTAGCTTGGAGCACGCTGTGTCCCACCCTTACAAATGCTCAGCTGCCACCAACACAACTGTGAAAAATGCGTATTTTATGATTGGCTTTTCGCAAATATTAAAATGAATATTAGATGCGTTATGTCAGAATGTTATGCTATATTACTTTTTTAGAAGTATGTTAAATATAGTTTTAGATTATAACATAATGTTAAAATAGAAATTATGCTATGCAAGTTACTTTTTTAAAGAAAGGACTTGCATCGAGATAGCAGCCATAGGACACCTGAATCTTTCAGAGAAAGAGAATTTATCGCTCTCTTATCAGAAGAAATTAACTTCTTCCCTCCTTACTCAGCCCTGAAGATGCCATTAGGATTCAGAGGAAGAAGTTGACACTGACCAGACAGAATCCTTTGTTTGAAAGGCATTTATGCATCATGTGTGAGGCGTATGAATATGCAACAGGCTATTGTTTTTAAGGGTTAATCCTCTGTTAATGTGTGTCCTTTTTCAGGCTTATTTTGCCCAGAAAAGGTACCCGGACTATCCGTAACTCTTTGTTCTTATTGTCTCCTATTGTCCTAATCTCAACTCTTCAAATTTTCATTACTCTAATTATATTACTATTTTTATAACCATTTTATTACTATTAACCTTTTAACATTTCAAAAACAAGTGACTGGCGTTTTTCACAACGGCCCTTCCCACACGACACGGGAAGGCCCAAAGCGGTGGCTGGGCCGGGCCCGTCCCTGCACATCCCCGGACGTACCTGCTCATCCACCTTCCTCTGCAGCTGCACCACCTTGTTCTCCATGCCGATGTTGAGCTTCTTGAGGTGCTGTGCCGAGCGGGCCTCGATGCGGAGGGCCTGGAGCTGGCGCCGGGCCCTGAGGCGCCGCCAGTGGCACTGCAGCACCACGGCGGCGGCCTGGGCCCGGCGGAACCGCACGCGGGCCAGCCAGCCCCGGGCATACTTCTGCAGGATGGTGGCCTTGTGCTCCATCAGCATCTGCAAAACACGGCCACAACGGGGCGGTCAACAGGGGGAAGGCATGGAATTGTGGAACAACAGAACAGTTTGGGTTGGAGGGACTTTAAAGATCATCCACCATGGGCAGGGGCACTTCCACTAGACCAGGGTGTTCCAAGCTCTGTCCAACCTGGCCTTGCAAACTTCCAGGGATCCAGTTGTGTCAGAATTCAGGACATCCCTTCGGCCGTCCTGGATTGCCAGGACCCCTGGCAAGGGGGCTCAGAGACCCTGGCACAGAGCCCAAGACACCTGTGACTTTGATTATGACACATGGAAAAAGTTACCAACCTTATATGAGGATCTGCAAGCCACAAAAGTATAAGTAGAATACTAATCAGTTTGTCATAGGGTGAAAAATAGATTTTTTGGGGTTTTTAGAATGGGGGTTCAGGGGCAAGTTTGAAGAATCTGGGCATGTCCAACCTTTCTCCTTCTCTTCTTGGCCTCCATCTTCTGCTGTGATGTTGGCATTTTTAGACTGGTTTAGAGTAGAAGCTTCCTGTCTAACATTTGTGATAGGTATTGGAAAGTAATTGTAAATATTGTACATGTAGTTTTTAGTATAAAAGATAACACCACCCCGGGGGAGGCAGAGTGCCTCTGACTGTCCTGCTGAGCGGACCTCAGCAGGCCAGGAGAAACAATTTTATAGATAAGAAACAATAAACCACCTTGAGACGGAGAACTGAAGAGCTCTGACTTCTTTGACTGCTGGGGTGGGAAAAGAGACTTTCTAACGTATCTCGGGGTCACTCTGACCAGCAGAAGTCCCAAGACAGTTGCTCTGGGAAACCTGTGCCATGGCCTCCCCACCCTCACAGCCTTCCCAATATCTTCTCTAAATCTACTTTCCTTCAGCTTAAGGCCACTCCTGAAAGGTCACCTGTACAGCAACTCTGGTTTGGCTGCAACAAACATTAAACACTTCCCTAGCTGCTTGCAAAGGACTTCTCCTCCAAGGAATGTCCAGGTAGATGCAGGTGCTGATGGCTGGAAATGGAGGCTGTGGTTTTGCACCCTCCTTCATGGACAGGAACTGTTCTCAATGGATGCAGGCAGAACACCTCTCCTAGGAGCCTGCTTGGTCTCAAAGACCTGCTTGGCCAGTGACACGAGGGGATATGATCCTGGTTGTGAGGACTTAGTGGGAGCAGGTGACATCTGGGCTCAAGTGTGACTTCGTGGACCACCTCAGAAGAGTACTGAGATCCACCAGAGTGACAGCTCCAGAATAAACACTCATTAACAGACACGCCAACACTCAGCAATGAACTCACTGTGCCCTCAGCATCAGACATCACCAGAAGAGATCTGTAGATTTTTTTTTCCTGTGTTCTGCCTCTGCATTATGATAATTTTTACTGCAGATAAATGCTATCCTGGTGGGATTTCATATCATGTGAATAACCTTCAAATAAAACTATGAGTCCTTTCACTACAGTGTGCAGCTAGTTCTCCAGGATGGTTCAATTCGTAGTAATTTTTATCTGTTTTCATGAAATTTCTGGCATATTTGCATTGAATTTCTTCCCCAAAATTTACAGCTATCTTGTCAGTCAGTGGCAGTTAAATTTTGCTCTCTAAAATTGAAGGCTGACATTTTAGAGATACAAACAGCTTGTTGTTAATAGCTTCCTTATGCTTCAGTCTGCTAAGGAAATAAATAGGAGAATTTGAAGATTACAAGACACTTTATTGTTATTAGTTTGGGTTAAGTTGTCTCAGAAAAGGTTATCCTATCAGCTTCTCTTATAAATATTTTGTTTCACCCTAAGGCTTTCTTTGCAGTTGCAAATTTTAATTCAGAATAAAGGGATTGTATGAATTTAAGATGCAGCAAAAATGACTGTGAAATGAGCTTTATATGTCTCCAGTCTCGGCATTCATAAATGGGGAAAGCTAAGGATGCCCAAATACTTAGAAGAAACCCCTGCATTGCCTTGGGGACTTATTTCAGCTTTACAGAGAAATTTTGGGTGGGCACTGGGCATGCCCTCATCCCACAGATCATCACCCACTGCCCTGCATCTCTCGCAGAACATGCACTGGAACCAACACTTTTATCTAAAACCTACACCCCAGGTGCTCCAGAGATTAAGGACACTCAGATTAGAGAGGCCTGGCCTTCAGACAACTTCTACACCTTGTTAAGATTTGGGTGGCCTTGAATCTTAGAGAGTTTAAGTGCTGGATCAGCTGCCTCCTCTGCAGAAGCTTCCACTTTAAAAAATAGATGCTGAAACAGCAGTGGCAGCACAAATTCCTTATCACCAGCTGCTGTGTCTCAAAGGACAGCCCTGGTGTTTCTGGGAGGTCACCAGGTGTCCAGGTAATTTCAATTATTTCCAGGAACAGGCTTTTCCCTCTTGGAGCCTCTCACTTCTTGGAGCAGCCCCACAACCCAGTTAGGCACCAGTTTAGGTAACTACCAACACAGTGCTGCGTGTGAGGACTAGACAGAAGATTGTCCAAAGCTGTTCTCAGTTTCCTGACAGAGAGTAGCTAGAGAAAGACTTTGGACAAGTGATGAGGGGACAGGACAAGGAACAATGACTTCCCACTGCTAGAGAGCAGAGTTAGATGGGATATTGGGAAGGAATTCCTGGCTGTGAGGGTGGCAATGCCTTGGCACAGGGTTTCCAGAGAATCTGTGGCTGTCCCTGGATCCCTGTCCCTGGAAGTGACCAAGTGACCACTGGACAGGGCTTGGAGCAACCTGGCATAGTGGAAGGTGTCCCTGCCCACAGCAGGGGTGGAATGAGGCGATCTTTAAGGTCCCTCACACCCAAACCACCACAGGATTCAATGATTTCTCACTGTACCACTGCTGTCATGAAACTCTAAATCTTTTGTGTCCCACTCTGGGTTTAACACAGAAAGCTAAAGGAGAGACCTAATTAAAGAGATATTTCTATCAACAAATTACTTACTGCCTTCCATGACAGACCCTTCTTGTCCTCCTACCCTACTGGGAGCAGCCCCTGCATGCAGCTGCGACACACATTCAGTGGGATGGGGAGGTTTCAGCAGAGCATAGCTTAGACCAAATGACATTTCCACATCTCCACAACACCTCCTGGCACCACAGTGACCAACTCCATTTAGCTGCTCTGCTGAGGTGCTGCTGCCAAAATGCTTTTTGCTCGCACAACTTTAAATAGCAAAGCTCACCATCACCCTCGGTCCTCTGGCAACACTGGGGGCTGTCAGCTTCACAAACATCAACACAGCCACAGCAGAAGTAAACATAAAGGTTCTTTCCTCATGCAAAGACCCTCCTAGGCGTGTACCTGGCGGTAAATCCTCCTGACAAACATGCCCCGAGCAAAAGCCTGGATGGTGAGGGTGGCGCTGCAGACCCTCAGGAAGGCCCGGCGCATCCGCAGCATTCGGTACTGCTTCTGCAGGATGATAGCAGCCCTCGTCCTCCTCAGGTGCTGGAAAAGCCTGCAGTGCACAGAAGGAGGGTAAGCAGGGAAAATAAACTCAACTTTTCTTCTGATGCAGTAAGTTTTAAACCAGAGGGGGAGGAAAACTTTTGTCTAATGTGGCTTGGTAGTATTCAGGAAAGAACATCCCAACAGCTAGGGTGCTATCAGACAGCAGCCTCCATGCTATCAGACAGCAGCCATGGAACCCAGGAGCACTGGAACCACAGATCAACACGCCTCATTGCTCCCAAACAGCATTAAATCCAAGTATTCCCCAGGTTTTCCTTAGTTTGAACTCTCTGCCTTGCATCCTTGCTCTAACCAGCACCCAGGCTGGCTCCATCACCTCCCTGACTATAAAAAGCACACTACTGACTCAGTGAAAACAGCAGCAAATTGATTTGACATTTAAACTGGTGTGCACTGCTTTGGCAACATTCCTGAGCAGAGCCTCGAGCCATTCAGAGACAGTAAATAATGAGGGATGTGGTCAACTCCGCACCGTGTTGCACCCATTCTCCAGCTGAACTCATGTTCAATTTGCTGTTACACCGGTTAATAAGTGCCCATAAACCCTCCATTAAATTTGATAATTAGCTTGTTTTGCTGGATTTATGATTCATTTATTGCTCTCAGCATGCAGCATTATACAGAAATTTGATCCCCTTCTTTTATTTTGTGAAAAGCGTATCAAAACGAAGAGCCACATCAGATTGGTTTATATATTCCTCTGATTGAGGCAAATGGTTTCTCATTAGGACCCACTGAGCCAAGGCTTCCTGAAGAGGATAAGGGATGGTCTGTCTCCAAAAAGAGACAGTAGTTACTCAGATGCCATCCCACCCTACAAACCCTGCACCAAGAGGGAAACTGAAAAATTATGTAGAAGAAACTCTGCAGCAGCTGGTTCTCCCTGACATCAACCCCTTCCACAATCACAAATAACACCACAAATTCAGCTACTATCTCTGATGTTCTGCTGATTGTCTGGCTTGAAGAAGGGCCACAAGAAGGAAGGTGGCCAGTGTGTTGGGATGCTGCTGCATTGCTTCACTCTTCCCTCACATCCACCCCGTATCTGCCACAGCAGCCCAGCTCCAGCAGAGTGCTACCTACAGAAACCCCAGCAAGCCACTGACACAAGGGTTCCTGCACAGAAACAGTTAACATGAGGCTCCTTTATTATCTACTGTACACATCCCCCCCTGCCAGTGATTTAGAGTCATTTTCCTCATTACAAAGGATACAGGCAATCAATCCTGAGAACTCCCCCTGGACATCAAGAGACACAAACCTTGTCTCTCTTGTCTCTGCAGGGGAGGAGTGCATACCAACTAGGCAGCCCTTCCCTGGCTGATCCAAATGCCCTTTACCAAAGGCAGTCCCAGGAAAATATTAGTTCTGTGAAACACTTTCACCTAAATCCTTCAGAGAGCTGTAGTCACCTCATTACAACCATGTCTATGTTATGACCTTGGCCCAGCACCTAGAATTAAACTAATGTAACTACAAACCCAGTTTGAGGCAAAGAATTTTGATCTCTCGCCCCTAAATAAAGCCAGCTAGAGGGGCCAGAAATAAGCCCCAACTTTAGCCCTTTAGAGTTTTTTTAGAAACTCTCACCACAGCGTTACCCACACGCACATTACTCATCTTGCTCTCAAGCCAGCGGAGCATTTCCAAAGCTCCTCATATGAAACGCCCAGGATGTAACCAATTGAAAACCCAGGTGGCCAGAGGTGTTTCCACACCTGGCTCCCCAGCTGCCCCCCTCTGAGGCTCCCCAGGACCCACCTGCGTGCCAGGTGCCCGCGGGCGTAGCGCTGCAGGGCGAGGGTGGCTCGCCTCAGCCGCTGGTACCTGGCCCTCTGCAGCCAGCCCCGCACCGTCTTCTGGATCATGATGGTGGCAGCTCTGAACTTATCTGCCCGCAGCTTCTCCAGATATGCCACCTGGCCTGCACGGAAAAAGATCTTGGTACGGCCAAACTGGAACTTGTCTGGATCCTTTTCAAAAGCATAAAGGAAATTATATTTAATTGAGGTAAACATTCCTTTTTTGTTTGTTTGTTTTCAGTCTAAGTTGATCAGTAGATACAGAGTTAAAAACACTACTTTGAATCAAATTTGTCAACTCACATCTCTTCTTAATTGGGTAATGAATATATTATTAGACTCCATTATTAGATACATTAGATTATTAGACTTATTAGACATTATTAGATATCATTGACATTATTAGATACCATTAGACTTACTACACTTGAGCATCTACACACCCATTAAGGAAAGCAGCACTAGGATTCAGTCTTAAACTCCATATATTTACACAAATTTTAAAGGGGTTTTGGGTTGGGCTATTTGTGTTTTATGGATTTTTTTGCTTGGTTGGTCTGGGTTTTTTTTGTTGTTGTTTGGTTTTGGTTTTTTGTGGTGCAGGTGTTTATTTGGGATTTATTTTATTTTGGGTTTGTTTGGTTTTTTGGGCGGGTTCGGGCATTTTGCTTGGATTTGGTTTTTTGTTATTTGTTGGTTTTTACGTAAATAAAGAAATCACAGAATCACAAAATTGTTTAGGTTGGAGGGGACCTTAAATCTCACATATATCCAACCTTCCTGCCATGGGCAGGGATGCCTTCCACTACACCAGACTAGATATGCAACACCAGAGCACTTCAAGAAAAATATTTCTTTTTCAAAAAGATTAATGCTTAGATCTACAAAGTTATACATGTGCTGCAAAAAGCTCTGCAGCCAAGGGTAACACTGGGTGTAAAAAGCAAAAAGAGGAACTCAGTTGGGTAAATTCCTCAAAACCCCACAGGAAAACAAGAGATCAAACATTAAAACCTGCCTAAGGTGCTGTGCACATTCTGAGCCACTCAACAGCAAGAAATCTTTGCATGCACATTTGCAAATAATGCATACAAGCAAACAGTAAAGTTTTGGTAGGGTGAGGTGGCAAAACGTTCTGACTTGTTTGTGGTAAAGAAATCCCAATCTGTGGGATTTTTTTTCCACATAGGACCACTGAAAGTCTCCCACAGATCAAGAAAAGGCATTTACTGCACATTTTCCTTACTCATTTGTGCAAAGAGTCATTTAATTATTGACTAAGTTTCATGACATTGTCCCAGGGTGGACCCCTGAAAAGTGCTCCAGCTGTGGCTAGACAAAACCAGAAGGAGGGGATGGGGGAACACATTTTTAGAAGTGGCCAGTCATTCATGCCCAGCCAGTGACAGAACACTCTGGATTTCACCAGCACTGAAATGATTCACTCCTCTTGACCACAACCAAGAAATCCCATGTCCCACTTGCTCCTGCCACCTCTTTGCAAGACTCCCTCATTTTGGGAAAACCCCCAGGCTGCCTGGGGTGGAGAAGCACCTGCACATGCAGCAGGGTAAAGCTGGAGCAATTTCAGGCCACATCAAAGCCATCAAAGAGTTCTGTGCTTTTAGCATCAGTGACAAAGATCTGGTCCCAGCTCACCTTAATGAGGTCTTCCAGCAGGGTCTGACAGATCTGCTTCTTGTCGTTCTTAGAGAGGTCTCTCTTGTTCATAAGCACACGGTACCTATTGAAAAAGTCAGGGTAGGACCACCTGAAAGCAAAGCACACGCTGGGTTAGTCTGCATGCTGGGCACTGTTTCACTAAAATAAAGTGCTTGGAGTCGTAGATGAGCCAAAGTGTGAAATATTTCAAGGGATTTCTCACCACTACCCTTAGCATGGACCAACTCCAAAAGGAGCTACCCACCCCCAGCTTGGCCCCAATCTCAGACACTGAATGACCATGGGGCCTTTCTAGCCTGGAACAGAAAGGCCACAGATCACCCTGTTTTCACCCCTGATGTGCTTCCCAATCTGCTGCTCTTTACCACTCAAATGCAACAATGCTGTTCCCGTCAGAAAGGAGAAGCTAACTTGGGAGAAATCATGGATCTCTTGATTGCCCAAAAATAAAAATTAAACAGCAATCTTCATAAAGTTATAGAGAATGAATCAAATAGATATTCTTTGGGTTTTGTGTTCCCAAACTCTGCTGAATACTAATTTCCATCCACTCCCCTAATTGCTCCATCTTGAGGTCTGTGACTGACACCCTTCAAACAAACACAAAATCTTTTGCCTCTGGAAAGACGAAGCAGCCCCTTGGAAGATGCCTTACTGTCTCCAGTAGCAAAGCCTCCAAACAGGCCATGCTAATTGAAGGAATTAGAGCACTATATCCTGCTGCTAGAAATATCATCTCCCGCTGCTGGTGATAGATGTAGAGCCTGCAGACTGAGATCTTGAAATTGCTTCAGCATCTGCCAAGTTTCAGCCTTCTCTAAATTAACAGAGTGAGTTATAAACCCCTCAAAACCTAAGATTTTAATTAACACTAAATTTTTCCAGCAATGTCCAGAATGATCATTGATATTTCCACAAAATACACATAACAAGCATCAAAGAGAGACTGGAGAGAATCACAGAAGATTTGATTTCTGCCCTCACTCAACAAAACCACCTGTGGGCCTGATCCTTACCTGCAGGGATGCTCTGGCAACCAGGACAAGAGCAAACTGTGAAGAGCTGCCATACAGAAACATCCTCTTCACCCACAAGCCCCATGCATACCTTAACTTTTTGCATTACTGAACCAAATTTTCCCTATTTTTACACTTCTTTAGTGCATGGAAGGGAAAATAAACTGCAAAGGGCCAGAGCATTGCTTGTGACAGGTCGTGGCCAGTTTGCAGTGGTGAGACTGAGTGAGACCACCTGAGCAGTCACAGCTGCCAGCTCTACAAAATGCATCATGAAACAAAACTGTTCAGGAAGGGCCCTGCACAATCATCTGCTCCAGCTGCTGGTATCTCTCGTGAAACACCTTGAAGGCTGGAAGCTGTGGTATTTGCTAAGACAGGCATATTGCTGATTTCAAAACACACAGCCAACAGAGTTTTGCGTCACTTCAGAAAAGGGGAGGAAAGCAAATGCTTTTTTTCATTGAAAAGAGTGCAGTAGAAGGAAATGTTTGCAAAGGGAATGAAGAGAGCAAATGGGGAAAAAAGGTGGATTGATAAACCACATGTAACTCCTGCATGGACACACAGCACCCAGGACACAACTAGTAAAGAATAACAGGACTGGCAAAAACCAGAATACCCTCAGGATTGCACCTAAAGCCAAAGGTAAAATGGAGAGTTTGTGGGGGCAGAAGCATGAGGGCCACTGTGATGAAAGGATTTCCCATGCTCAGAATGCTCAGATTGGCCCTGTAACAGCCAGATTTAGTGCTGATTCAATCTCTGTCTCCATGGGCTAGTCCTGAGGCCAGGCAGCTAAGGCTACCCACCCTCAAATAACCAAAAGTACTGGATTACTACTAAAAAAAACTAAGATGTCAGCTATGGGGAGGGAAAATTGAGCACAAAGATTTTGCAAGACTACAAGCTTGTGTCCTGTAAGGTTTAACTTAAACTTGCCTCCTCTTTGCTTTCCCAGTGCCTCTGTTTTATAATTACATTTCCCATTTTGCATTGTGCAAATAAAACCCATTTTCATTTTAAGCAGGCCCGGGGTTTACACAGCTCCAAATCAAACCTGAGAGGAGAAGCAGAGCATGCAGAGCCCGAGGCACCCAGCCAAGCACACGAGGCTGGCTCGGGTACTGCTCGAGCCAGGGAAAGCTTGGGAGGGAGGAAGAGAGAAGGGAGGAGTATTCCCATTAACCTGCCAGAGCCAGCTCAGGCACTGGCATTATTAGCTGCTGATATCTGGAGAAAAAACATCATCCTACAGGTGCCACCCAGGCTCTTCCAGCTAAGAGCTGATGGTGAAAAGGCAGAACACGAAACTCAGGGCACAGGTCCAAGCTGGGCAGAAAGCAAAATCCATCATCTTCCAGGACCACGGCAGAGATGGAGATCCCACAGCTGCCCACAAACAAGAATCAGACACTTGCAGGAATTCCTTAAAAATAAATCATAGGTCACTGCACAGTGGGTCTTCCTCCAGAGCCTGTCATTCTCATTTCCCAAGGCGGAAAAAAATTATTTTCCATGTCCATCCTTAATAAAAATGACTCACTTTTCAGGAGTAAGTCTCATCTGAGACATTGGAAGAGTCAGGGAATACATCCCCTGGTTTCTGCCGAGGTGTTTGTAGGACTGGTGGCATCCACAGCCCCGCAGCCACATGTCCCAGAGGCTCACAGCCCCATGCTGAGCCCCAGGGCACAGAACTGGCTTCCTCCTGCTCTCACCACTCTCTTATTTATCAGGGAATGACAGCCCTCACACCACACTGCTCCTGTATTATTGCCCATGGGGCATCAAGACAAAATCTGTGCCACAACAGGGCTCAGCCAGCCCATGAGGAGTTTCGCTGGGATATTTGCCATCCCAGTTCACCAGCAAAAGAAAGCTGCAGGGGTTCATAGGTGCTGCTACACAATCCTCCCTGGAGAAAGGAACAATTAAAGCACTCAGGTTTAATGTAACGTGCTTCATTGAACCACTCGAGGCTCAAAGCTGTATAAAATTTCCTCACAACTATCTCTGGGAGAGAAACAAACATGATCCCCCAGCCCTGCAAGGGAGATTTCTCCGGTGCAGAAATACTGAAGTTCAGTGCTTTGCTGTACATGCACTTTCAAAATTATTTTTCTGCACATACTTTTTTTTTTTTTAAGGTACAATGCATTCATTTTAAAAGGGAAAACAAAAACAAACATGAAAACAACAAAAAGATAAAATTAATTCATACTTGCCAAGCCACACACTTACTCCCAGCAGGCGACAGGGGACGGGCTTTGTTACCCCACAGCTTAGCAGGTCAGGAAAGACTGTGGGAAGGGTACACCTCAGTTCAACTTGTGGACAGGTATCAAATAAAAAACAGATCTCAGGTGCTTGGCATGCTGCCACACAACACACAGCATGGGCAAGCCTCAGTGCTGAGGGCTGGAAGCCACCAAGGGACACTAAATAAATGCAGCTCTGTATTTTTATTATCAAGTTTTAAGATCCAGATAAGTGATGCAGAGAAAGGAGATGGAACCAGGGCATTTTTATACCTGCACAACTGAGAAACAGGAAGAAGGAGGCACAAAGGACTGGGCAGATGCTACCCAAACTTGAGATCAAGCCAACCTCAAACAGTTGAATTTTGCTTTGAGTCAGCACGGGTCACTAAGGGGAAAAGGCAATAAAGGGAAGGGAAGAATGCAGGAAAATAACTTATGCCTGTGGAAAAAACCCCTCCTTGGGCTCAAGCAGCAAAGAGGATGGTTGGCTGAGAGACTGAGACTTGGTCGTCCCAGCAAAGTCTTTGTCACCTACAAGAAACAGAGGGAATAAAACATAGCACACACTACAAATAAAGTAATCTTTTTTCTGTAGTTTAAGCAACCAGATTTGGATGTTTTACACAAAAATGCAGCCAGGTGCAAAGCAAAGGGGCTGCTCCTGACCAAAATCGAGGGTTTATGAACCTGAGCAGAGTCAGCTGTGTTTATTACAATGCCAAATTGAAGGGAGAGCATGGGTAGGAAACTGGAGTTGGCATTCTAAGGAAGCTTCCAAGAAGCATCTTTCCAAGCCGTCAATAACTGCCCAAAATATCCACAACCCATTGTTTCAGCAATGTTATGCCAGCTGCACTGAGTGAACAGCTGAAAGCAGTGTAATAGGTCAAAAAAACCTTCAAATTCTTAACCATAATATGGTTTCTTTTGGTACCCTAAAATAACTGAAAGTGAAATGTTTTCACTCAGAGTAAGCAAATTCACCCAAGACCATCCCAGGTGCTGAGCAAACTCAGTTTTGTGTGGGAAATCCTTGCAGCACCACAAGGCACCCTACCCTGAAAGGGGTCAATATATTAAGCAGGAAGGAGCTGGATGATATTGATCCTTCCAGAGGAGTCAGAACATGTCTGGAAGGGTGCAGGTTCAATCTCAGAGCCAAGATTTGACATGAAATTATTTTAGAAGCTGCAGTTCAGGGAGAAAATTTCTCTTGCCTTGTTTACTGCAGCAGAACAGATTTGCCTTTCAATTAGTTCTAAAACATGCAGGCTGGCCTGGCTTGAAATTAGCTGGAATATATTCAAAGGGAAAAACGAGGGGGGGAAAGCCCCTCCATCTACATATTGCACCTTTGTTGGGTGTGGGCAAACAGAACTGTTGGTAGCCAAAGCAATTTATAGGTCTTGTTATCCTGAAATGACAGCCAGACAGCTAAAGGCACATTCTATAAAAAAAATTGTACATCCAAGGATGTCCGTGATAGTTTTCAATTATAAATGTTTAGTATGTATAGAGTCTAGCAGCTGGGATTTCACACTGAATTGATACAAAAATGCTGAATCTGACAGTGAGCTCCAGCGACCAGAGGAAGCAGCCAAATGCCAAGGATACTTAAACTATAAATACATAACAACTACAAAGAGGGTAATTCAGAGAGAACAGTGCAGTGATGAGGTTACTCAGAGTGATGGCACAGTGGGAGACCACTGCTGCTGGACCACTGACTGGAAACCACCTTAACAAACAGGGGGGGAAAAAAAAGTACAATTTTGATAGAACCAATTTAAAACCTTGTTTTAAAGAGTTATTTTGCTATTCACGGAGATCTGCACCAATTAGTTCTCTACAGACTCATCTCTATGCAGCCAGTTTCTGTAAGGAAGATGAATGGTTTTACAGCACAGAGACATCTTCCACGCTTTACCCAGGGAAGCTGATGATAGATTTACTACCTACACACCTCAGACGCTCCATTCATCACAGTCATTTATGTACATGCTAACAGATACAGATTTCTTAACTGCTGAGTAACATTTTGAAGCAAATGATACATATTCAATTTATTTCAGATGCAGCCAGAGCACAGCCTCCCATGTAAATGGTAAAATAAACCCAGGAACACCCTGAGTGGGGAGGCCAAGGCTTCAGATTTCTGAGACTTACACAGCTTGAACAACTACCACTTGTATTAAAAATTATTTCTTTTTCTAGAGGTAAAAAAAATTATTAAGGACTCAAAACACCGAACTCTTCAGCAGCGGGTGGATTTATCCAGAGATGTCTGAGTCAAAGCCACATCACCCTCAGAAAGTTACTCTAGTGACAGTGTGCTGGAATATATTCAGAGGTAAACATTACAGGACGAAAATAAGAGTTTTTCTATTGTTTCTGGATAAAACTTACCTTGAAATAAACAAATTTGGAAATTCCCTGTTGCTTTATGGGTAAATTGCTTACACCCGAGTAAAGCAAAAGTCACAAAGATCAAGTTTTCTGTTATTACTTTAAAGTATTCCAAATGTAGAGCCTTCACAAGAGGTTTAAATTTAAAGCAATGACTCTCCTTTTTGGTTTTATCCTTAATCAAGCAATATAAATTCAACCTGTCTCAAAATATAAGGAAATACAGAGGAATAATAAATATTCACTGTGATGAAAACCAAGAGATATCACATGTAAAACTGCAGAAATAACTAAAAGTCTGTTCTTTTCCTACAAAACAAGATCATGTGGAAGCATCTTTTCCCGAGATGGTCTGTAAAGTCAATATAAGTACACAGTTTATTCACAATCTTTCAATGACATCATCCAGCTCCTGGGTCTGGATTTTCAATATTGGAATTTTCTGAGTAAGGAAGGTGAAGAACTACTGGAGCCCAAAGTGAGTATCCTGTTTGGTGCAGAGCTGTCCCTACATACAATTATATCCTAGAAATATTAAAATACACAAAGATCTGTCCTTCAAGAATCACAAACTTTGGAGAAGGTCACTCTGAAAGGCTGAAATTGCTTTTTGCCCCCTTTTTTTTTTGTCCCTGGAGGAAGAACGAGAGCTGACAAGTTGCAGTGATGGAAGAGTTCTGTATTCCTAGTGTCCTGGGAAAAGATCTCATAACCAAAAGCATGCAAGCAGAGCTGAGGGCATCACTTTTTAGTTTGTCAGGGTGGAGAGGCCCTTGCACTGGTCAATTCTTTGCTGTCAATAGATCCTGGCTGGTGTCCAGGTGCTGCAGTGGTTTCTCCCCTCTGCTCCCCCTCCCCAGTTACTGATTTCACATTGATTTTAGTGCTGTAGAGTATTAGCTGCAGTTAAGTGAGCAGAAATGGAAAAACGCTACAAATCTGTAGGATAATTATGAACGGAGAGGAACAGGGTATCTGTGCAGCCATGATAAGACCAGTAACAAGCCTCACAAAACACACAACACTCAGGTCAGAGCTCCCCAAACTCTCCCGTCATGGCAGAGCCAAGGCCCAGACTGCACTGGGCAGAGTGACTGCTTGCTTGGGGAGCAAAGAACTGCATTTCTCTGGCCTTTTCCATGTAAAAAAAAACCCCATTTTTCATTGTTTCAGGGTTTTTACTACAAGAGGACTGACAGATTTGGTCTGGCTACAAAGATGGTAGTAAAAGATAACCCATGGGCTGGAAGTTTTGATTCCCCGCCATGGCTTAGGGATCAAGTAATGAAGAAGCAGCTTTTTACTGGCTGCTTCCAGAGAAGCCCTCAGATGAGGGCCAAAGGTGATGCTGGTTCTCAGATGAGGGCCAAAGGTGATTCAGAGATGAGGGCCAAAGGTGATTCTGGGTCTTCTAACAGGGTCAGACTCCCAGCATGAGGTCCCAGACCTGCACCCTCGCACACTGGCAGGGGACAGAGAGAAATTGGGTTCCATGAGAGTTTTCTTCTTCTCCTCCTGTTTTCCCTTCTTCCTCCTTAAGGAGCTGGACTCAGCTGGTCAGGGAGGACCCCAGGACCAGCTGTGACCTGCCCACAGAGGTCACTGGCCAGCAGAGGTGACAGAGCCACCTCAACCTGCAGCTGCTGCCCCTGCAGCTTTTCAGGAGGTGAGAGCAGCACACTCCTCCCCAAAATGCAGGACAGGGAGTTTCTCATGGTGCTCCACATCACGCTTAGCCAACACTTCACTGAGCATATTTATGACTTCTTTGTTCCATATAAAAAGGCTGATGGCTTTGCTGACATTAACACAAAGCTGCTTGGCACTAAAATGCAATTGATGCATTTTTAGAATTATTTGCCCTTGTCATCTTCAGGACTTATGTATAGTCTATTTTTTCTGATTTATTGGGCCTTAAAAACCTCTTTTGAATTTTATATCTCAATCAGCAGGAGGACACCACCCATAACCCTCCTTTTTATGATGCAAGAGTTTGAAGCCTAGGATGCTTTGGATGTGCTCTGTGAAACTCTACAACAATAATTTACAACCCTTATTTTCTTTCTCTGAAAGTAGAATCAGAATTTTTTTTGGGTGAAATGAGGATTGCAGCAGATGTCTGAAGCCAGGGGAAAAAAAACCCAAAAAAACAAAAACCACAAAGAAAAGCAAATTGAACAGTGAAAGGGGCTTCAGGCAAACAGTGAAGAAGTGCTTTAGGGGAGTGCTTGCTTCCAGAGCTGTTGTTTTGTTACTTGATGTCCACCTAGGTACAGCATCCAAGCTGGATTCCTTTGTCTGCCAGGCATCAGCTTTTTCAGAGGTTTCCTGAGAGCAAATTACCTCTCAGAACCAGACTGAAAGCACCAGCTGGAGCCCTGGATGAAGCACAACACACTCTCTGTCATGCCCACTTTGCAGCTCCTTTGCTTGACAATGAATCTCTTACACCTGAGGAACCCAGGACATAACAGGAGTTTGGCAAAATGAAACAAACAAAAAAAAAAAGCAGAAAATCTATCCTGGATATAAACAAACCTAAATAAACATTGTCCTGCCAACACAAGTGTTTTCTTCTACCCCCCTCACCTCAGATAATCCCAGAAGGGTTTGGTCTGGAAGGGTCTTTAAAGCCCATCCAGTGCCACCCCTGCCATGGGCAGGGACACCTTCCACTGTCCCAGGATGCTCCAAGCCCCGTCCAGCCTGGCCTTGGGTACAATGAGCCTGCTGGGTAAGTGGCAGGAGCAGCACAGCCCCAGGGAATCCCCAGCCCAGCACCTGGATGGGAAGCCAGCTGCACTGATCCGGATGGTCTCCAGCACTCCGCAGGCTCTCAGCTGCTGCACTGCTCTCTTCGCATCAAACCTGCAATCAGATTTAGGACAGACATTAACACACAGTAAAAGAGAGCCCACAGCTATTGCCTCTCAAAGCTCAGCATAACCCAGGCCTGGCTTTGGGAACAGGCTGCACAGATGTCACACCTTTTCTCTGCATGTCACAAAGGTCTGATTTCCAAGCTGCTTGAAACCTTGCTCCCACCCTGCTATCAATGCCAGGGGTATTCTTGGGATAGACTGACCACCTGCTGCAATTAATTAGTGCCTACAGCCAGAATCTACCTGGCTTTGTAAAGTAATACAATCACAATAAAGAAAGGAATAGGCTACCCCACCACAAGTTGCCCGGTGAACCAGCCATCAGGGCAACAACATATTTACAGAAATCAAATTCAACAGCAAAATAAGTCTGATATATTCAATTCCATACCCAAACCAGGTAATTAAGAGGTCCCACAATTTTCTAGACTAAGTTTTCCACAGTGGTGGTCATGTTCCAGACTAATGACTTAGGTAGGCACCACGTGGAAATTCAAGGTGTTTCTGCCCTCCTCTTTAAAGCCTGCATCATCCCTTACCACTAGCATCTCATTTCCATCAGGAATTTGTGGCAAAAAAACTCATGGCAACTTCCAGCTGAATACTCAGGCAGTGCTTCCTCTGGTTCCTGGCAAAAACTCACTCCAAGCTCAGACCATCCTTGCAGAGAGTGAGTCCAGGTACCAGCATCCCCCATGGCTGCTCTCTCTGTCCACCCTGACTCTGAATGCACAAGGAAGTTCCAGGTCTCTGGCTCTGGAAGGGACTGGAAAAGGTCCCTGCATCAAGCTCAGCCTCACATGATGCAATGTCCATAGCTGTGTGAGGTTTCCAGAACAAAGCTTCTCATATAATGCCAGTTTTACCCCCTTCTGAAAGCCCAAAATATTTACACCTGCAGGTCAAGATTACATGAATAATTCTGCCTGCTCTCTGCTGTACAAAAGCAGCATGAAAAATAATCTCCTTCTTCTCTCTCTGTGCTTTTTTTAATTCCCTGGACCTGTCAAGTCTACAAGCAAGTTATTCACTACAACACCACCAACACTGTGAAGGGTGAAAAATCAGTCTGGGCTGTCACTCACTTCAAGGAAGAACCCACAAGGGTGCAATTTCCATAACAATAAATAATAAACAGGAGTGGCAGATCGACAGGTAAGCGTCAGTCCTGGAAGATCCCAGGGCAATCTCTCTGGTATCCAAGGGAAACTCTGCAAAGCAGCAAAGCCCTGCTCAGTGGGGGTGAAATGCAGTCACCAGAGAGGCTGCAGTCGTCTGTCAGCAGCAGCTCCAGTTATGGGCTAATGCTGAAATCAAGACCTTAAAAGTGGGACAATACACCTTATTACAAACTCCTTTTCCTTGCCATGGCAGGCAGAAGCACCTGGCAGGTTGCTTTTTGCCTGGAAACCCAAGTCAAAGATCCCAAACCCTGCCTGAAACAGAATCTAAAAGGAAAACTGACAGAGGAACAACCTGAAGTCAGGCATTCCCCTTGCACATCTCTCTTTAGAAATCTTCTCCAGCAGGAATTAACCTCAGACCCAGCCTGCGGTCAGATGCAGCAGACATCCCTGTGTGGAGCCAAAGCTGGGGCCTGGCTCCAGCTCCAGGACGGGAGCCTGACACCCTCCAGCCTACAGATCTTCTCAGCAAGTTGTGAGGAGGAATGTAGGGTGTGAGAGACCTGAGGAACTCTCCAGTCCAACCACCTATGCTCAAAAGCGGGGACAGTTGTGGGGGCAGACCCATAGTCCAGGGGTTTAGCCAGTCAAAACTGACAGAAACCTCCAGAGATGGAGACTGAATAACCTCTCAGGGCAGACTGCTCCATGGGCACACTGTCCTCTGGGAGAAAAAAAACAGGTTTGCTCATCTCCAGTCTGAACCTCCCGTGTCAATCTGGGGCAATTGGCTCCTTCCTCCCACCACACACCACTGTTGAGAGCATGGTTTTCTCCTCATGGTAGCCCCTCTAAGTACTGAAGGGATTTCCTGTTTTCCAGGGTAAGCATCTCATTTTGGTAAAAAGTTAATGCTCTTGTGAGCTGAAAAATACCCCTCACTTTGCTGTTTGCAGGGGCAGAAGAGTCAAGCCAGGAAGCTTCCTGGTGGATACATCTGCCCCAGCACATCACGACCGAGGGTGAGTCTGTTTAGAGAAGCTTTGCCTTTCTTTCAGTACACTATTGGAGCTGTCTCTGCGCTCCTAAATCACACTGAGCTCACTGGGAGCACTCAGCCTGCATCAGATCAGCTGGAGGGAAATGCCTCCCTGCTGCTGGATTACATTTACAACTTTCTTCGTTAAAGGTCACCACCTGCACTTGATGCCTTTCAAGGACATCACATCTGTAAGGTCCCTGCGTACTAATGGCCAAGCTTTCCTGGAGTTACAGGGAAGAAAACTGGGCACAAATCCATGACCAAGAGGTCAAACAGGGCTAACAACTACCTGCTTACAGAGTTTGCTGCCTGTGATACATCTCTGAACTACGGATGAAGACCAGGACTGGCCTTTTGCTTCAGCTACTCACCTGCCTGAAGTTGATACAAGCCACATCTTTACTTTTTCTACATTTACTTTGGAAGCACCAAGATATTTCTGTTCATTTTACAAGCCCACTACTTATCTCTTCTTTTTCATTTCCTTCTCTTCTCACTGTTTGGAACTATAATTATTTAAATCAAAGCAAGTCTAAGATAAAAACTGCATGAAGACCCTATCACTGCAAAGCAAGGATGCTCACTATTAGCAGAGCATATCTATGAATTATTAGAACCTGAATTTGGCTTCATTTCAGAGGCACAAACCCCACATGCTGAAACCCAAAAAGGTGACTCCAGCAACCCACACAGACCTTCCAGATACAGGAACAACATTAAAAGGAGGGGGCAAGCTCTTCAGCAGGAGGAAGAGCCCAAAGCACACCCTACTGCCATAAAGCTGAGCACATCTGCTCATCAAGTCCTTCATTAGTAAATTTGCAGGCGACACTGAGCTGGGAGCTTGTGTTGATCTATTGGAAGGAAGGAGGGCTCTGCAGAGAGACTTAGATCGGTTGGATGGATGGGCAGAGTCCAACAGCATGAAGTTTAATAAGTCTAAGTGCTGAGTTCCACATTTTGGCCGCAAAAATCCCCTACAACGTTACAAGCTGGGGACAGAGTGGCTGGACAGTGTTCAGGTGGAAAGAGACCTGGGGGTGCTGCTGACAGCCGGTTGAATATGAGCCAGCAATGTGCCTTGGTGGCTAAGAAGGCCAATGGAGCCTGGCCTGCATTAGGAATTGTGTGGCCAGCAGGAGCAGGGAGGTCATTCTGCCCCTGTACTTGGCACTGGTGAGATCCCATCTTGAGTGCTGTGTTCAGCTCTGGCCCCTCAGTTTGGGAAGGACATTGAGATGCTTGAGCATGTCCAGAGGAGGCAACAAGGCTGGAGAGGGGCTTGGAACACAAACCCTATGAGGAACATTTGAAGGAGCTGGGGCTGTTTAGCCTGGAGAAGAGGGGCCTTAGAGGTGACCTCATTGGTCTCTACACCTTCCTGAAGGGAGGTTGCAGACAGGTGGGGTTGGTCTCTTCCACTGGGCAGCACTGACAGAACCAGAGGACACAGTCTCAAGCTACGCCAGGGAAGGTAGAGGTTGGATATTAGGAAAAAATGTTCACCAAAAAAATAATAAAGTACTGGAATGCTCTTCCCAGAGAGGTGGTAGAATCGCCATCTCTGGATGTGTTTAAAAAAAGACTGGACATGGCACTTGGTGCTATAGTCTAGTTGAGGTGTTAGGGCAAAGTTGGACTCTATGACGTTAGAGGTCTCTTCCATCCTCATTATTCTGTGATTCTGTGGTCTGCAGGGCCACTTACTTGAAGGGGAGCTTCTCGTCGTTGGGCTTGATGCAGCGCACGTAGTGTGGGGTGGTGGCGTTCAGGGTCTCCATCAGCAGCTGCAGGGAGTTGCGGAACTGAAAGACAAAACCACCCGTCTGGAGGAGGGAAGGAGGAGCTGTGACCCTGCAGCCCCAGCCAGCAGGTGCCACAAGCCACCCATGGGTGTGACACGGCGTGAGCCTCCCCATGGACCCAGCACAGGCAGGGGGAATTCAGAGAAGACACTGGGGGGTTGAGGGCTTCCAGCTCAAAGAGTCATGAGCAACAAAGCTTGGGACTCTGCCCAGTTGGGTCTTTGAAACATCTCCAAGGATGGAGACAGCACAACCTGTCTCCTGTTGAACTTTTTGACTGCCCACAGGGAGGAAAATGCTCCTTTTCTGAAGCTGTTTCAGTTTAAAGGCTCCACAGTATATTGGGACACCTTCCATTGAATTCCAGAGTCTCCACCCTCCCCAGACCATGTCTCAGCTGCTTTCAGCCAAGACTTCTTAATCCTGCTGTTCCAGAGACACCACTAGAAGTCATCCAAAACACAACAGCCAAACACAGAGATCATGGGAAAGTCTCTTTCCAGCCTCAGCAGCTTTTTATTTACCTCTGCTTCAAACTGAAGCAACGAGGTGTTAACTGGATTGCTCTGGCATCACTGACTCCCTGAGATCTCACATTACCTGGTGTCCCACTGTTTTCCTGTGCTCCTTGTTGGCAGCTTTGAAGGCTGGCTTGGCAGAGCGCACGTTGATCCGGGGCATTCTCTTTGCCACGGCAGTGGCGGGCACGGCGTCCTTCTCCTCCTGGAATAAGTCTGCTACCATCTGATACTGAAACAAAAAGCAACACTTGAGCACCTCTGGCCCTGCTTGCTGGGGAATGAACCCACCCAGCTCCCATTGCTCAGGTCGTTTCTCACCCATCCTAAACCTGGAAGGGGAAAAAGGACAAGAAGGTGAAAGCAAGAAGAGTTGTCTACATGAACCACATCAGCAGGACAGCTGACCATTCTGTGCTGCAGGTCATGAAACCTTGAAACGTGCACATTAAATCAAGCTAGCCTAAAAAGAAAAGAGGCTGGATTGCTGAAGTCTTGCCAAGGCACAAAAGCTCCTGGACAGGAGGTGACTCTTGCTCCCAAGGCTTTGTTTCAGGGTGTTTAGCCAGCCCTGCTCCAGCAAGGATGCTGCCTACACAGCACATACCCCAGCAACAGGATCTCCTGTGAGCACAGGCAGCTGCCAGGCCCCACCACAGCCCCAGAGGCACCCCTGCTTTTCAAAAAAAATTAAGGGTCACAAACACTTCCTCCCTAATGACCCACCTTTCAGGGTAGCACCACCATGCCACAACACTACAAGCACCACATCTAGCTCAACAGATCCCTAAGCCTGGGATTTCTGGCAAGCCAGCAGCAACACTTCCGCTTCACAAACAACAGTGAGCTGGCAAAGGCAGTTAATGCCTTTTTTATTATTATTATTATTTAGGAGACAGGATATTCAGATTTACATTAGGCTGGGGAACCTAAATATTAAGTAAGCCACCATAAATCTGGTCTGGTTAGCAAGGCTGTTGAATTTTCACATCTTGAATCCATCTACACACCCACACTGGCTACTGCCACAGCTGCACTTACATTCAAAGGGAAATCCTTAAACGTAAAAAAACCCTCTCTGTCAGCAGGTGGGATGTCATGTATCACCAACTGAGCTGGGCTCCTGCCAAGGCACCAGCAATGCCTCCCAGCAGCACGGATGCTGGAGCACCTGAGGGACAGAACCACATTCCCCACATCCATGGTGCACCATGCCCAACACATACACCCCAAAACCACCAGCACAAGGCAGTGGCAGCTTCTAGCACTCTTGCCCCCACCTCAGGCTCCTCCAAAAGCCCAGCCTGGTTGTATTTCCATTAAGAACCCAGGAGGAGTGCTGTGGTTTACCACTTTTTAGACATGAAGAGACAGCCCTGTGGCATGAAGGGTTCCCTGGCTCTCTGCCACATCCCTGGGTTGAGACAGGAACACTTCCAGCCCTGTCCTGTGGGATGTTCTCACAGCTTGTTAGGACAGCAGCCTCAACACCACTGTGGGAAGGAAATTATTTGCATTACATGAGCAAATTTATTGCAGGCTCCACGAGAGTGCCAGCTAAGGATCTGCTTCACATTCAGCTTTCACTGCTATCTCTGCAGCTCACTCAACTCCTACCACAATAAAGGCTCTCTCCTCCTTCACCTGGCCCTCTATCCCTAAAAAAGACATCCTGACAGTTGTTATGGGTGACACATCACCATCTGGGATGCTCTGACTCCTGCAAGCATGGGAGGGATGGATGGCACATGTACTAATGAAGATATCTAACACAGGCTCTGCATTACTGCCTCACACCTGACAATGTGGTAAAACCTCTGGATGTAATTTGGGGTTTCAAAATATTTTCTCAACACAGCTGGGATCTTTGTCAGTGATCTTTCCATCCACTTGGTATTAATAACAGCAGTGCTCATTCCTGGAGAAGGATCTCAGAGCCATGATACAAACCTGGTGGAACTGGGACCATCTCTAGCAGGAGCCATTCCACAGGTTCTGGGGCATAAGCAAGAGGGACAGATCCCTCCTCCCCAGCTGGGAGGGTCAAAACCATTGGTGCATTATTTGTAATTACAGAGACCTGGAAAATAATACCTTCACAGCATGCCCTTATGCTTTCCATTAGCATTCAAATAATTTCCCTTAATTCAAAGAACATCAGCTCTCAACTGTTTCAGCTGACCAGCGCTTACAGAACTAATTAAATGCTTTATAAAGTCTCTTCCACCATCTTGTTGATGGCAGTAATTGCATTCTAATTAGCAGAAGGCAGTTCTGCCTTGGTGGTAGTGCTTCATCAGCGATGGCTTCCTGACAGGGAGGTGTCCAGGTCCTTGCTGTGTTAAATTCAGTGTTCCCCCTTGCCCTCTGTGCCGCTTTAGTGGGAATGCAAAGAAGAAAGCAGTGAATGCTGCGTGCCAGCCCAATCCTGAGGACAGGACAAAGTCCTCACAGCACAAATCTGAGCTTTAGTTAAATTTACACATTCGAGTAGCAGAGTCAGCACTGCCACTGCTGCTATTGCTGGTTCAGAGACCAGGTTGCCTTTTACAGCAATACAAAATTGTTGCTAATTGTTTATAGTCCTGGAGGGCAAATGGCAAGCAAGAGGTAAAAACACCAGGGAAACAATCTGCTGGCAAACAAGGGTTAGGGGCAGCAAGAGCAGATCACCAGGTGTTGAAGGACTTGGGAGAGGAATGTGACAATGTCCTGCTGCTCTTCTTCCAGACCAGCACCGGATCAGCATAGGCTGATAAAAGCACTGCTCCCATGTTGTTAGGGGAATGACTTAAAGGCAGAAGTTCAACAAACTATCTCCCAAAGATTCTCAGACCCAAGTGTATTTCAGAGTGTTTTGGGCTGGGTCAGGGCACATGTGGCTGCCCCATCCCTGGAAGTATCCAAGGCCACATTGGACAAGGCTTGGAGCAACCTGGGGTAGTGGAAGGGGCAGGTATGGCACTGGATGGGATTTAAGATCCCCTCCAACACAGCTATTAAACAAAGTCCAGCCTGCTCTGATATTATATTGTGGTCCCTACATATGGCAAGAGAGCCTTTATTTTATATCTGTGTTTTTAGGGAAGGATTTCCAGGGTCTCCACCACTCCACACCACACTACTCCAATGAGTTACAATCTCTCCTCTACACCAAACAGTCAAGCAGAAATCCTTATCAGACACTGCCAGTTCTGCAGCACTAACTCCAACAGCAAGTTCAGCACTGGCTAAATAATTAATCATACAGCATCAACTGTTCCTGGAGGTTACCTGGCATTTCTAATGAGCTCTAATCATGTCCAGTTTTTCCCTGGGAAGCTTCTTGAACATGCAGAGCTCTTGATTTGGGCATTATTAAAGCCCAGCTTCATGGTTATTAATTTCACAACTACTACCATGGATGAGAAAATTGCTCATCTTGCCATCTTCACATGAATTCCTTGCTGTGAAACAGGCCAAGCCACTGACAACACTTAAATAATTTCCCATTCTCATCTCTTCTAACTTTGACAGGAACAAACTCCTCCTAAAAATAATGCTTCCTCCACCTCCCTTCATCCCACTCCTTATTCAGGGCGTCATTTAGAAGGTCACAGCCAGCAGCACACCCAAGGGTGTCACATAGAGAAGTCTGAATATGAGACACTTTTCCTTGCAACATGCGGGGGGCCTTCAAAATTTGTGATGTAAAAAAAAAAAAAAGCTCACTAAAAAAACCAAACCAAAACTTAACATGCTGGCCTGTGCTGTGGAAAGGCTTTGAAAGACTTTGGAGGAAAGCAGATGCACTTCTTCCTTAAACCACACACTGGGTTTAGAGGAACAATGGTGCCCCAGAGTCACACAGCCTGGATTTTGGCTGCTGGATGCCGAGTTGGGCTTTGCAGGGCTTTATTTTCACACTAACTGCTTAATAAAGCTGCCCCTGGGAGAGATGAGGTTGTTTAAAGTTTCAGCTCATTACTTGACAATGAAAGACTCAAGGCTTCAGGGAAGAACTTTTGGTCTGGTTTTAAAACAACAAGGATCTGAAATTCCTTAGCTGTCTGCGCTATTGACACTTTTAACCCAACCTACCCAAATGCTCACAGAGAGCAGGAGTATGGTACTGGAAGCCCGTGCAAAATCTACTCAATTTATATAGAAAACTGTAAAATCTCTGGCTTGGAGGCCACTGTCAAATGCTCATTTACTGCAGGCATGGCCCACTCCAAAGCCTTCAGAGGCCCACAGCTCTTCTGCTTCCAACATCTCACCAAATCCATAGCACACAGGAAATTTTAAACAGCAAGAGCCAAAAAAGCCTTTACCAGGAGACTGTCATTCAAAGCCAGTCAATACATCCCTGCTGGCACCTGGTGCAATGAGATGTTGACAAAGTTGTTTGTACAACACTTGGGAGAGGGAAGGTACACAGCACAAATCTTGTAAAAGACAAGTGACACCAAGAGGGATCATTAGTATCTGTTAATTTGTTAAAGTTTCACATTGGCAGTGGTGTAAAACAGCTCCACAGCAGCTGGAGTGTCTCAGAGTTCATGTTACAGTTCCAGTATTATCTCCAGTTTTTGCACGGTAATTATTGAAGTAATTAGAAGTCACGGGGACAAGTACAATGGATTACAGCTAAGAGGAACAGCTATTTTCACATAGGAGGGGGATAGGACCAGCAAGGCTACCCACAATGTACAAATTATGCTGGTGACAGTGGTTTTTAACCCCAGATCTCCGTGCTCTTGACCAACCTGGTCTAGTGCAAGGTGTCCCATGGCAGGGGGCTGGAACATGATGATCCCTAAATTCTCTTCCAACCCAAATAACCCTGTGATTCTATGGGTGATGGGTGATTGGTGATGGGTGGGGAGCTCCAAGCAAGAGCTAAGTGGGATTTAACAGTGCCCAAAACCTACCAGTTCCTAATTTTGGCCCTTGGTGACCAAAAAAAGAAGAGGATCAGCAGGTTTGGAAACTACTTCTGCGATGCATCTTGACAGGACACCAACACCAGGGTGAAGGAAGGCAGACAACCCCCCACATCCATGCAGTGGGTGTAATCCTGAGCACCCTCCTCTCCCCCCTTTTTCCCTGCTCCACACCCCACTGGTTTGGCTCTCTGGTGGCTGTCAGTGGCTGGAGGCAGCTGCAGGTTTGCACCCTGAGCCAGGCGTGGCACAGCTCAGCTCCAGCCTGGGCAGCTGCCCTGACCTGCTGCCCTTTTTACCTGGCTGGCTTTCAGGATGTTGATCTGCTCCTCGTACACAGTGTCCCTGTTCTTCTCCAGAAACCCCTCGCTCTGGTACTCCACCTGCCAGGACACAAAGGGAAGAAGCTCAGAGGGACAAGTCCAACACACAAGGACAAGGTGCTCCCACCACTCCCCTGCTGTCAGGAGCTCACCCCAAAACGCTGGGAGGGGAAAGGAACAACTGGAATTTAAAGGTCACTTTTTATCAAAGTGAATCTGGGTGAAAGCAAAATCCTTACTAGGAAACACAGATTGTTTCCTAGTCATTAAATTGCTGTGTATGGAAGTCAGGAGTAAAAAATGCAAGGATCATCAGTAAGTCTACATGCTCTTTTGTTCACTCCTCAACTCCTTCTAAGTTAATCAATAAACCTCAAAATATGCCCTGTCTAAGTCTCTTGTAGGTCTCTTGGGTTTTGAAACTGCAGAGGGGTAGGATGCAAAGGAATTTTTAAAAAATTTTAAAAATAAATTAGAGGCAACAAAAGAAAATTTATCTTTTTTTCATACTAAAAAAAAGAAAAACTTGCTAAGAAATATTGTTCATGAAGGATCCATTTGCAAAACCAGCTGCCTAAGGAAAGTTGAGTATCAACATTTGCCATGGTGAGTACCTCTGGAATCCAGGACAAACCTGGTTAGGGGTAGCACCTGTAGGGCATCACAGCACCTGGATGCTGTCCAGCTCCTCAGCCACATCTTAAAAAGATCCCTGGGTTGATCTTTTTAATTTTTTCCTAACAAATGTGTGTTCGGGGTAACTTCAAGTTTTGAGATTCCTGTTTGCTCTAACACCTGTCACATCAGGGCTTCAGTGAAGCTGTAGCCCATGGACAAGACCCAGGCACTGGGATTTGGTTTAGTTTAGTGTCACATTTGGTATCTTCTCCCTCACAAAGGTGGGATCTGCCTCTCACCTCCTCCCTGCACTGTGCCTTGCTGGCACTCACAGCCCCGGCTCTTCTAATTCAAACACATTTTCTGCCAAGCTGCCCTTACAGAAACCCTTTTCACCACAGCTTTGGGAAAGAGGATTTTTCTCTCCTCCAGAACCCACAGCTCACAGCCCAGAGCCACAACCAACAGGCTGAAGCCCTCGGGGCTGATCCAGATTTGAGCACCTGAGCCACAACCACCACCCTCCAGGCACCAAGGAGCGGCTCACAGGGCTCTCCACTGATTTACTGGGTCCCTGCTGGGTGCTCCCTGCTGGGTACCTTGTCGGCGAAGTGCAGGACGATGAAGGAGGTGTTGGACATGCGCGGCTTCTGGAAGTGCTGGCTGGCGGCGTGGCGGTCGTACAGCTTCTGCGCCCAGTTCTGGTCCGTGCCCTTGGGCACCTGCACAAAGGGGACAAAGGGGACACTGCCAGGCCCAGGTGCAGCTCTCTGGTTACCTACCTTCGTGGCAAACACACCGAAACTGTGTTTCCAGCAGGAAACACCCAAATCTTGGTTCTGTTCCGGCAGCCGGAACGGCTCTTGCAGGAAAAAAAAAAAAGGGAAAAACAAACCAACAAAACAGACCAAGCAAACAAAAAAAACCCAACAAAAACACACCCCAAAACAAAACAAGAAAGCACCCACAAACCTTGAAACAAAACAAAAACAAACAAAAACCCACAACAACAAAACAGCGTTTCCAGCAGGAAACACCCAAATCTTGGTTCTGTTCCGGCAGCCGGAATGGCTCTTGCAGGAAAAAAAAGGGAAAACAAACCGACAAAATGGACCAAACAAATAAAACCAAACAAAAACCACATCCCAATACAAAACGAAAAACACCCACAAACCCTGCAATAAAACAAAAACAAAGAAAAAACCACAAAAACCAACAAAACAAAAACCAAAACAGCCACCAAAACAAACAAAACAAAAAAAAAAAAATTCTACAACAAAAAAGCACCCACAAACTGTGAAAAAAACCCAAACAAAAACACAAACAAATAAACAAAACCAAACCAACAAAACCAACAAAAAACCCCAAAACTTCCCCCCTACAAAAAACAAGAAGCCCCACCAGAAACAAACCCAGAACCAAATTAAAAAAATCAAAATTAAACAAAACCCCAAATACACACACACACACACACACACACAGAGACACACACACACAAACCCCCCCAACACAACAAAAAAACCCCCACTAATTAAAACAGAAATATTAAGGAAGTATTCTTACACTTAAGATACATTAACTACTCCAGCACCAGTATTATTTTTAAATGCTGTTTTAGGTGATGGAATAATTTCCAGAAACTGCCCCGTGAGACCACACACATGAAGTTCTGGTTTATATAACAGTGAAATTGTTCCTCTTGGGGTCTGAGCGACACCTCTGATGGTAGCTCTTTTATTTTTTAACCAAAAAAAAAAAGGATAACTGGATATTTAGGTTAGAAAAAGAGATGGTTCAGAAGAAAAGCCTCAGTCAATATTTAAACTTAGATGGGACGAAAGAAACCCTAGAACAACCGTGCAGCAACAGAGAGAGCTCTTGATTATCCATCAGGACTTTACATAGGCCTTTATATGAAAAATGACAGAGGCAATAGGGACAGAGAACAGGAAGATGGAAAACACGAGACAGGTGAGGAATATTTCTTTATGCTGCTCTGAAACAGCCTTTGATTTCATGACAGCAAACCAAAACACACCAGAAGGGTTCTGAACACAGGGAGAAGAAGCATCTCCTGCCAATCCCTGTAATGAGGGTGAATTAAATGCAGCAGCCATTCACACAAGCTGTGCTCTCCCACATTTGTTTATACTTTACAATTTTTAAGTTTAGCCAATTATGGATATACACAGAAATAACACAGGCTATATATAAATATTGAAAGGCACTTAGCTATGCAATTATATACATATTTTATTTATGCAAGGTAAGACTCGCATGTTTAAACTATGGGGTTATATAAATGTAGATGTGTTTCTTTTCAAGGGTTGTATTTAATATTTGCATGCAAAAACATCCTTTCTGGAGGTATCACTGGGTGCCTCCTGTGCAGGACTAAGCCACAGGTGCAGAGCAAGAGCACTGCAGCCACCCTGAGCCAGATTTATCCTGCACCAGCTTTCTTCCAGGGCATCCACGTTGCTGAAAATCCTGCTTATCTCAGAGTTGAACTTCAAAGGCATCGCTCCTGCCTCCCAGAAAGAGGGTTTGCCATACCCTGCTCACTGTCCTGCAGCCTGGGTATTTTTAGCTGCCTGGGAAGTACCTGATAGGGACCAAGTTCCAAAGATAAAAATTAAGGAGGCCATTATCTCTACTATTGTAACAGCTTTTGGTATTACCTTGGCAGTTTGAGGCCCTTAGAGCAACTGAGAAAGTTATTTATGGGCTATCTCACCTTTTTTTTAGGGGATGGGGAAGAGGAAAAGCGACTGCCTTGCAAGTTTTGTACGGAATCTTTAAAAAGGATAAAGCTGATACCAGGAATTGCACAAGGTCACTGCCTGTGCTCCTCTGTCCCCTCCTGTCACAAGCAGGGTCCCTCCCCATCTGGATTCACCTCCCCTGGTGCTGCCAGGAGCTCCTGCCACCACAATCACACCCTCCCACTGCAGCCAGGGCCAGCCCCACAGGATCCATTCTGCATCCCAGCACCAAGAACCCACCAAGAACCCACAGCCAGGGGTGAGGAGATGCTTGGGACTACCTGGACTAAAGGCTGGGACTCTCTCCACCACCACCTCCAACAGAAGGACAATTAAGTGGATAGAAGAAGCAAAGGTCAATAGTTTAAGGTGAAGAAGGGCAGATTTAGATTAGATATTAGGAAGAAATTCCTCCCTGTGAGAGTCTGGTACAGGTTACTCAGCAAAGCTGTGTCTGCTCCATCCCTGGAAGTGTCCAAAGCCAAGCTGGATGGGGCTTGGAGCAACCTGGGACAGTGGAAGGTGTCTCTGCTTCCCTGCCCATGGCAGGGGTTGGACTGGATGAGGTCCAAGGTTCCTTCTCACCCAAACCATTCAGGTATTCTGTGATTCAGACCTAATGATCTAAAAGCCAACCCTCTGACAACACAGTAGGAACTGCTCACATTTTATTTCTTTACTCCTTAGCACTCCAATACAAGTTAAAGCCTGAAGAGAGCGTGGGCTGCCTCTGCAGAAACACTCCAGAAACACGTTCTGGTGCAAGTGACGCGCCTGACTTTGAAGTCATCAGAGCTGGCAGCTCTGATGGAAGGGAAGGCTGCTCTGCCGCGCATCGGGCGGCCCGCCCCAGAGGAAAGCCCAGGGGTCCAACCTCTGCTCGTGGAGCAGAAATCCCCCCCAGGACAGGAAAGCCATGTGCTAATTCCTGATGTCCAAAAAACTAACGAGTCCAGACAAGGAAAACACATTTGCTCAGATCCCCAGGTCCGCAGCGACGCACGGAGACAGGCGGGGTGGAAAAGCGGTCGGCCAGGAGGGGAGTGCAGCGCTCCTGGCACTCGACAGAAGGACACAGCAAAGGTCAAAGAGCATCTTCTGAACAGCACTAGGAAATGCATTTGGCACATCAGCAGCATAACACAGTGGCGACGTGCCATGGAACACAGCATGGAGCCACAGGGGAGTCAAGGATGCGAGGGAGTTGGGGGGTTTGGTGAGACACATTCCCCCTTGGCAGCCTCAGGGTCAGGCTGCTCCACCAGCAGAAAGACCCCTCACAAATCTTGGACAATGATGACAACTCTGACAAGTGAACCTTCCAATCAGCCTGCTCTTGATTGAACGCTTTTGGTTGTACTTAATGGAAATGGACACTTTTTTTTTCATTATTTTTTTCATTCTCACTCCCATGACAAGGCAGAAGCAAGGAAACAGAGAGGTAGCAGGACACCTTATGGAGAAACCTGGGCACCCATGGTAACCTCTGACTGTACTCCCAAACAGAACCACAGAACCACTGAATATCCCAAGCTGAAAGGGACCCATAAGGACCAGCAATGTCCAACTCCTGGCCCTGCACAGGACAGCTCCAAAAATGCCACCCTGTGCCAGAGAGCACTGTTCAAGGCACTCGGGAAGTGTCTGGAAGACAAGCAGCATGCTCACACGGCATGTAGCTTCAATCTGAAAACGGGACAGCTCACCCAGCTTTGACAGAGGCTCAACTGCATTTTTGAGGGTTTTCTGTTTCCTCTAAGGACAATTTAAATCCGTTGGAAAACCAACCCCAACTGGCTGGTCCTCTTCAGAGAGTGCAAGTCATCCCACATGTCTCCTCAGAATTCAAGTCTTCCAAAGTGTGCTGTCCTCCCCATCAAAGTAACTCCCTCCACAAGGGCAACCATATTCTGAAACTATTCCAGATATCCAACCAATCTTCCCAGAACTGGATTTAGAGAAGACAGCCTCCATCTTTCATTCCTTCTGACAGGCTCTACTCCTTTCCCAGATTATTTCCCCCTTGGCCCCATGGTGACTGCACCCACCCTGCATAGCTCACCAAGGGGAGGGTTCTCCTGGATGCCTTTCCACCCTTTCCCACCTCTTTGGGCTCATCAGTTTGTGCTACAGCACGTCAGCATCCCAGCACTGTGGTGGCCTTGGCCAGAGCTTCTTCTGAACAGGGGACATGAACTCTCACTGCTCCTCTGGCATCAGAGCAAAACCAAGAGGTCCTAAAAGCTACAGATCCAGGCAGGTGAAACTCCAGTGCAGAAAACAGGGAAAAGGCTCTTTAAGGAGACTCCAGGGTCCCTCAGCAGAATACACAGCTCAGAGAGGTTATAAGGTTTCCCAGGTAGACCAAGGACAAAGGACCAAATGAGCTCCAGAAGCCACCTCCAACCTTAATAATTCTAGAACAGCTTCCAACTCCTATATTACAAAGCTGTTTTAAAAAAAACCAAACATAAGCATCTCTCCTCTGGAGGGGGATTTTTCACAAAACATGGAGTGACAGGACAAGGGGGAATGGCTTCCCACTGCCAGAGGGCAGGGTTAGAGGGGGTATTGGCAAGGAATTGTCACCTGCAAGAGTGAAGGGTGACCAAGTCCAGGCTGGACTGGGCTTGAAGCAGCCTGGGATAGTGGAAGGGGTGGAGCAGGGGGTGGAGCAGGATGATCTTTAAATCTACACCAAACCATTCTGTGATTCTGTGATTCCACAATTCTATATCCTAAAGTATGTTTTAAGAAGTAGGCCTTTTCTCAGTAGCTTTCAGGAGGCAGGTTTAGTCCTTAACACCCCAACCCCAGTTCAAGGGCCCTCTCTTTCACTGCCAATTCTTACGTCAATTTTTCCCTAAACAGCAACAAGACTCTGCTATGACCTCCACTTCCTGAACTGCTTCAGCACATACCCAGCCACCTCCTCTCCAACCACACATTAAGGATAAAAAAAACCCCATACTGTGAAGTGAGAACATTAGTAACAAACCCTCTGCATTTGCACTAATGCTTCATTATGTACCAAATATTCCCCTGGTGCCGTTTCACGTCCCAGAGTGTTTTCATCCTCTGTTAGGTTCTAACAAGGTGGCGTGTAATTACCTTATTGTGGTCCCACCCCAGGAGCTGAAACACTGCCACGGGGGTGGAGGCTTTCATCCATAAACTGCTGCATTCAGCTGACAGGTTTTGCTGAAATTTTCATAAATCTGGAGAACACTTGCAGGTTGTTATAAAAGAGGCGATTACAGGGCCGGTAATAAGGGCCTGTGACTAATGACAGCATCTCCCACTGACAGGTAAACACCCAGATAATTGGCATTTGATGAGAAGGGGGAGGGAATACATCTTGATACGGGGCTTTTGGGGTTGGTTTTTTTGGGGTTGTTTTTTTGTATTTTTGTTTGTGGGGGTTTTTTTTGTCAAAAAAGTATGGACTAAAAAAGTAGCACCAGGTAAATCTACTGCGGGTACGTGGGAGCTGCAATGTCGCCACCAGCAATGCCACCAGCAGCAACCAGTGCCAGGTGCTCCAGAGAGGAGCCAAGGGTGTGACTCCCAACACCCAAGAAACTTCCCTTATGGTCCCCACAGCATCCAGGAGACAGTCTGAGTCTGCAGAATTTAACTGGCTTGACAGCACAGAGAGCAGATTAAATGGTGCTGAATATCAAGCAAATAATCTGACCTCCTTCCAAATCAGCACTGACTGAGATGCTGTTTATAAGGACATAAAATTAAGTGTGATTTGTTCTCATTTTTAAGGAGATTTTGTGAGAGCAGACTTGAAAAGGGCAAAGCCCCACCTCTGGCTCCCCCAAAGACAAAGCCAGAGTGTCTGTAGCTCAGACCAGGGCTGAGCTCGTGGGATGTGCAGGCTGGGACAGCCCTGCCATGCCTGGGAAGGCAGCCCTGGTACCTGGAGGGCAGCAAACACTTCACAGGTCACCCCTCTTCCAGACAAACACAGGTGCTACATCCTTGTCCAGGGAAAAAAGCCTGAACAATGGATCCCAACCCTTTCCCTCTGATACAACATGACACTTGTGTTTTTGAGCCACCAGATCTGTCCTGTCCCACAAACCCCACAAGCATTCCTTGGGTCCTTCTTATCACCTTGGCTGTGCTGGTGAGCTGGGCCCTTTATCCACCTCAGCTCTCCCAGCACTTTGTCTCACTCTTCCCTGCCTTTGTTCAGAAACACTCAGGGCCCTCCCACAGTCAGAATGACATTCCCTGGCACAGAACACACCCGAGCCTCAATGGAAACCCTTCCTGAGGACAACCACACAGCAATACCCCACAGCAACACCAGGCTGAGGCTCCTCAAGGCAGCCACACCCAGCAGGAAGACATCGCCATCCCCTTCCAACAGGACATCCATCTCCAGCATCAAAGAGCTTCAAAACAGGCATCCCAGCTTCCCAAGGAAACCCGCCCTCTGACATTCCTTGTTCCTAGGTATATTTGATTATTCATGACTGAGCAATGTGTGAACAAGGAGCCCAGCCTTTCTTCTGGATTGTCAGCAAGGTTTGCCACTCTGGCTTTTTTTCTCAAATTTCAAACAAGATTTCACTTTGCCCAATATGAGAGAGAGAGAGGGCAAAAGACAGCAGACTGCTCTCCAACATCACCACTCTGAAGTCTGCACACTAAATGCAATGAGTTTTGCCCTAAAGAGCTGTTGCAAGAAGACAGGTTTCCCCTGAGACAAAATAAGGCTTGAGAGGAGCTCCAGCTCCTTTTGGTGAATAGCTGTCCCTCAGCACAGCCAGGCCAGACACACAAGCACTGGCTGTACAGAGTGAGTGCAGGTGCCTGGGTTTGGAGCAAACACCTGCCCAGGAGGCTCTGAATGTTCCAAACCAAAGCAAATCCCAGCTCAAGCCTACTCTTGCCATGAGCACAGCAGCAACACACGTGAAAGGAGATGTTTAACCACCTGCAAGACACCAGAGATTAAAGCCCATTCTTTGATGTGTTACAGAGACAAAGACGCAGGTGAGAAGGTGGGAGGTGCTCCTTACCTTGCACTCTTCATCCAGCAGGTCCAGGATCCCCAGCTTGGCCTCTATCAGGTCTATGCAGGGCTGGTTGTCGTAGAAGTCTATGAGAGTCCAGGGGATTCCCTCCTTCATGTACTCTTCTTGTTCCAACTTAAACACGTGCTGGGAGTGGGAGAAAGCAGAGCCGCTGAGTGTGCGCCCAGCCTGCAGAGCACAGCCCCTTCCCCCTGTCCCTGCTGGACTTCAGCATTCCATGAGCACACCCAGAGGCTCTAGGTGCCCTCACCTACAGCCCGCACATTCACACAGCCCATTTTCCTGGCCAGGGAAACAAAACCGTCACGACGGGAAACCACGGCACAGGGAAAAATAAGGCTTGAAATGACTTTCACTACAAAGTGGCTGAAGCTGTCACTGCAACGAGGTGGGAGCTATACACTGGTGTGGCAGTGACACATCTGTCTCTTGGGCTGACAAAAATCCTCCTCTGCTTTATTGCTCTGCTGATTAAAGCAGTGACCTGAAGCGGGTTCACAAGCTGGGAGCCCAGCCAGGGCTGGAAGCCCGTGTCCCCATCTGCGAGCAGGGCTCCACAAAGAGCGCCCATCATCCCACAAGGGATATCAGCAGCAGCGTCTGACTGACTCAGGGACACTTCTATTGAAAACTCTGATTTAAAAGAACCTATAATAAAAAAATCTTTGCAAGGCTTACGTATCTCAGACCTCTGCCCAAGCAGATAAATTGTCTCTGGCTATTTCTGAGATACTCCAGAGCATATTAAAAAATGATTTTTCAAATGCACTTTTTTTTTCCCTTCAAAGATAGCTTTTTAAAATCTCTTCAAACATGTCATCTTGGAGCTTGAATTTATAAGCTTCAGAAGTGATAGTTAGACATACCAAGTAAGATATGAATAGTGCAAATACAATCCATAATTTACTTTTCATTTTTAGCAGCAGTGATCTATCTGATGCATTAGATAGACTGCAAATGTTCATGTCCATGCATAAGATATGGCTTCAAAGGGCCAAACTAATCTGCAGTACTTAAATGCTCAAATTTAACAAGTTTTCCCCTGTATCCTGAAATTAACAGTATTTTTTTCCCTACTTACAACCCAATCAGAAGACAACTCCTTACTGGTTCCATTTCCAGTGAAGGTAAATGTTTGTTTCTAATAAAATAGGAACAGTTCTGGGTTTTGTGAGGCATGTCCAAGTGAAAAGTGGGGAGAGTTTCTAATTCTGTTATTTAATACAGAGTTTTCATCTCACAGGCTTAAGCCATGCTTAATGGGAAGGTTTCCACACCCATAACTTATTTTAATTCACACTGGAAATCAGCATGAGACCACTCAGGTTTTGTTTTAGGATTGAAACGGCACCAAGAAAAAGGCAGATTTCATACTTATTCCGAGCAATGTGTGAGCCTTTGCACAAACCACATGCAAATCCATTTCCAGGATCACATTTCTACATCAACTAATCAACATTTTCCAACTTGATAGGAATATCCAGAACCACTGCAGAGAAATGTCTGGGAGAGGGGCATCCCAAGGATGCACATGATCTGTCCAGGCTGCAGGTGAATGCTGTAGAGCAGAAGCCAGACACACCACAATCCTGCCTAGTTACATTTTCTGCTCGGTTTTATGGAAAATTTCCAAGCTGACCTTACCGAGTTGAACTGCTGCTGGAGCTTTTCGTTGGCATAGTTGATACAGAACTGTTCAAAGCTATTCACTTCAAAAGTTTCAAACCTGCAAAGCAATGAATAAATCAGCATTAGGCGTTGCTTTGTCTCAAAATCTTCTTTTTTAATTTTTTTTTTTTTTAATTTTTCCTGCAATGGTGCCATCCATGTGACGGGGAGCACTCAAACCTCCTTCCCATTCCTCCTATCCTAAATTTACACTTTTTTCCTCAAAACATCTTTCTTTTCTTGGCACAACTCAAGGGATTCAAGAGGTCCCTCCTGGTACACACGAATGAGACATTTGGCACGACTGCAGCTTCCTGCCCATGAGCTCTGCCTGAGACAAGAAATGTAACTGCCTCTCCTGGGGAAAAATATTATGAAATATTAAGTTCCAAATACATTCACTGCAAAGGTGATGAAGAAACAGTAGCTGCTGTCTTAAAAGACCCAGCATGCTACTTTTAATGGAATTTAATAGAGCAGAAAAAAGAAGGTATTAAATTTGTAATTATAGCTTCTGTACTGCATCCCCGTTAGCACAAAAATTAGACACACGTGAGTAAGCAACTTCTGGAAGGGAGAAGGGGGAAAATGGTGATTTCAGCTCCAACTCCTCATTCTTTAGAGGACCCTTAGAGGGTCCTTGGTGCTGGACTCTGTGATCCACCTCTTCACCAGGACTTCCACAACTCACCAAGCCGAAACATTATCTCACCCTGCCACCGATCAGCTCCAAAAAAAGGCCCAAAAATAGCTTCTTTGTCACAATTAGAAAGGAAAAAATATGCAGTTTTAGTAAGGCAGACTACAGGTAAGGAGCAGGGAGCCAGCAGAGCCCCTGAGGCTGAAGCACACAACACCTAAGGACAGGCACAGGTAGCCAGGCTTGCTCTTAAAACCCAAAGAGGGTATTTTGAGCTACCACTGGGAATTATGTGTTTTATATTTCTATTTTTAAGGCACAGTTGGAAGGGGGAAGGGAAAAAAAGAAGTCTTTGACACATGACTGTAAGGATTAAATCAAGGGGAGAAGTGGGAAGGCTTCCTGTGTTCAATGAGTAAGCTGCTGTAATGATAAATATGTGACTAAATAATTGTTCGGGTAATAGGCACTGTAGGAGCTGGCAGAACAGTCTTTAAACACTGAATGAATGAAGCCCTTTCTTTCCAGCCTCTCTTCCTCATAATTATCAGAACTTCTGCCACTTCCCGAGCACCACCCTGCTGTTACCCAGGCGATGCAGTTGTTCCCCGGGTACTTCCAGGTGACAATGCCATCACCACACAAAATGCCAGAATCCCCGGGGAAATGCAATGCCAAATGGCAAAAGAAAAAGGGGAATGGGAGAAATGAGCTGGTTTTGTGCTTTTATCACCCCCACAGTCCTTGAGGAAACCTGGGACTTCTTTCCCTCTGTGTGTCCAGCAGCTGGTGCCACCTGTGCCAAGCAGAGGATGCTTAACCCATCCCCTTCCCAAAAACTGGGCATAACAGTCTTTAATGCAACAGAATCTGGTGCCTGGGACAACAAATAATGACACTAAAGACGTGTCATGGCCCTCAGTGGTGGATGTGTCCCTGGAGAGCCCCCTCTGCGCTCGATCCCTCTGTGGTGGTGTAGCTGAGCCAATCTGCACCTCCAGCCCTTGCCGCTCAAGGAATGTGGCATCCCAGGACTCTTTGGAAATACCAGCTGCTGCAGGCATGACCACAGCAACAGGGCAAGGAAAGATTAAATTAAAACACAGATGGAGAGGCACAGCGAGCTAGGTGGGAAAAGGCAATGAGGGCAGGAGTCAGTGAGGAAAAGAAATCGGAGTGGAAACTTCTCCCCTTCCGAGACACCAGATGTGATTTATGAACCCTCCCAGTGAGTGCCAGCCGGGGGCAGAGCTGCTGTACAACTACAGCTCCGAGGGAGATCTCACAAAGCTGCTAATTAAGGGAATCTACTAGCACACTTTGCTAATTGACAAAGCAGATTAGTCGCCAGCCCTACGTGTGTGCACGCCAGGAGGCCCTACCTGCTCAGAGTGACTGCACTGAGGGCAACATCCTGATGGGAAAAGCAAAACAGTGCCTGTTGGGTCTCTATTCATTTTAGTGCACTGTAATCTGGTGGAAAAAATAAACATATTCACCACTCCAGCCCATCACTGTGGGTCCCTGGAAGGCACATCTAGCTTGGGGACAGCTCTTGTAAGTAGATTTTCAAGGAGCAAATGCTGCACTTTGGTTTTTCTGTTGCTCCCCATTCTGCTGGTCTCTCCTAAGTCCTCTGAAGCACCAAGGTTTGTATTAAAATATTTAAAGTTCATGAATAAGTCCAGCACACAGCTGGTTGCCTGGGTGTTCACGTTTCACCTGGCAAACAAGAGGGGGAACAAACCATCCCCACCAAGTCCAGGAGTGCCACATGAATCCACTCTTCTGACTGACTTCAGTATTGGTGCTACAGCAAATAACACCATTTCAATAAATACAGAAAGGCTTTCAGTGCTGCACCCTCTCACCTCAGAATTAAGGATGCAAAGTCGAGCACTGGAAAGTTGGAAGAAAAACCCTGCAGCTCCTGCACCCTCTGTTTGGATCCCATCCCTAGAAATCCCACCCAGACGGACAGTCCTTCCCCAGGGGCACTGGGACAGAAGCTCTGAGGATGTCAAGGATGTGCTGTGAAGCTGATGCAGGCTCCCTGCCTTTCCAGCTCAACCCCTCTCCCAAAGGAAAGGACAAAACAACATCCATTTGAGGGGGGAAAAGCATCTGTTAGTTAGAAAAATGCATTAAAGCTCAAAAAACACATGAGTTAGGAGAACCAAACCACTTTAAAGTTCAGCAGAGTCAGGCTATCAACACCCATATTCCCCACATTGTAAATTACTCAGCATTTAGACAGCAACACCCATTTACAAAAGGGATTCATGGTCATTTTAGAACACCAGACTCCCACATGGACATCTTCCCCTGCAAATCTGCCTCTTTAGTAGGACCTACAGGTCCTTGTGGAAAAGCCCTGCTGGTGTCACCAGGGCTGAAAGCCCCTGCTGGCCCACACACTGGACAGGCAGCTGAAGGAGGTTTTTCTTCCACACTAACAGATTTTCAAGCCCAGCTTAATCTTTCATGAGCTTTATCCTCAAGCCTCCTTTCATTCAGATTTCTGAAAGTCTGATCCTCTAATTCAGGCATCCAATTTTCTGTATGGACCCACCATCACCCACAGGGCTCCATCTCAAAGCTTTACTTGTCACACTCCGGCCTGCACAAGTTTCTGTGGGGGAAAACAGCTTCTCTATCTCATAGAAAAGAGATGGGAAACAGCTTCTCTATCTCCTACAGCCTTTGAACCAGACTGTACTGTATTTAAGATCTTCCCAAGTGAGCCCAGAATGTTACAAACCGGAGAGAACAACCTCAAGCCATTCCCACTGAAATCCCAAACCAAAGAGAACTGTGTGGTTATAATCCTTGATAGCAGTGCTCCTGCAAACATTGCCACATGACAGCAGCTATGGATGGAGACCAGCAACCAGGGGGGCTGCACTGCTGCTCCAGCACTTTCTGGCATCCTTTCTGCTGCTCTGGTTGTCCAGATGTCAAAACTATCATCCCAAACACCAGTAGCTGTAGAAACTTCATGGGAGGGTTTGTACACAAGACCCAGTTCCAGCAATTGTGTGAGTGTTTTAGCCCTAAAATCCCACTGCTTGTTTGTTCTGATCCAGAACTGCTTTGGCAGGATTTCATTCTCAGCTTGAGGCTCTCCTAGAGCTGACAGACCTTCAGAGGACACAGGATTGGGGACTGAGCAAGCACAGTGACCGCCCTGGGTTAGAGACTGGCTCCTGGAGCAGCTGCAACTTGTCCATTCCCCCTTCCCCTCCAAAACAGGAGCAATTCAGCACCTGGATGTGGTCAGGAGAACAGGAGACCACTGCTGTCCCACTGAGAACCACAGAATCCCAGAAGGGTTTGGGTTGCAAGGGACCTTTTAGGGTCATCCAGTCCCCACATGCAGGGACACCTTCCACTGTCCCAGAAAAAAAAGGGGTGTTGGAAAACTGGAGGGTAAAACCCAAACCCACAAGTTCTCTTTCCTTTTCCACCCCACAACTGACAGAATCCCTTCCTTTCTCCTCCATCTTCTTCTGCTTCTTTGCAGCACTTCCGCTAAATTGAGCTCAGACAACTCTCACATCCCTCTTCTACCACCACTCAGGATGACAAACCAGGCAGTAACAGGTACCAGAACAATTTTAAAGCAGCTCACAGCCCCTGAGGGCACAGGCTGCAAGATTTGGAAGAGCTTTTTGCACCTGACATCCCCACCACAGGTTCCCAAGCCCCTCTGAAAGCTCTCATTGCACCAGGGCCCTGCAGCAGTGGCTTCACAGATGAAGTGAAGGAGTGTCCTCAAACCCCACAGCAAGGTGAGGCAGTCTTTGCTCTCCACAGCAGCACCTTTACCCCAGCTCCTCTTTAAGGTTGTTTTAAACAGCACAGGAGACAGGAACTCCAGATGGGAAAGGCATGGGAGGTAAATCCCAGAACCCAGTGCTCACACAGACCATTTTGTGCTGAGGGCTGCACACTCTGAAGGAGGATCAAAACTGCAAACCACACAGTACTTTTTTTTTTTTTTTTTTTGTGCTCCTTTCCATCATTCCCACCACCTGCCCCCAGACAAAGCAGGGTGTGCTTTGCAGGAAGGTGAAGACAAGCTGTAAAGGAGTCACGGGGCAGCCCGGGGAGCTGAGGAGGTGCCTACCCGTAGATGTCGAGCACGCCGATGAAGGAGTGCTGCTTCACAGTGGTGTGCAGGGCCTTGTTGATGTGCTGCACGATCCAGTTGAAGAGCTGGGCATAGATGTGCTTGGCCAGGGCGTTCCTGGCGTTCACCACCTGGTGCAGGGACATGCTCTTCACGTAGGTCTCGGCCGTGGTGACGAGCTTGCGGTGGCAGAGCCAGTGCTGCATCTGGTTGTGCTCCACGCCCAGCAGGCTGCAGAAGCTGCTCAGGTGCTCGTCCTCGCTCTGGGAGGGAGGTAGGGGGGGGACCAGAAGTAAAGCCAGCAGGTTGGTGACACCCAAAAGAGGCATTTTGACACCCAAGTTCACAGCTCTGCGCAAGGAATGGTGGGGTTTGTAACTGTCTAGGAAAGCTGTTGTCTCTGTGGGGGGACGGGAGTGGGAACGCAGTGACGCCCATCAGAGGTGGGAGTCCTCGTGGACAGGGTGGGACAGCTCACACGAAGCTCTGGATGGTGCTACCTGGCCCTGCTCTGGTTATCCTTGAGCTCTCAGCTTTCACAAAAAGCACATTTCCACAGCAAAAAGAATTCTCCACTCCTCCTCAAGCTGCAGCTACACCCTGCCCCAGAGAAATCCTGATTATGCCTCACACTAAAGCTTAGGGTATGCCAGGACACCATGCCTTTTACAAAATAGCTCCATCCTGAATAGCAAAGCAATAAATCGTGCATTACCAGAAGGGCTTAGGCTTTGCACAATTAATAAAATGAAATGTGAACTTCATTTTCTTTAGTGCAATGTATTTCCCCCCTCTGAAATTAAGACAAAGCAGTTCTGAGTCTCTATTGTGGTCAGACAGCAGGCTCTGCCTTTTGGAAAACAAGAAAACAATTTCCCCCTCCCCTGTGTAATAATACATATCTATAGGAAGTAAATTGTTTCCAGTTAGGTAAGTGTACTTAGAAACACTGGATGGGGTTGGGGATGCAGAAAAAAAGTGCATTTTACAAGAATTCTAGGATGTTTTATTGCTACAATACCTTTTTGACCAGAGTCAAGGTTGTACCAGAATTGATTTAATACCTTGCAATTATATTTGAAGGTAATTAAACAACATGAGCTTCATTAACAGAACTCAACATCATTGAAGCAGGCAGCCTTCACATATCCATGTTGCCAAATATCAAGTAAATTACCTCTAGCATCTCACACTGAACACCACATTATCTCTAGGGTAACACTGAAGTGTGTGCAGAACCCTTTTAATACTTTAATTAGGAACAAACGACCCAGCCTGGGATGCAGTGATAATTTACAGGACAGTATTTTCCATATAATTGCTTTACTTTTCCCCACCTCTGAACAAACACAGAAACAGAAAAACTGCCTCTAAGGCGTCTTTAGTGTTCCTAATTAACCACGCAGTGCTCCTTTGGCCAAGTTACAAGCAACAGCTTCATGGCTTTGCCTGGAGGAAAGTGGTTGTAAAGCATCACACCTTGTGCTGGTGGTGTCACCATCAGTGTCATAAGTCCCCAAGACCCTGCACTGGGTGCTCTAAGGAAGCAGGAAGAGCTAAGGTGGGTTGGGATGTCAGGAATACGAGCAATTTTTGAACAACCTCGCTTGCAGGCTGGCTAGAGAGGAGGAAAAATGCATTATTTCCCAGGACAAACAGAGCAACTAGGAACTTGTGATGTGCTTTCAAAAAAAGGCCAAGGAAGCCAGGAGGAAAAGGGCTTTCCTGAGCACACCAAGCTCCCCACGTGGGAGCTCCTGAGGGTCACCTACCGATATACTGCAGACCTCCCCGTCTCGCTCCCCTTGGATCTTCAAGTTCCCCAGGTGCAGAATGGCAGCAATTATCCTAAAAATGGTCATCTGGTGAGACTCCTTCACTCCTGCGGGAACAATTGACAGTTAATTGTCACAAAGGAAAATGAAACATGATGTTAAGTTTATTTGAAAGTGCTTGCAGTGTTTGATTTCCTTCCGAGGCAATTGGTTTTCAGAATCATGAGGCTTCTCCCAGCAAATACACCATAAACTCTCAATTTTAACATGGGTGGGTTTAATACACTCAAGCCCAAGGATGCAGTGAACAATCAGGATCAGAGTTACAGGGGCTCTGCAGCCTTCACAGAACAAGGAGTTGCTCATCTGTCATCACAGTCCGCTGACAACTGAAGCACACAAATTACAAATTACACTTATTGCCAATGTCCCACAAAAAGAAGGGAAAATTAAAGCCCTGCACAACACCCCCACACTGGTGGCACAGCTGGATGCAGCAAATCACCAGGGAGGGGATGGGGAACTCTGTCTTACCCTCCCCAGTGTCTCCACAAGAGACACTTGTGGGTCTTTACTGAGAGTGTAAGATGCTATTGTTTTATATATGTTATTTATATATTGCTTTATCTATTTTTCTTTACAGGCATTCCCAGCAGGAGCTTTGCTCAGCAGCAGCCCACACATGGCCTTCTTGCCATATCTTGCATTTTTTTTAACATCCCAGCTGGGTTTCTGTGTCCCTTTTGTGCTCAAGGCTGGTGTCCTCATTATCCACCCAAGGTCTGAGACATCACCTGCTGGTTTCTGAATTATCCAGAGCCTCCCTTTCTCTCTCTCGGGACATTTCTGTTCTCAGCACAGTGAGAAATGTTTCAAGGTTACTAAAAGGAGCAATGCTCTGCTCTTACTCAGGACTCTTAACTGGAGTTAAGCCTGGCTAGGATTGGGGATTTACAGACAAATTTGACTTCTTGTTACACACAAAAAGGCAAGACTGGAAACTGTAGCAGCAATTTCACCAGGCCACGAACAGAAGCAGAGCTGGGAAACACTGGAGGAAAATGAGGAAAAGCAGAGAGAGAGGAGCACGTGCAGAACAGAAAATCATCATCAGACTGGCCCCAGAGGAAGGTGCTCTCACAGGGCTTCCCAGGGACCAGCAAGGAGACAGGGGAGCTGCTTGGGGAGCCAGAGGAGGGGACCAAAGAAAGACTACACATGCCAGGGGGATGGGGGACAGCTCCCTGGGGATTACAGTCCTGTGGACAAGTTTGGAGCAAGCAGGAATCATATTGATTTGAGTAGGTAACAAGAACTCAAGCTGAACAAGAGGAGGGTAAAGATAAGACCCCAAAGAGAAAGAGATGAGGCCCATCTTAAACACAAAGAGGACAAATTTTGGGGAAACAAGTGCAGCTCTACAGCTTGCAGTGAGTCCCCACACTCACTGCAGGCACAGCAGGTCAGGGGATTTCACAGACAACTCTAAATATCATGAGCTCCCCTCCCATCCTGTGAAATGGAGCCAAGGGGCACTGAGACTGACCAGGATTTATAAACATGGTTTCAGATAAATACAAATACACTGGGCAAGTTTTCCCTTCCAGATTGTTTTTCCTTTAACAGCTCTGCTCCCCTGCTGCCAGCACGGGGGCTGGACACAGCCACAGCTCCTGCAGCTGCGGCGTGCATGTGGGCTCTGCACAGCAGGGATGTACTCAGCTCATTATTTCCAGGAATCAGCTACCCAGCGCAGCGCTGTGATCCAACAAGTGACATCACCCTCCACCACAACACAGACTGAGCTGCACAGTAATAGCTCTTCTCCTGCTCGTAAACAGGGTAAAAAATAGCAAGTCAATACTGCAGCCCTGCTTTGACTTCAGAATTGTTTCTCTTAAATTCTGCATCCCTGTCCATTTCACTGCTGCTCCACAGACAGCTGCTAGAAACACTTCTGCAGCTCCTACTAAAGAGCAAAGTAAAGCCAACTAGGTCAACAGGAACATTATAATTCAGGCAAAACACTGAGAGCAATTGCGAGAAGCTTCTGCCGGGCAGGCTTCAAGCAGAGCAACTCCTTACCAAGCAGGGTGAAGGCATGTCTGGTTTTCTCAAAGTCATCAGCACCGTCCACGCCATCGATGGATGTGTCACCTCCCTGAGAAGTGTAGAAAAAGTCTTCGGCACAAGCTAGGAGAGAAGAAAGAGGAGGAAAAGGTGAGCAAGCAGTCCTCCCCACTGTCTCAATTGAGTCAGGAACGGATAATAAATAACAGAGTTTCCAGGTCAGAAGTTAAGAGGCTAGAAACCCCATGTTTATTGGAGCCCCTTCTTTTATACACTGTTTCAATACAGGGAGACCTGATTGGTCATTTAATCAACACATTTCACATGATTGGCTAATTAAGAAGACACCCTTTGGTAGATGTCTTATGAGAAAAACAACTTGTTGAAAACACCACCTGCAGATAGTTTACAATTCTTTCTCTCCACCTCCCTAAAACTTCCCAGACCAATTCACGGGAAATCTTATCTACCTTTCTCCCCAGACCAATCCATGGGAAAGCTTATTTAGCTTTCTCCCCAGACCAATCCATGGGAAAGCTTATCTAGTTTTCTCTCTCTCTGCCCAGACTGTGGTATCCACACCCCACTGCAGCACTCCCCCGAATGGGCACTGGATGCTCCCTGTGCCCCATCCCTGAAGGACACCTGTGTCCTGTGAACCACAGTTTGCTCAGGGGTGGATGAAGCAGAACCTTGGTAAGTGGCTGTAGCTGCTTCCTGCAGTGGTGGAACCTTTTCTGCATGCACAGCAAGTGCAGTCAGGGCAGCACTGTGCTGTATCTGGGATTCTAGTAACAACTCCATCACATGGGGGAAGACCATTCCAAACACTGAGGTGAACTCCTTTCAGTAATTCCTCATCCTGTTTTACACATCCATGACCAATTCAGGTATTTTAACACCTTTTCTACACAAAGCCTTAATCCTTGGGAGCAAAGGGAATGGAGAATGGCTCACGGTGCCTGCATTACACCACTTGAACATCTGTGCTCTAGCAAAGTTACTCTAGGATGACACCAATAAATCCTGTGGAGACTGAGAGGCATTTCCAATGCAAACACAACAAGAGATTGCAGGATTTGTGTCCACGTAAGAAAGCTGCTCGTGTAATCCCCCTCCTTAAAACAAGGCCCCCCAGGAGGCCCAGAGCAGGGAGATGTGTGCCCACGGCTGCTGCTGAGCCCTGGCACTGCCAGAGCTTTTCCCTGCAAGGGCTGGGGGAGCCCAGCCCCTGGAGAGCCTCCCCACCCCACCCAGAATCAGTTCTCAGCCCCAGCCTGAGCCTGTTTTGAACTGAGTAGGAGTCATTAGCCAAAACCCACTCATTAACACGCACAAACATATTTCCCAAGCGTGGTGAATAGAGAGAAAAATCCTACTGTGTTCCACACCAGCCTAGTGGTAACCTTTAAAACACTGCAATCTGCATTTTTCTTGACTCAAATTGCCACCAGAAGCTCCCCCTCCCTTCCCAGGCCTCCCACAGGCTTCTGCATTAGCTGTACTTTCAGGCTGTAAAGAAAAACATTTGATTCCTTTTGGCAGACAAAGCCCTGCAACCCTGAGATCTCAGTAATTTCACTCATTGCCGGTGCATCAGGAACAAGGGGCAGAAAATGCTGATTGGGGTCAGGCAGACAATGTCCCTCCTGGTCCCCCAGCACAAGAGGAGCCCACCCAGCCCATGGTGGAGCACATCACACTCACAGCCTGGTGCTGCTGCTGGTGGCTGATGGGACCAGGACCTCAGCTTTCAATTTTCAACATTCACACTGGGATCTGCTCCTGCCTCAAGTCATCCCTGGTATAACTGACTCCAATCTCTATATTTCAAGATCTCTGTAATTATTTTAACCACACAAAGCCTTTGATTCACTGCAAACAAATAAAACACATTTCTGCCTTGCACCACTGCCCAAGCATCATTTAGCCAGACACTGCACTTCAAAAGGCACTTGCATTGCACATCACCATTTAAAGTCAAATATTTACTTTCTAGTTTAAAATTAAGCCCTTTAGGATCACTCTGACTGAAGCCAACACTGGTTTGCTCTGCTGGACTCCTGTATGTTTAGAGACTCCTTTTGTTTTCCAGCATCTTGCAACATAAAAGGAAGTAATGACAATTCTCTGTTTGTGTAAGACCCAAAGGAGAAGCAATAGCTGCTGGTTTTCAGATGGAAAAATATAGATCCTCCTCCATGAGTAATAAATAAAAAGTGGATTTTCACATCAAGACACCTCTTGTTTTGTGTAAGCCTTGGGAAGACAAGATTGACAGGTAAGTACAGCTCACACAAGGAAATAAATCTGAGTTCTGACTAGTCATCTTCAAGCAGGCCAGTAAATCCAAGGCAAAGCTGGAAATTAAAAACATCACTCAAAAGAAAGGAAAAGAAGTGAATTGTGCACCTCTGCACCCACAGCCCTCTGCCCAGCCCCAGCAATCCCACAGGCAAGGGCTGAGCCTGTGTCACACCAACAGGAGCAGCTCACAGACCCACATCCGCATCCCCACCGAGCCCGTGAGCAGCCCCACATCTGACAGCCCCCAAAATATTTTGGGGAGGCTTTTTCCAGCTATTGCAAGGTGAGAGGGCAGGAAGCACCAAGGGCACACCCCTTCACCTTTGGAAAGAGCTGCTTCTCCAACACCCGCTGGACACCTGGGCATGCTGTGACACAGCAAATGCAAAGTGCCACGGAGAGCAGCTGGAGACTGACAGGCACTGGCACCAAATTTTGATTAGAAAGGACCCAAGAAGTCTTCCTTGCAACTAATGGCCCTGGCACCCACTCCTCCTGCACTGCCAGCTGTTGCCATTACACATTCATCCCTGAGATGCTGAAGCTGAGCCACAGTCACAACTGCACAAACGTGTCCTGGGTGATGCACCAGGACAGCAAAGGCTCTCAGCCTGCACTCCCACCAGTCACACAAACACAGACGATGCTTTTAGAGAGCTGTGATGAGTAAGACTGGTATTTCCCCTGATCCACATGTTCCCAAGGAGAGAGCAGTGGTTTCACAGCTGGAGCTCTCACATGTCAACTCATCTCCCAGAAGGAGCTGAAACAGTTTGTGTCTGAATTTTAAGATGCCAGCAAACATCATCGTTACCCAGGGTATGTTTTTTAAAAATGAAGCACATAAATATGGCATAAACTCTTGAAAAGGGTCCATGTGATGTGCTCTGTGAGAGCAATGTGCCTACAGTGACCCAAAAGGTCATTAAGACAAGCTCAGAATTACCTAGAAACTGAAATCCTCTCTCTTCATCTGCCATTCCACTGTAGTGTGGATGGCAGCTTCTGCAAGACCCTGTGGTGGGATCAGAACCTGCCTTGCTCCCTGTTCAAAATAGGTTAAAAGCCTGGTTTAAACCTTGCTTTTCCCTCTAAGCAACAGCAAATATTCAAGATTAAAAAATAATTAAAATTCATCCCTGCACCACCTGCTGCGAGTTCAAACCCTCTGAATCAAGTGTTCCACTGAGGCTTTGCTGCAAATCCTGGGGGAAAAACCCAACCCACTCCAGGAGTTAGCCATTAAAAAGAAAGAAACATCATTAATTCAAAGGACACAACCACTCCTGCCAAGACACTGGCCAGATCAGTCCACACTCACATCTGATTTAAAGCACACACCTTATGCAAGGTTGGTACAATATTAACACATGATCTCCCTGCATCAGCTGGCAAACACCACAGCAATGTAGCTTCACCTCAGCTGAAACTACGGCAGTTTCACTGCTGATTTTTACAAGATCATGGAATCACAAAATGGTTTGGGTTGGAAGGGACACTTTCCGCTGTCTCAGGCTGCTCCAAGCCCCACCAACCCAGCCCCAGACACTCCCAGGGACCTGGGGGCAGCCACAGCTTCTGGGGGCACCCACACTCACCCAAGGTGCCACATCCCTGGAGATGGGCTGAGCAAACTTGTGCTCCACCCAGCAGCAGAGCCCGGCAGTCTCATCCCCCTGCCCTCCTCCCAGGGCACACAGCCTCCCCAGGGACCTGCATTTCTGACCCCACCACCTTCCCCTGCTGCCCTCAGGCCCAGGCAGCAGCCAGCAGGGCACAGGCATGTGCCAGCACTTACTGAGTCCAAGGTCTTTGAATTCTGGGAGGCTTGAGGAGGCACAGAGCTGGTAGAAGATGTGGTAGTTGCGCTCGTCCTCTGCCTGTGGGGAAACATTGAGTTACCAGAGGCACAGAGGGGTCACAGCAGTGCTCCCACCCTTCACACGGAGCCCAGGGCCACCCTGGTCCCATCCCCTGCCTCTCACCACCGAGACCTGTCAGTGACACCAACACAAGGACATTTTCCTTGCCACCTGGGAGGAAGGAGGTGCTGAACCTGACCAACACACACTGCCCATCAGGCAAAGAAAGTAAATAACTCTGTATTACCTTCCACATCTTATCACTCTCTGGATGAATGAAGCAGCAAGCACTGAGTTGCAAACCCACAGTAATATAAAAGAAGGTGGCTTACTCTTCATGGCTTCTCAAAATTGTCAGGTTTTTAAGGTTTTTGTAGTTGGAGCACTCTTTTTTTTGTGTAAGGACAAAATTTTTGCAGTAGCTTCTGATCTACATCCCAAGCAGAAACTAAGAAAGCCTCTCCTTAGCCTGCACAAGAAACCCAAGGTATGGGCTCAGGCAGACCTCAGCCTTCTCAGCCCCTCTCCTGCCCTTCTTCATCTTCAAAACTGAACATTGCTGCCTCCATTTGTCCTCCCTGGCTCCTTATCTAACAAGTCTCCCAGGTACACCTTAGCCCAGGACAAGGTTCATCAGGTTGGAATCTTAAAGAACTCCAAGACTGAGTCCAAAAGACACATCTGGAAGCTGTGTCCACCAAGAAAGCGACAGGAGAAGGGAAAACAGCCTCAAGTTGTGCCAGGGGAGGTTTAGGCTGGCTATCAGGAACAATTCCTCCATGGAAAGGGCTGTCCAGCCCTGGCACAGCTGCCCAGGGCAGTGGTGGAGTCCCCACCCCTGAAGGGGCTTAAAAGCCATGTGGAGGTGACACTTGGGGATGTAATCACAAAGAGGATAGAAAAGGACTTTGTACAAGAGCATGGGGGGACAGGACAAGGAGCAATGGCTTCCCATGGACAGAGAGTGGGTTTAGGTTGGATATTGGGAATTAGGAATTGCTGGCTGGGAGGGTGGGCAGGCCCTGGCCCAGGGTGCCCAGAGCAGCTGTGGCTGCCCCTGGATCCCTGGCAGTGTCCCAGGCCAGGCTGGATGGGGCTTGGAGCAGCCTGGGACAGTGGAAGGTGTCCCTGCACATGGAAGGGGGCGAATGAGGTGATCTTTAAAATCCCTTCCCACCCAAACCATTCCATGATGATGATTCTGTGATGGGTGTGGCAGTGCTGGGGGGACAGCTGGATTCAGTGGCCTTAGAGGTCACTTCAACCTAAATGATTCTGTGGCTCTATTTGTAAAGAGATTTTTTTTTTCTTACCCACAGAAAAGACCCAGACTATTGAGTTCCTGGAATTCATCACCCAAAAGAAAAAAAGGACAAAGCCCCACAACTCCTCACCTGAAACACAACCCGAGATTTTTCCAGCAGATATGTCCTCATGTTGGCACCAATGATGTGGTATCTTTTATCAAAGCCAATCTGAATGTATTTCCCAAAGCGGCTGCTGTTGTCATTCCTTGTTGTTTTAGCATTTCCAATGGCCTGCATAAAACAAACAAAATTAAACACTAAATTTCAATTGCATTTTTTAATTTCTTTAAACACTTCGATTTGCAATCAGTGTTATATAAACAAGTCACAGCAGGTTTTGAGGGAAGCCCCTTCCCAGATGCAGAAGGCAGAGGAGCAATGTGACTTTGGGGAGGACTCTTCACTGAAAAGGGTTTTTATAGGAGAAAAATGCATACAAATAACAACAAATATTTGTACAGTAATTACACCATCCACATCCCAAAAGCCTCAACATTTGTGTTCCACCTTATAGGATGTCCCCACCATTGTTCAGGGTCAACACCAGCAGCTTCCCTGGATGGGTCTCCTTCCCCCACAAGCCCCTTTACCTCAGGGTTTTTCTGCAAACCAGGCAGTTTTCTTTTATGTTTTTTTCTGCATAGGCAATGTTCTCATCAATTTCCAATGAAGACAGGCAGGTTGCCTGGCCTCAGCATTTAGAAATTACAGCCAGAACTGAACACAGGCAGGAAAATTAGAGCAATAAAATTCTGGGGTCATATAGAAGAATAGTGTGCACCATGAATTTTTTTCTTGGATGGTTTTAAGCCCCCCCCCCCCACCCCCGGTATTGCAGCTACATTTCACAGAGGCAGGGGAGATGGGTGAGGAAAGGAGTAAACTTTAAGCAGGTTTAAAGGAGTAAACCAGGCTTAACCAGGAGTAAACCTACATAAAACCAGCCAGTTTTCTCCATCAGCCACACACCTGCTGGCTTTTCTTACTGCTCACCTGCAGCACCACTGGCCTGGACACTGCAGCTCACCCTCATGGGTGTCAGACCACAGGTGCTGCTTGTCAGGCTGTGTCTCACCCCAGATCAGCCACCCCCTCTGTGTGTGTCAGACAATCTGGCACGAGGCACCGTGAGGGGAAGCCTCCCTAAAGGCTGAGCCAAGCCTAAGGTTAAGCACAGGACAACACCACGCTCCACTAAAGCAGCATTGGTGGCTCCTGCCTTGCAAAGAAAGTCACACGAGTCTGAAGAGCTTCATGGGCTTTGGAAAAGCCCAGATCAGCTGAAGGTACTTCATGGCTTCAAAACGGGATTTAGGCACTCAGACATTTACTTTCAGCATCTGGCTTCAGCGAAAGGAAAACAAAGCTGATTTTCCCCTTTCTTCTGTATTTATAAGAATTCTTTTCCTTCAGAGCAGGGATTTCCCTGTAATGAGACTCATTCCCCTATCACAGATCATCTGGGTTGGGAAAGCCCTCCCAGACCATTGAGCCCAACTTGTGCTTGATGCCCACCTTGTCACCAGCCCAGAGCACTCAGTGCCATGTCCAAGCTTTCCTTGGACATTTCCAGGGATGGGCACTCCAACACATCCCCGGGCAGCCCCTTCCAATGCCTGATGACCCTTTCCATGAAGAAATTCCTGCTGATGTCGAGCCTAAACCTCCCATGGCACAGCTTAAGACTATGTCCTTTTGTCCTGTTGCTGTTGCCTAGGGAAAGAGGCTGGTACATGATTGATAGCAACAGAAAACTAACAAAAAATAAAAATTAATTTAAATATCTCAGATTAATCCCTCTTTCTCTATTCCATGTTTGTACAACAAAACAAGGAGATTAGGGGGCACCATGCAGTGACAAAGGAGTTAGAAGATGATAAAACACTGACAATGCCAGCTGCACTGCTTGGGCTCTCCACTCTGGAGCCCCAACAAAGCCCAGCTCCTGGACATGTGCTGGGGATACTCAGGCTCAGCTTTAAGACCATCAAATGCAGGTGCAATTGGGGTGCGTTGGGGTCTAAATTGGGGTCTAAAGGGAGGCTGTTGGTGCCTCTCTGCATTTCAGCCCAGCTCCAGGACACTGTTATGCTGTAAATCAAACCTGTCTCTCAAGCCCCCGGGAATTCTCACTGTCCTTGTGACTGACGGCAAGACAGAGTGATCAGGACAAAGGAAAGGAAGCAGCTTTTACCTCCATGATGGGGCTGGAGGCCAGGACTTTGGTTTCGATGTTGGTCTCGCTGGCGGAGCCCCCGACGGTGGCGAAGAAGCGCATGGCGTATTTGGCAGAGACCGTCTTGCCCGCCCCCGACTCCCCGCTGACAATGATGGACTGGTTCTTCTCCTCCCTGGGGGGAGCCAGAGCAGCAGAGTCAATGAAAGATAAGCTCCTCTGAGTTAATCCATTTTCCTGTCGGCTGTTTGCACCCTCATCCCGTCTCGCCGGTCCCTCGCCCTGTGGCCACCCACGTTACAGACACTGGATTTCTTCTGGACTAGGAAAGGAACAGTGAGTAATACACAGCTGTGACACTTCCCAGAGAACACATGGAGGACACTGGACATCTCCAGAGCACCCCCAGACACTGGACATCTCCAGGACATCCCCAAAGGCTTGCAGAGGCAGTGGGAACTGAGCCCCTGCATGAAGCACTGCTGCCTCCCTCATCCTGAGCCCATTTCTCACACAACACCCAACATCTGCTGCTGGGCATCTGTCTGGAGAACCATTAACAGGCATTGGCTGAGTATCAGCTCCTAGTACTGTATATTTAATTTTCCCTCCCAGCTCCTTCACTCAAGCATTTGAGAACTTCGCTCATTAAAATACAGTCAACTTGTGAAAATTGCTTTTAAAACACAGTTACTCAGAAAGATTCCTCTACATTCAAAACGCATTAAAAACACCGAAGTTGTAAAATCAAGCATCCTAAAATTGGGACACAGAAGATGTTACTTGATTCTCTGTGCAATTATACGAATATCAGTATTTTCACACAACTCCCAATATCTGGTTGAAACTTTGACAACCACAACACAAAAGCAAGTCTGACATCGGGCTCACACTAGTGACTCATCGCCAAACCCTGTGGCACTGTGAGGTCGCTGGAGTGCAGAGGTACTTCACCAGATACCTCCAGGGCACGGGACTTGGCACAGAGAAGCTGGGGGTGCACCATCTCATGCAGCTCTTGAGCCTTGCACAGAACACAAGCTCTTCCAAATGCCTTTTTCCCCTTGCAAAATTAATCATTCACACAAAAGCTGTTGCAGAAGTCACCATGAAATAGCCAGTCCTTCCCAGCGTGGTACCCTCCAGACACCTCCCAATAATTAATCTGTTTAACATGCTTGAGCTGCAAGGCAAAGAAAGAGCCAAGGAAGTAAGAGAAGCTCATTTTCAGACCTACATCCCTCCAGGAAAAGCTTTGCTGGCTCCAGGGCCAAGCTCCTCTGCTGCAGTGGGATTCACTCCCCAGGGCATCATCAGCACCCAGCAAACCCAGCAACTCTGCAATTTGGCTGCAGACTTTGGGAAGGGCAGAGTTTTCACTGCAGGATTTGCTATAAGCTCCCAAAATACCCGAGCTCTTGGGTAAGCTGTAAGGACATAATTGAGTGTGTTTTTAAGTAAGATCAACTTAAGCTTCCCAGACTCTGCCCTGGCTTCCATGAATCACAGCTGAAAGCAGGCACAGAAAATCCCATACACAAGTACAACAATAAATTTATACCTTGCAGTTCTCTTGACATCAGGAAACATCATCAAAACACATTTCAATTTAAGATACTCAGTTCAAGTTTATACCAGATGAGGACAGAGGCTAAATGATTGCTATACCCCACTTTTGTACTTCCAACAAAGACACACAACACCATTACTTCCCTCCACTGTCAGGCACAAACATCTCAATTCCTTCAAGGCTCAGGATAATTGGTTTGAGAAAAAAACCTCAGCCAAGTCACATGTAGCATTTTGGTGCAGGCATGACTTTGAGACGCTTTCAGCAGCAGCGGACTGACAAGATAATTTCCAGCTCTCTCCATTTTTCAGACACCAATTCTCAAAGTGTATCTTAATCCATCCCCTAGCCAGCTAGCTCTCCTGGGCACCAACCAAGGGGAAGGCAAGAGGAGCCTCCGAGCACCCCAGCAGCCAGGCAGCAGTGCAGAAACACAGGCTGTGAGTGGGGCACACCCTCCTGAGAGCCAGAGCCAGCATCCCAGAGCCCTGTTCCCGGTGACTCACCCGGGTGGGGACAGCCTGCTCTTGCTAAGTCACGGCGCCGTGCCCTCAGCAGGCCTTGGCAAAGCCACCGAGGCTCTGCCACAGCCAGCTGGCAGCATCCAGGCACGGGGCTGCCAACGTGCCAGTCTCACACCTTTGGACTCCCACAGGTGTGCAGCAAATCTCTCCTGGCAGCACGAGCCGGCCAGCAGAGGAAAAGCAGTGCCAGCTCCACAGAGGGGAAGGGAAATTCAGCACCTGCCCCAGAAGGGAGCTGCGTGAGCCCACAGCAGCAGTTCCTGGGACAGCTGATGGCTGTCCTGACTGAACTCTGATTGCAGCTCCCCCATGCTTTGATCATCTTCAGGGAGGTGGGCTGCCAGTCTCTCCTTACAGGGAACAAGTGAAAGGACGAGAGGAAACAGCCTCAAGCTGTGACAGGGAAGGCTTAGATTGGATATCTGGAATCATTTCTTTATGGAAGGGGCTGCCAAGCCTCAGCACAGGCTGCTGGGAAGTGACGGAGTCCCCCTGCCTGGAAGTGTTCAAACAAGGTGTGGTTGTGGCACTTGGGGACATGGTTAAGGTGAACATGCTGGTGGTGCTGGCTGACAGCTGGACCTGATCTCAGAGGCCTTTTCCAGCCTTAGTGGATCCATGGTTTCAGTGACTCATGGGCTGAGCTCCATCAGTGAAATCCCACACTGGCCATCAGCAGGACCCAACAGACAAAATTCCTGTCAGCTGCCAAGAAAGGGGCAGAGAGAGGTTCTGGCATGGACTGCAGGGGTGGATGAACAGGCTGTCCTTGGTCAGAGGAAAGGGAGAAGCAGGAGCGAGAGGTGACAACCAAAATCCCTGCAAAAGGAGCTCTGCAAATGCAAAGCTGTCTTGGCTTAGAGCCACACTTGCCTCAAAGTTACTTCAGAATGATTGTTGCCCACCCTGCTCTGCATGACAGGTACGGCCAAAGTGGCACATTTCAGATAACATTTCCCTGCCACTTTTCTCTTGAAGCCATGAGACAAAAGTTCCACCAGTCTGGAAGTGAGTCTTCAGCTAAATGAGGCCAAAATGTCAAAAGATGCATTACCTGGCATCCAGACAGCATTGCTGCAAGGTAGTATTTGGTAACCCATTTTTATCTCTTTAAGATTCACAATTCTTGTCACCAATTTTGACCTCTTTCATAACTTCTCTATTACCAGCTATTGGGGTGAGCCAGGCTGGGAAGGCAGAGACCAACCCACCTAAGAGCCCAGCTAAGGAACAGCCCACGGTTCCCCTGGGCTTCAGATCCCATCACAAAAATGCCTTTAAGTGGCATTCTGAGTGCTTTATGCTTCCCTCTGGCTTGCCCCCTTTAAAACAGACATTTGCCAAAAGACACTAAGCCTAGTGACAAAACTATGGCCAACACAACTTACTGCTACTGCAGCCGCTCTGCCAGGTCCCATTTTCCCAGAGTTTCCCAAGAATTTACCCTAATGGTTGATGTGCTGCAATATGAAATGGGCCAGGTGAGCTCTCCATGGCACAAAAAAAACTTTTGGATTATATCAATAACATAAAATGAAAAGAAAGCTGCTCTTAGCAGGCCACTCAACCTCCTGCATTTACAGTTAAATGTCTCTTCTGGGTTTTTTGGTGGATAGTGCATGTTCAGACATTTATTTTCCAAGTTCAGGAATAAAAGCTTTCAGGAATAAAGGCTGCAGAGCCTTTCCAGTGTACAAGTTAACCAACTGCTGGTGCCAGCAGGGGAAGATGGATGAACCCCACAGAGCAGCTGGCAGCACACAGGATGCTCAGGCAGCAGAAATGGTTAAAGCCAGGCAGGAGGTGTTTGTGTTCAGTGTGGAATAAAAGACACTGAAATGTTTGGCCACCATGCAGGCACAGTGTGTGACACGGCTGCTTAAAATACATTCAATTTTGGCAGTGCCAGCACAGGAGAAAATTGTTATTGAAAAGAACCTGAGTAAAATGAAGTGTCTGTGGGTGAATACTGCCTCTGCTGCAGCATGGCAGTGCTGCCCCATCTCCTCCTGGGGCTGGGCGGGCTCCTGTTCACCTCAGGGCTCCCACCACAGCTTTTTATGCTGCCACAAAGTACATCAAGGGCTCCTCTCCCTGTGCCTCAAAGCTCACACGATGCTCAGGCTGGAAAACCACACCACGATCTGGGCTACGGCCCCCAGCCATCAGCGAGGCAAACAAAACCACAAGGGAGCAGAAGTCCAGCCAGAACAAGATCCAGAACAGTTTCTTCAATGCAAGAAGCATCAGCAGCTCCAGAGGTGCTTTGGAGGTGGGTAAGACATCTTTCTGCAGGTGTTTGCCAGCTTAAGAGCAATGCCCCACAAGACCACGCACAGTAGGAGATGGGTGATGTCTCCATCCAGCAAAACTAGAAGGGGGTCACTGGTGCTTTTACAACACGTGAAAAACAGCGTGGAATCATAGAAATGCTAGGGTTGGGGAGGACCTTTAAAGGCCATCTAGAAAAGGCCATGAACAGGGACACCTTCCACTACCCCAGGTTGCTCCAATCCCCATCCAGCTCATCCTCGAACATTTCCAAATATGAGGCAGCCTCAGCTGCTCTGGGCAGCCTGTAGAAATTCCTTCTTTATATCTGCTCTAGTAGTCTAACAGATACGATTTTTGAAAGACAACATCTGAAGGTGCTGCCCAAGGCAAACAAAGTCAATTGGCTATGAAGAGAAAGGGCACCTCAGATTCCTTTGCTGATTAGCACTGGCTGCTAATTGCCAGCCTTTACATCCAGGGAACATATTTCCCTGTCTGTTTAAGCAGTCAGTCCTTCACCTGCAGCAACACAGAGAACACTTCTGCCCTCAGAGGAGCCCTAAAAGAGCCTGGAAAAGGTGTGGAGAAGCATCCACACCCCAAGCTGCCCAGCTAAACACAGAGGAATCTGCATCAGAGCAGTCAGAGGTGTGGCAGTGCTCAGTGTTTCCATGTGGAGCCCACACCACTCTAATATATCCAGAGCAGAACATCCCTGTAAAATCCTCACTTCAGAAAAGGGGATGGTCAAGCCACTGCAACAAAGAAGGGTTTGAATCCAGGGATGGCTCTCATCACTGCTCTGCCAGAGACAGAGGAGACAGGGGACACCTCAGTGCAGATATTTACACCCTCAGCCTTCAGCAACACTGCGTGAAAACAGTATTTGAAGACAAATATACCCAAAATGTTCTTCGGACACATATATCACCAGTCTGAATTTTTCCCAAGTCATCTTTCTTTAAAGCAATAATCCAAACCCATGAGGAGGGACCTGGAACATCTAGGATTTGTTTTCATGGTCACCCCTTCAGAAAATCACCACTGGCACAAGGAGCTTAACTGCACAACTTTATCCTGATCTCTGCAGCGGGAACAAAACCAGTTGCACTAAAAACACAGCTTTTCCAAGAGGGAAAAGGATCTGGAATAAATGAAGGCAGAGCCAGACCCTGTGAATAATTGTCAGGGGTCACTCCAGCTTTAATCCCAGATCTGACACTAATTCTCTGTGTCGTGGAACGAGTCAATAAGTCTCTCCACCATGGAAATCATATTTAACCTACTTCTTTCAGGTTGCTTGGAGGATTAGTGCTCATAAAGCAATCTGAAGATTAAAAATCCTTTAAGTACTGTGGTTTGAATTGAGCCTGACCACAATGAGAACACCCACAAAAGCCCTGATGCATTTCTCCATTGTCAGTGCTGCAAAGGCTAAGAGTGAGCATAGCTACTGCACTGTGTTGCTAGAAATATAAAAAATGCAAAAAATAAAATATAAAAATAAATAAAATAAAAAATAAAAATAAATAAAATTTTAAAAATAACAAATTTAATTACCACTGGGTTCCACTCCTCAAGTGCTAATGACAGTGATGCAAAACTGAGACAGTACAACTCTGCTTTCAAATGAACAAAGAGAAGTTGCACTCTGGAGGTGAAAATCAGAGGGTTGCAGCACGGTATCACAGAGAAAAACTTTCTCTAAAGTGGTCTCTGAACCCAAGAGTTGTTCCCATTTCTGTGGGATAACTGGAATTTGGAGCAGCATCACTGATGAGAGTGGCAGCAGCTTCTTTTACTTGTTGGATCTAATTTGGGTTTTTAGAATCCCTGGCATTGTTACTCGGCCAAACAGAAAACCACAACTTAGGGGCAGTTACACTTTTCCCTCAGAGAAACCCAAGAAGATATTTTTCATCCAGTTGAACAAGAATGTTTAAGGACTTGTTTTCTGTTTACATTTCCAAATATCAGCTGTAAATGCACATTTTATGGTGCAGCTGCTGAAACCAGCAGGGCTACAAGGACAGATTTTCACGAGCTGCACATTCATTTGAGTCATTTTTTACTCTGTACGTTCCATAAATGGCATGGATTATCCTATGAAACCTTTTTTTTGGTCTTTCTTTTTTACACAGAAAACTATATTTAACATAGATAATCTTCTTTTTGTAGGGATAACTTTTGATACAGAGGCATGTACCCATGGGGGAAAAAACCACTGTTTTCACCAACAATCTACACCCATATTAGAGCTTCAAAATACATTCTGGTCACAAAGAACGAGTTGGATTCCAAAGAGGTGGACTTGATTTGAACTTGATCATCCCGATGGGTCCCTTCCAGCTCAGCATGTTCTATGATTCTGAGATGCACTGGGGGTGATGCTGTCCCTGGTTACCCTGTGCAGCTTTGGAGCCCATCTGCTCACACCCCACTGGCTTTCAGCAAGGAGCCAGACAGAAAATGTGGCCTTGAATGTCTCAGTTGCTGGTGAATAGCCTAAAAGTAGCATTTTGGCCCAGAATGGGCAAGGATGAGCACACACATGGGGACCAGGCAAGGTACAGCATTGACCTCCTCCTGCGCGGCACGCTCCACCAGCTTGGCGGGGCAGGGCTGCTCCCTCTCCTTAATACTCATCCATGCCACATTCCCAAGGCCAGGACCAAACCCCATGGAGCAGACCACGGCATCTCTGCCGAGGTCAGAGTTCTTCCAGGAGGTGTTCCAGTGCTCCAGGCATTTTCCCCACGGGAGCGCTGGGACTCCCACAGGCCCCGGCCTGTTCATGCCCCTTCTCCCCAAACACTCCACACAGCCGGCTGGAGACACCCTTCCAACAGCACAGAAAACCCTCACGGCTCTGAGTTTCTGTGAAATGCTGAGCTGTGTCCAGTCTGGATGACCTTCTGGCAGGACTGGTGCCTCACACACCCTGTCGGGGAGGAACACAAGCTCCTCGGCCTCACAGAAACAAGGTCAGCAATTCCTTTGTGTGCTGTTCCCAAGGAGAGCAAAACACGCACCCGGCCAGCTTCCCCAGCTCTCTGGCACCCTGATGCTCTGTTCTGTGCTGGGATCACACCACAAAGCATCCCTGGCTCCAGCCCAGCCACCTGCAAGCTGCTGGAGTGCTGCACAGGGAGGAGGCTTGGGGCTGCGTCCTCCCAAAAAGCACCACACACAGGAAGGAGCCATGGGATGCTGTGCCAGCAGATCAGCTCTGGAGCACCAGGAGGACAGGTCAGTTGTTATTCCACCCCATGCCAGTCTCAGAAAGAACTGACCGACCACCATTCTAAGCTACTGCTGCTTGGAAAACTCCCACACTGCCATCTGACTAATGAATCAATTGATGAACATTAAGAAAACCCCAGAAAGGGATTTTCAGAAACCACGCTCTGGGTTCCCCATCCCGAGACCTCCAGAAGTTCACTGAGGGTGTGGGGTGGACAGAAGTGGCTGGGAGGTGGGCAAGGCCAATGACAAGTCTTTGGGCTCTCATGTAATTATGCTGCTCATAAATGCTGTTTTGAATGTTTAATGATACTTGGTGTTGCAGCTGCCTCCCCTCAGAGCTCCAGCAGTTCTCCTGCATCACAGCAGTAGTTACATGTTTGATGTAGGCTATTGTCCCTCCTTCCTGGTCAGTGATACTTCACACACGCACTCATTACTTTCAAGCCTTTCTCTACCTTAAGCTTTCCCATGCCAGTTCTGTCCCATTTATGCGTATTTATGATTTTTCTATAGGGAATGTTTCATTTATTATTAAATCTGCTACTGAATAGCACAATCCTTATTCCAAATTGCCAAAAAGAAAAAAAAAAACCCTACATTTTAAAAAAGCTCATTAGTTGGCCACTTCTCAGAGCATCTCTGTCCTCTCCCACAGCAAGTAAGACTAGAGGGTGTCTCCTCCAGTTCTTGGGAAACATTTCCTGGAGTGTCTCCCAATTTTTTTTTTCTACATATCACCTCAAGAGAAGAAAAGCAATCCCGAGGGTCCTACACCAGCACCATCACATTCATGGGATAGCTCTTGCAAAACTTCCCCTCATTCCCATCCCACTTTCAGCTCTAAACAGAAGAAAACTCCCTCAGCTTTGCAGCTTCCTGAATTCAAGGCTCTTGAGTTATTTTTCTTCTGGTCCCCTTTTTAGACTAGAGCTTTACTTTTGGTATGATCCCTGCTGCACAGCCCTGGTGAGGTGCAGCACAGCTCAGCCCCCCAGCTCCCTGCAAGCCCCTACCCAGCCTCATTCCCCTGGAGACAAAACCCTTCCCTGCCTTTAATATAACACAGGATTCAGCCTTATTTACTGTGCCAGTCTGATTCCCCTTGCATCTCTGTCGGGGGTTAATCTCTCTTTTTAACTCCTATCTGCTCTCTCTTTGTACAGCTTTAAATCCTCCTGTAAAAGCTTGAAATGTGAAGTGCTATGAAAGGACATCCCCCACTGTGCCCACACCCCTCCCTGAGTCTATTTCCCTGTGTGCAGGGCTGTTGCTGCAATTTCTGCTCTTTTCCAGCTCCAGCATTCCCCCCAGAGCAGGAAAGGGAGCCCTGGTCACCTCAGGCAGCCCCAGTGGCACCTGCCTCTCTGCAGGACACAGACATTTCCCCTGTGGCTGCAGGGAGCAGAGATTTTGACAGTGCAGTGCAAAGCCTGGGTGCTCTAACTTCCAATAAAAATGGAAAACCACTGCTACACAGAGTTTCCTATCTGCTGTCCAAGTGTTTGGTGGCAGGAGCGGCGTGTGGGCACTGGGGCTGAAGGGAGGAGATACCCTATTTCCATACAATTTACAATTCAGGAATTACACAACAGATGCTGAGCCTGGTTGGAGCTGCAGACACCAGGCAGGGGTTATCTGGTACCCACTGAGCTGCAGTTCAGACAAGATATGCAGAAGTTGAACTCATCCATCAAATCACTCCTGCATTTCTTATTTTATTTCTTCTGCAAGAATTATCAACAAGACTCTGAGCAGATCCTCAAGTAGGGAAGGAGGAAGCTCCAGTCCAGCCAACAGGTCACCAGGACAGCTGCCTTCCCACTGACATTGCAAGGGTCAGGTAAGGCCTGCAGAGCCCTTCTGTGCTCCTCGCAGAACGTCACACTGTTCTGCAGTTTGGAATTAGCAGTTTCATGTGAAACAGACCCAAGATATTTTTTTCCTGGCCTCATAGAACAGCTTTGCAGGGAATGCACCTGTGAAAGCACTGGCCAGATGGAGGCACCAAGGAATAAAGCCCACAGCACTTGACCCAGTCCTTGCACTTCTCAGGAGGCTTTCACAAGCCCCTTTACTACCCGAGATCTCTGGACACTGGCCTCCCTTTGTGTCCATCACCTGGCATGGGCTGCTGCCATGTCACACCATTCAGGGCCCAGGTTGAGGCTCCTTTTCTCCAGTCTGAGCCCCTTCCCAGTTCTCTCAGCCTCTCCTGGGGCTCCAGCCCCTTCCCAGCCCCATTCCCTTCCCTGGACACACTCCAGGCCCCCTCATGTCCTTCTTGCCATGAAAGCTCAGAGCTGTCCCCAGCTTGGCCTCGTCAGTGCTGGCACAGAGCAGTGTGAAACGTGCTGCTCAGGTCAGGCTGACTGCAGCAGAAATGCAGGTTTTCAAGAGGGAATTTTTGCCAGACTCCGGGCTCCTACCCAGAGGGATGACACACAGGGAAATCAGAGCCAGGATGTGGGCACACAAGGCATCTTTTGTTCCTCTGCGAGAAAAGCAAGAATCAGCCAGGCCATCAGCAGCTGTGCTGTCCTTCTGTGTGACCATGGCACAGCTTCCAGACTGCTCCCAGGAGGGCAAATACCTTCTGTGGCCCCCCAGCCACACTGCACCTCTCCAGGACAGGACCCTGACCAGAGCAGGTGCCTGCACTGCCCTGCAGGCAATCCATGTCCCAAGGCACTCACTGTTCCCAACTCAGGGCCAATAACAATCACTAAATGATCCATCCTTCCAGCATCCCAGCACCCCTAACCATCAGCACCACTAACAATCACCAAATTATCCATCCTTCCACCATCCCAGCACCACCAACCATCACTAATGAGCCATCCTTCCACCATCCCAACACTACCAACCATCACTAAATGATCCATCCTTCCACCATCCCAACACTACCAACCATCCCCATCACTATCACTAAATGATCTCTCCTTCCACCATCCCAGCACCACCAACCTTCACTACCAACCACTAATGATCCATCCTTCCACCACCCCAGCAGCACTAATCATCACAAAATTATCCATCCTTCCACCATCTCAACACCACTAACCATCACCACTACTAACAATCACTAATGATCCATCCTTCCACCATCTCAACACCACTAATCATCACAAAATTATCCATCCTTCCACCATCTCAACACCACTAACCATCACCACCACTAACAATCACTAATGATCCATCCTTCCACCATCCCAGCACCCCTAGCCATCACACCTCTAACAATCACTGGATGATCCCTCCTTCCACCCTCCCACACTTGACTCCACCGCCTCCAGCAGCAGCACTTGGAGCAAACTGACTCCATGCTGCTCATTTTGTTTAAAACAACACTGTTTCAGTGAACTGAGTGTGTTTAGTCCCACACTGGGTATCTGGGGAGTTTCTAAAGAGCTGGCCACTGTAAAAATTAGAGGATGTTTCATATGAATTTTAATCACTTGCCTATTTTTGTTTGGTTTTTCTTTTTTAACCTGTTTCACATGCAAGGGCTGCAAAACATCCTCTTTGTGAAAAGCTCATACTTGAGGGGAGTTTTAACACACACTGAATCCACTGTAGGTGTTCAGGTGCTTTATGAAAAATTCTGACTCAAAAAAGGGATCAATGCTATTATGCAACATCTGCAGCACCACCAACGGCTTTTAGTTTTTCCTTTTTTTTATTTTTGGGGTTTTTTCCCCTTTTAAATTGGCATTTTCTGATGACAGGACAAAAGCAAACACAGGATGCCACACAGTCACCTGTGACGGTGCCTCCTGTCCCATCTCTTGGGCACTGATGCCCTGGCACTCTGTCTCTGCATGGAAAGCTCAGAAATAAAAATCTAATTAACTCCAATTTTTCTCATTTAACACAGAGTCTTAAGTTTTGTGCCCTTTTCCCTTGCCATCCACTCAATCCCATTCAATCCTCTTCACTGTTCTTTCCCTGTGTGCTCTGGGCCACTAATGGACATAAAATATTCAAAAACCCCCAAGACTGGCCAGACTGTTTTCCTACTCTCAGTCACCTTGAAAATTTGACCTTCTGAGACAGCAGGCTTGAGTTTTATTCCTGATCTATAAGGATGCACCAGACATAATCCAATTGTTTAAAAGCTGAACTGCAAAACAAGTGATATCTTTGCACCAGTTTAGGTTTAACAAGCCACATCCCACCTCACCCCAAAGCAGTAAAGCTGAGCTGCAGACACGAGGCATCACACAGGGTCAGCATTTCAGCTGGAAAAAGGGCAAAAAGAACTCCTTTATCCATCACCCAGGGGCTATGCCATCCACACCCCCTGCCCCAGCAGCTCCTCCACTCTCCTTGGAGCACCACGGAGGGAAAAGCTTGGATCAAGCTGCAGAGAACACAACACCCACCCAGGAGTGCTCAGACTTAAAACTCAGTGTGCCACATTTTAAGGCACATTTCAAACAACCAGGTAGATTCCTATAATCCATGTCCCAATCTCCTCTCAGCCCCGTCTGAAACCCTCTTTTGTACCCAAGCCTGCAATTACCATAATAACAGCCCAAAACAGAGAGCACCAGAGGAGCACTGAGCAGTGAGCACCTTGCCTGAGAGCTCTGAAGGTGGTTATTTTCCTGTCCCTTGAAAACAGTCTGAACCACCCAGAGACAGGAGTTATCCTTTATGAGCTGCTGTCAAAAGTAGCTTTATTCTGATAAGGAGGGAAGCAGAGACAAGCATCGTTGGCTAGAGCTGTTATCCCACTGCCTGCAAAATTCCTGAGGGATGTGGGAGAACAGCACCTAGCAAACCTCAGCTCCTGAAGTTTGTCCCTAGCACAAACTTCAGCAGAAAAGTGAGCTGTTGCCTTGTGTTTTAGACATTTGTCCTGGAAAACCCACAGGTCCTGTCCACACAGGTCAGCAAAACCCTGGTATCCTCTATAAAAGAACCCTGCAGCTTGCTGCTCAGTCTGAAATCACACAAGGACAAAATCCTAACCTAAGTCTTCCTCTTTCTGCAGGCAGCTCCCCAAATCCCTGAACTGTTCTCAAAGCAGTTTTGCCCAGAGCATAAGCACTTGCAGGAGTGCACTGCAGGCTGGACTCATTTTGGGTGCAATCCATCCGATCTCTGGCTATGGCAGTGCTCCTCCAGATGCATTTCTGGATTGAAATCTGGCTCATTTTTTTATTAGAAATGTATCCTAACTCACCACTAAAACCCAGACAGAGCAGAAAGAAAGAACCTTGGGAAATCGTTCAGTGCTTGCTCTTGCTGTTAAAAGCCAGAGCTGTACAAAAATCTCAGCTAATTCACAAGCAAACAAAAACACACTGTGTGAGTCCTGACAACTATAATAAAATGATCCCTGGTACAACAATTTTCAGTTTCCTCTCCAATTCTCTTTTGGATCATGACTTGTTTCTTAGGAACAAAATCCTACATTTGTCCCCAGCAACACAACAAGCACGGAAATAAATAAAGTAAAACTCTCACCATATCCATCTGGTGAAGGGAGGGATTTGAGGGACCCATAAATATCTCCAAGTATCTGCCAGTTAACACCTAACTCAAAATCACAGTATCTCCATAAAGCAACAACTAGCATTAGCTTCTGGATTTAGTTTGATTATCTCACCAAACTATCTGAAATGTGGTTTCCTCTAAGCTATTAAACATGACATTTGCAGAGTGATTTGAATTTCTTCCAGGAAACTCATCCAAGAAGCAACAAGAGAGGGATCCCCCTGAGTTCCTGAGGAGCACAGGGATCCCCATCAGCCCAGCAATCTGGGTGCAGTACTGGGATCAAGTCATTAGGCAGAATTAATTAGAAATACCTAATCTCCAGCACACTGTCTTTCACCACTTTGCTTTCACTGAGTATCTGGAGCATTTAATGGCACTTTTCCCCATTTTGACCCAAACCCCTGTGGCTGGGCCCCCCCCCTGACCTGGCCATCTGCTTGTAGGCTTCCTCGGCCACGGCGAAGATGTGGGGGTCCATGTCCCCCATGTTCTGGCCGCTGTAGGCGTAGATGACATCCTGCTCGTAGATTGGCAGCTGCTCGTAGGGGTTGATGGCCACCAGCACGATACCTGAGGGCAGACAGACAGGCAGGGGGTTGATATTTCTGGGTTATCAGGGCTTGTCTTAGCTGCCTCAGTAAGGTTTTTTTTTTTAAATGCAACGATTGAGAGTTAACAAAGAAAGTGAGTGGGGAAGGGCTCATAATTGTTATCTCAGCATCCCCTTCAATAGGAAGGCAGTAAGCCCCTGTACAGCTACAAAGGAGATGCACAAAACTGGTGAGAAGAGCAAAAATATACAATAATCTCCATTGTGTGAAGACAGGCTTTGTAGGAGGGGTGAGGAGAGATCAATACAGCCTGAGCCAGCACTACAGAAAAGCAATTCCTGCGCAACCAAAGCTCTGCTAGAACCTAACAAACATCCCGGGTTTTCCCCTGGCCTGGGTTGTGAGTAAAAACTCCTAACAAAGAATGTGCCCAAATCAAACTGAAATACATAAATCACAGGGAAGGAATGCCAGAGCCTGCTCTGAGGCTTTCATGTCTGCCTCCTCTCCAGCTCCGGGCACTGAGCAGGGTGCTGATGAGAGGCCAAGCCACACGTGTGCTCCCCGTGGGCTCCAGGGAGCTGCTCTGCACCCAAGCTCCACCTCTGGGGAGTTTTGGGTCGGGCAGGTCTCAGCTGTGCCTGCAAGGAGCTCCAGGAGCTCCTGGCTGTGGGTTCAGCATTGTGCTCCTGGTTGTGGGGCCAGTGCTGTGCACCTGTCTGTGAGGCCAGCGCCAATGTTCCCAATCCTCAATGTCCCCAGTCCCCCAATGTTCTCAGTCCCCCAGTGATGTCCTCAATGTCCCCAATGTCCTCACTGCCCCCAATGTCCCCAATGCCCCCAATGTCCCCAGTCCCCCAATGTCCCCAGTCCCCCAGTGTCCCCACTGCACCTGGCTATGGCGTCAGCATTGTACACCTGGTTGTAGGGCCAGTGTCAATGTCCCCAGCCTCCAATGTCCTCAGTCCCCTCAATGTCCCCAGTCCCTCAATGATGTCCCCCAATGTCCTCACTGCCCCCAATGTCCCCAGTGTCCCTACTGCCTCCAATACCCCCAATGCCCCAATGTCCCCACTGCACCAGGCTGTGGGGCCAGCATTGTGCTCCTGGCTGTGGGGCCAGTGCCAATATTCCCAATCCCCAATGTTCCCAATGCCCCCAATGTCCCAAAACCCAATGTCCCCACTGCACCTGGCTGTGGGGCCAGTGTTGTGCTCCCAGCCCAGCCAGCCCAGGGCTCAGCAAGCTCCCACTACAGGAGCACAGGAGCTCTCAGCTTGCAGCAAACACCAGGAAAGGCAAAGGGCAGTGACTGTCCCAGCAGCTGCCCCTGCAGGACATTGACCCAGCTGCCTCACCCCTGCCCTGAGCCCTGCTCCTGCCTGTTGGCTTCCTGGTTCTGCTCAGGTCACCCAACAATTTCCCTGACTCATCAAAACCACAAAGCAAACCAAGCTGAAGGGCTCTGCTCACTTCAGACAGGCACCTTCCTGCCCTTCGCAGCCACCTTATAACTCCAATCAAGAGGCATGCTGCAGCCAGGCAGAGCTTTGTAACCAAACCTACACAGCCCAAATGCCTGCATCCCCATCAATGCTGTGCTCCAGACAATCATGAACCTTCTTAGAAGCTGCCTTCACAAAACCTCACTGATTCAGGCCTGTGGGTGACTGAGGGCACTCGTGCAGTTGCAAAAGGCTGCAAGTTATGCCAGTAATCCAACAGTACACATCATTAAATACTGAAAGTTAACATTACTCAGACCCACAGAGGCAACGTATTTCTAGGGCACTATTTTAAAAAGTCATCTCCTCCTGCCAGTTTTCTCCTCTGCAACCCCAGTCACAGCTGTACACACCAGCGTTAACAGGACACAGGGAATGGCTTCCCATTGACAGAGGCAGGGCTAAATGGGATATTGGGAATTAGGAATTGCTGGCTGGGAGGGTGGGCAGGCCCTGGCCCAGGGTGCCCAGAGCAGCTGTGGCTGCCCCTGGATCCCTGGCAGTGTCCAAGGCCAGGCTGGACAGGGCTTGGAGCAGCCTGGGACAGTGGAAGGTGTCCCTGCCCGTGGCAGGAGGTTGGAACATGATCTTTAAAACCCCTTCCAACCCAAACAAGTCTGGGATTCTATGAATTGCCTTCTTTCCTTTCTTCTTAATTTTTTCAAGCTGCACTTTGTTGCTGTCCATGCACAGCTAACTGCTCTCCTGGATAGCTCTGGCAAGGTGCCCTCCCCAAAAATCACAAACCCAAGTTCACACCTGCCCTCCTCCTGCTTTGAATTTGGGAGTTAGTTAATTCCCAAAGCCATGAAGAAAAGGAAGGAAATGGCAGCGCTGGAAGGCTTTTTGCATTTTTTCTGGAGGAAAACCTGCTGTGGACATTCCTCAGTAGTATCTCTCTGTCTGGCATGCCATGTTCATGGTTTTTAAGTCCTACTTTTCCCCTCTGGGGGCTGCCAAGCACGTGCAAGGCTGGCCCCAGACTTATCTGACAGGATGTTCCCACCATGAGTCAGCAAGATCACCGCACCAGCCCTCAGAAACCACCTCTGGTTTTACACACACTCAAAACTAAACCCACCACCCCCAGGCTTTCCTCACGCTGATGGTCTCAAGGGGCTCCTCTGTGGCCCCACAGCCTCTGAGGAGATGAAGGTGTGCTCTGGACACTCACCACAGTAGGTGTAGATGTGGTTGGACTCGAGGAACCTGACTTTGAGGTTGTGCAGGATAGCAGGCTCGTGCAGGTAGCTGAGGGCTGTCAGGTCATTCTGCCCCACTAGGATGTCTGGGTTGCGTAGGAAGGGCAGCTCACTCCCTGGCAGGTCGAGGGGATATTCATAGAGCTGAGGAGACACACGAGAAACACAAAAAAACAACAGCTCCTTTAATGGCTTGTAGCTTTTCCAGGCATAACTCCTGCTAGTGTTAAACACTTACACGCCCTGCTGTAAATTAAATTAAAAGCCCCTTCATGATAAATGCTCCAGGGACTTGCATGGCAGACTGCCAGGTCACGCCTCTGGTAATGGCTTTGAGCTGACCACCATGTGGTCCTGGTGGACACTGATGGTCCACGAGCACTAACCTGGCCACACCTGAGTCATTTTCAGGCCAGCCTTGGGACAAACAGCCTTCAGCCTGCTCTGAGCAGCGACAGCAGTGACAGAAATCCACAGCTTCATCTGATCTAAGCATCTTCCTGCTCTTGGAAAAGCAGCCTCATTCCAAACTAGACCATGCTTTTACCATCAGAGCAATTTCTCAGCTCATTTTTAATTCAGGTTACTTTTATACCTGAAACCTGGCACCCCTTGAGGCAGAGAGGACATGGAGAAGCATGGAGTCCCTGCTGCTGAAGTGTCTGAGGAGCCAGGTTACGCTGCTGAAGTTGGCATATGGGCAGCCTTATGCTATTTTTGACTCCTTCCCAAATGAGCAACAGAGCCATCAACTAAAGAAAAGCTGCATTTTTTTCTTTACAGAGGAGGGGAAAAAAAATTTCCAGTGATGCTGCTTCCCACAGGGTGCCTCAGAAGGGAGGCCTGATGATGCTCAGCTCCCATCAGAAGGGAGGAATCCCAGCTTCCAAGCAAAACCACTGTGACTGCACTGGATCCCTGCCCATGCAAACAGCACAAGGAAGGCTGACCCAAGCACACGAGGCCAGGCTCCCTCAGCGTGTCTGACAACCTCAGGCTGGCTTTATCCTCTGGTTCCACGTTGTCAATGCCAATTTTCAAGAGTTTCCACTCAGTCTCACATCTTAATGGCAAACACACCAGGGATGCCCTGTGATATTTAACAGCCAGCTCTTCATTCGGAGGGAGCTCTCGTGCATACAGAGCAGAGCCAGGAGCCACAAAACCCGTGAAGACTCACTTAAAGCACAAGGACAAAAGGAAGCACTGAACAGCTGGGTAATGCATGGTGGCTGTCAGGAACAAAAGGCGAATTTCTACAGCTTTGAATCCCCTGAAGGTACGTGTGCTGGGTACCTCCAACCTGATGCACTCAAGTGCTGGTCTACTTTGCCAGAGCTTTTCAGTCCAACATGACACAGATCCAGGCAAGACTTCATACAGGAAAGCATCAAACAGGGCACTCCCAAAGACCTCAGCCTCTTGCACAACCCCAAAATGAGATGTTCCATGTTTCACCATGACTGTGACATGCTTATTAAGCTACTACCTACAACACCTGGTAATCCTTTCATCACCTTGTACTTTAATGTTGCTGATCCTGAACTCAGCTGCACAAAGGGATTTGACCTTGCAGGGCTCCTCAGCCCCTTTAGTTTCCAGGGAAATATCCAGATTAAAGAGGAAAAAAATAATTCCTGCCCAAGTACTAAAACTGCAAGAGATCTCAGCCAGGAGGGGAGGATGGGGGTTGTAGTACTCAGCAACAGGAGCAGGTGTACTTTGGCAGCCTGAGCACAAGTGGAAGAAAGGAGCTCCTGTGGCTGAGATGGGCACTCAGGCACCCATCAGTGCCCAGCCCTGGCTCCAGCAGCACAAGGAGCTGGAGCTGCTGCAGCCAGTGCAGAGGAGGCCACGGAGCTGCTGCCAGGGCTGGAGCCCCTCTGCTCTGGAGCCAGCCTGGCACAGCTGGGGCTGTTGAGCTGCACAAGAGAAGGCTCCAGGGACACCTCAGAGCCCCTGCCAGGGCCTCCAGGGGCTCCAGCAGAGCTGCCCAGGGACTGGGGACAAGGCATGGAGGGACAGGACAAGGGGGAATTACCTTAAGCTGAAGGACAGTAGGCTTAGGTAAGATATTAGGAGTAAATTCTTGGCTGTAATGGCAGTGAGGCCCTGGCCCAGGGTGCCCAGAGCAGCTGTGGCTGCCCCTGGATCCCTGGCAGTGTCCCAGGCCAGGCTGGATGGGGCTTGGAGCACCCTGGAATAGTGGAAGGTGTCCCTGCCCATGGCAGGGGGTGGAATGGGATGAACTTTAAGGTCCTTCCAACCCAAACCATTCCACAATAAAATGATGATTCTATGCCTGGTGCTTCCAAGGGATTGCAGGGTGGCATCTGTGCGCCTCCTCATCCAGATTTATCCCTGTGGAAGGTAAAAAGGCATCAACCATCCTCCATCCTTTACCCTCCCCAGAAAGCTGCCCTATGCTGGAAGAGCAAACTGGGCAGGACAACAAAAGCAGCTGAGGCCGAGCCAGGAAGAAGAAACAGCAGCAAGCACTGGGTGCAGACCCCAACATCAACAACATTCCCTGCAAACCTGGCACACTCACACGCAGCCAACAGCCTGAGCTTGAGCTGCTCTGAAAGAAAAACTGCTTTGACAAACTGCCCAATCAACCACAGCTCGTTCCTGTTCTCCATCTTCCATCAGGCAATGTGGTGAAAATGCTCCCCACAGTGGGGAAACGTCTGGCGTGGAGGGGATGGGAATTACCCACCCTGCTCGGCACATATGGATCTGTAGTGGGTGGTCTCTGCTAACTCTGCCAGGCAATGGAGCAGATCACACTCTAGACAGCTCAGGAAACCCCACCTGCTCAATGAAGAGAGATGGTTTAGGTGCAATTCTTCATGAAAAATGTATTTATTCTTCCCGCTACAGCAGGCAGCTCGTGGTGGGCGCACAGCATGGCTGCTCCCTTCCCATAAACTGAATTTGCAGCTGATGCAAATGCCATGGTTAACTTCATCTGCAATTCCCTGCTGTCACCCAATGTCCCACCCCAGGAGGCTCTGTGTGGAACAGGGAGCAGCTGCTCCTCCCCAGCCTGTGTCCTGCTCTGGGGATGATTTATTGCTGGCTGTACTCACACTACAGCCCGGGCTGTTTGCGCATTTGGAACCAGCGCCGGCTAGAAAACATCTACATTTAAATGAGTTTTGTGTTTTTCCCTTTTAAAAGCTTTTCTCATTTAAAAATGAAGCAGAGAAAAAAAGGGGTTTTATGTAAGAGTATGCTCAGAGAGGAAAACTGAGGCGTGGAGAAAGCTGTGGCACAGCAGCCACCTCTGAGCCGGGCGTGGGTTTTCCATCAGCACCCGAGGTTGAGTGGATGCCACCAGCCGTGCTCTCCACAATTTGTTCGGCAGCAAAAAGCACAAACAGGCACTTCTGACATACTGCTGCTATTAAAAAAAATACATCCTGGTATCACAGACTATTACCAGTTTGCCAGGAGATGAAAAGAGATGGTGGAGGTCAAGGGCTTTTCTCGCAACCTAATGTAACACAAGTGTCTAGGGAGGGAGCAGGCCGGGAAAAAGTGAAAGTGTTGAGGCAATAAAACACATTTTAAACCACTTCACAGAAGCTATGAAATGGCTCAGGCTTCTTCACACATTAATTCGAAGCTTTAAATTGCTAAAAAGAATAATGACATTCAAAAGCTTACAGTTTCATCTTCAAGTTTCAGCTGGAGGCTTTTATCTCCCTCTTTGTAATCCTTGATAATTTCTGCCGATCTCCAAACTTCATCAGGGTCAGGAATCCAAACCCTAGTGTACTGGAGAGGTGGAAAAGAAAAGAAAAGAAAGAAAAAGTTTAAACACAATGAAACCTCGGGAAATTAAATGAGAAATAAATTAATTCTCCATTAATACAGCCTCACACATTGTAAAGTCAATGCAGCTAAACCATTTATTTTAGTAAAAGAAAAAATAAGTCCAGTTTTAGTTCTTGGGGTTAATTACAGATCAGAAGTCTAATTTTTCAGTCTAATTTTCTCCTGGACAAGGTGTTCACTGGCTCACTACCAATCTAAAAAGCAGGGTAAAGTTTCAAGGTAAACATGGAATTTAATTTCCCTGGGAAAAAAAAGAAACAACAAACTTTCCAGAAGGCTTTTATGAAATAACTCAATTCCTCCCCAGCAGTCCCTACACCAAATTGTGTTTATTTTGCTCAAAACAAGGCAGTTTGGTCCCCCACAGAGCGAGCCCTGACCCAAACCCACTGCCACAGACAGAGGCAGGAAAATGAGGACACCAAAGCCAGCTCCTTCAGCTGGAGGTGAACACACAAACAGGCTCCAGGAACGCGCTTGCATTTAAATGAATTCATGAATTAGGTTAAATTTAACCTTTTTTTTTTTGCATCTACAAAGCCAGGGCCACCAAGGGGGAAGCCCCAGGGCAGACCTGTGCAGCCCAGCTCAGGGAGCCAGGCTGGTGCTGGACTCCTCCTGTCAGAACCCAGGACATTCCTCTGGCTGCCCTGCAGGACTTGAGACCCTGGCAGGGGGCTCAGAGACCTTGGCACAGAGTCAAAAACATCTGTGCCTTCGATTTTAACCCATGGAAACAATTACCAGCTTTGTGCGAGGATTTACAAGCCACAAAAGTTTGAGTAGAATGATAGTCAATTTATGACAGGGTAAAAATGTAGAATTTTGGGGTTTTTAGAATGGGGGTTCAAGAGGCAAGATGGAGGAATCTGGGTATGTGCTGTCCTTCTCCTTCTCCTTCTTCTTCTTCTTGTCCTCCATCTTCTGCTGTGATGGTGGCACTTTTGGATTAGTTTAGGATAGAGACAGAGTGTCTAGCACAGATGACAGGTACTAGAAAATTATTGTAAATAAAGTACACGCAGTTTTTAGCTTAAAAAACTATCACCACCCCAAAGGCAGGGGCTGTGCCACAACCCGACCTGCTGGACAGATCTCAGCAGGTCAGAAAGAAAATGTGTTAGATTAGAGAAAATAAACAACCTTGAAAACCTGAGCTGAGGAATCCCAACTTCTTCCTCAAACTCGGGGCTGGGAAAAAAGACTTTTTAATACCTTGGGAGCCCTTTCAGCAACACAAAACCCGAGATCCTCCAGCTCACAGAGCCAACAGGAACCCTCCAACACCCACGGATTTACTGGCCCTTTGGGGCAGCTCTCCCCTCTATTCCTCCTGCTGATTGAAATGAGAGCTACAGAATCTTATTCCTACTCAGCGCTCCAGGGGCTGGGGGAAATCCCAGCCAGCCCAAGTGACAGCAGCCCCAGAGCCCCAAAGGTTTTGGCTTTCATTTGAAAGCAAACCCCAGCACACAATGTCCAAGCAACATTTTGCGGCAACCAACGAGTTAACACAGCAGCAGCCACCACCTGACAGGCCACTTTGCAGCTGAAAAGCAATAGATTTTTATAGTTATCACACGTAATTATTTTTAGAGCTGCTCAATAGCTACAGCAGCAGGAACCTTTAGATGTTAATGGAGCCACACAATCGTATTCCCAGAACAACAGTTTCACCAGGGAGTGGGGGGAAAGATGTGAAAACCTGAATTTTCTCAGCACACCAGCTCTAGCACCTCATGGGCCTTCAGTGCTCTCCCTGCCAAGAAGGGAGGCTGCAGTGGGGAAGGGGCTGGCTGGGACCCCTACCAGCCCCACCACTGTGGATCATCCATTTCCAGCTTTCTGCTGGCAAAAAGTGAGATTCAGACACGCTCTAGAAGCGCCCAAAATAGCCAAGGATCAGGATGTACCCGGCTCAGGGCAGCTTCAAACACAAGGTGTTGCTGGTCTTGGCAACCTTGCAAATGTTCCACCTGCACACAGGGCTGGGCTGAGCCCTGGCCCTGCCTGGACTGGTGGCTGCAGACAGGGACACATTGACCCAGAGCAGCCCGGAATGGGGGTCCCTGTCTGAGAGAGCTTTCAGGGTGAAACCTGGGCACAGCTCCAGCAGCAGCAAGAGGTCCCGTGGGCCACCCCCCTCAGCAATTCATCACCAGCCACGGCCAGGAGCCACCCAGGTGGGACAGGAGGGTGACAGCTCTCAACACCCACTGCCCACAGCCTGCTGGTGGGAGGCTCCATAGGCCACCAGCCACCCTGACCACAGCACTACAGAGTAGCAGCAGCAGCAGCAGCAGTAGTAGTAGTAGTAGTAGTAGTAGTAGTAGTAGTAGTAATAGTAGTAGTAATAGTAATAATAATAATATAATAATAGCAGCAATGATTGTAATAATTATAGTAACTGATTTTCCCAGACTTTGTGCACACACACACACGTACAAGGAGCCACACAGGACAGAACACATCACACAGGACAGAACACACCATGCAGGACAGCATGCACCAGGCAGGACAGACATGTTTGCAAGGCCCCAGGAGCCCTGGGGACACCCCTGGCTGGCAGATCCCAGATGTGGTCAGGCACTCCCCACACCGAGGGGGTGGTCAGGCAGCTCCCACCCTACTGCAGAGCCGGGGGCTGTTAGCACAGGCTGCTTGCTGTGAATGAATGCAGCTGCCCAAGCATCTCTAATGCTGTCCTGTGGTGCGTGCACACGCACACACACCCAGAGAGGGGAGCACCGTTCACCCCGCTGTGCTCCTCCCCTCCCTGCTGCCCTCCCGGCAGGGCAGGCTGCTGCACAAACCCCCATCCGAGCCCTCCCTTCCAGCCATAAATCCCAGATATGTCAGGCACACGCTGCTGGAATCCAAGCACTTTGTCACGGGTGCATCTTCACAAGGCCAGCTGTAGTTAGAGCCTGAGGAGGCTGGGGCAGCCCTCGGTGGGGTCACGCTGGGCTCACCACCCTCACCTCCCCTGCATTCCCTGCCTCTGACCTCTGCAACCTGCTCCCCAAAACTGCCTCACACCCCCTGTTTTTGACAAGCCAGCCCACTCGGGTGAGAGTCACCGTGTCACCAAAACCGAGGTGCCCACCCAGCCGTGGGTGGGGAGAGCATCCCTGTGAGCTGCTGCTTCCATAATCACATTTCCAGCATCATTTTACCACTCCACAAGCCTTGTCTGGGCTTCCTGAGAGCTTTAGCAGCCTCTTGATCTGCTGGAGGAGCTTGTTCTAAGGGAGAGGGCACATGGGCCCATCTCAAAGCACTGGGAATGAAGGTTTGACTTGACTTTGGGCTCAGGAGACACAACCCTGGGCAAGCCACTCAACCTCCAGACTCTCCAGGGTTTCCAAACATTTTCTCTTTCCTTAATTTGTTTTTTTAAGAAAAAGATCCCTTCAGTCCTCAAGGATGCCTTTAAACAATATGCTAAAATTAACCAGAAATAGCTCTGCATGCTCAGCCTCTAAAAAAAATTATTTTTAAAAAATCTTGTTTACTTTCTGATTTTTTTTAACCAGATCCCCAATAAAGCCATTCAGTGCTCTCACTGCCTCTTGCATTATTCCACACAGCTTAAACAGAAGCTTAATAAATTCAATCCCCACCTCCTGATTTGATTTAGATTTTAGCAGGCTGCCGCTGCAGATGCAGATTAAAACCAACATTAAATTAGAAGAGGCAGGTCTTGTTTTACTGTTTCAAAGCCCTCAGTGCTGGCCAAAGGCACTCCCAGCAAGCTCTGGGCAGCGTGCTCCATCTCAGCCAGGAGAGATGCAGGCAAGGAGTTACAACTCCACGGACAGAGCATCGTTTTCATTACATTAAGAGAATTGTATAATCTTCCATTAAGTAAAAAATATTAAAAACTAGGGATCTCAGCTTCGTCTGGGCCGTTTGGCTGTTGCAAGTCTTCACGGAGAGCTGGACATCAGCAAATCCATCTTTATTATTGCTGGGTTTTTATCCCCTGAGTTATTTCAGGAATGCCAACACTCACAGCTGACCCCCGGGAAGTTTTCATTGCTCCTGGGTCAAGGGCATTTTTCCAGTGGCATCCTTCCAACAAACTGCAGATAGAGGGAGGGCAGAGCAGCAAACCCAGAATAAAATAAATTATAAATAAAATAGCAACAAAATATTGCATTTTTATGCAATAAAATAGCAATAACTAGTAAAACAGCAATTCCTCTCACCACTGGGAATTCAATAACAGAGGTGAAGATGGAGTATGTCATGACAAAGGTTCTTCCATGCAGGTTAAGAAAATCTTATGAAAGGACTTTATTGAAAACAGAAACAGTGATTTATTTTTTTTTTAAATCAGAGGTGAAAGCACAAATGTTAACTAGAACAAGGTGGAAATCTGGACAAATCTCTATATATTTTTTTCTGTAAAGCAAGCACACTTCTACTTTTCTCCCCTTGCAGTGGGTTTATTGCTAACCTCATTTTATATGGTTCTGTGTCCAGTATTGCTGGGTGCTTTCAAAGAGGGCAACAAATACACACAAAAGAAAAACCAGCACAAATGTCAGCCCTGGCTTCCCAAGAATATTTATATTTACACACACAGCATGTGAATGGTTAAGCAGCTTACACTCAAACAGACCAATAACCACCTCCCAGCTCTCACTCACAAGCTATCTATTACTAAAACTGAGGTTTTCACAAACTGTGCTTTTTTACAGTGAAAGTACAAGCTGTATGTGGAATTTAAAGTGGCCATATCACACACTCGGGGGGGAATTTTTCTGTTCCCTATTCTCCTTTATAAACTAGTATTGAAGATCACTCCCCAGAGATAATTTAAAGAGGCTCTTCCAGAAATAAAAAATTTTTTAAAAAGCCAAAAAAAAAAAAACCACAAAAAAACCCCAAACAAACAAACAAACAAACAAAAAAAAAAAAAAAACCACCAGAGGATTTTACTTGCAGCCCCTGTCTGGATGTGCACAGCATCTTTCTCAGCCTCTGTGCTAAACCAAACAAACTTCTCCTCATTAATTTTAGTTGGTACTGAGCTGGAGTGAGCAGTACGGGTGGCTTGGGCCAGGCTCTGCCATTGTGCCCAGGGCAGCAGGGTCCCACAGGTGGCTGTGGAAGGAGTGACAGTGACTCTGCTGTGGCCAATTGTTTGTGTTTGCAAACCATCTGCACCCGTGGGTGCTGGGAAGAGCCACTGGATGGGTGCTGGCAGGAGGGGGACACGGAAAGGGACCTCTCCTGGGTGCCCTGCAGCCTTAAAATTCCCTTCTGCCCCACTTGGCCGTGGCTCAGGAGAAAAATCTGCTTCTCCCGTGACGCAGCAAAATATCTCCATTGAGGGACTTGTGGGCCATTACCTTTTTTTTTATTATTTACATTACTGAATATCAAGGCAGATGGCAAACCATAATCCTCCCTTTCCCATCCCCTGAACGAGACTTCCATCCCAGGAGCAATTTCTCCCCTGCCCGACAGACAAGCCAAGCTCAAATTCAGGTCAGGGCTCCCTAAGCTGTGCCGTGACTGCAGGACCTGCTGACCCCGGTGTCTCAGCTGGTCTGGCTTCTCTGCCTGCTGCTGGGCACCACCAGCTGGCACAGCCTCACAGGGGACAGCAGGGGTGGCAGAGGCCGTGCCTGCCTGGTGCAGGGCGGGCAGGGATGGCCCAGGGTTGTGCATCTCTCCCCTGCCCAGCACCAGCACCCGGTGCTGCTGGGGGAAAACACAAATCCAGCATCTCCAGCATCTCCATCTCCTTGATGGAGAGGGCATCCACTCAAAACAGGGACCTCTAGTAGCAAAAGAAGAACTTCTTCCTCACCCTAAATCCCCACAAACACCGAAAGGACTGGCAAATCAGCATTTCAGCTCTGAGTGGGGGACACACGCTACAAGTGCATGATGCTTTAGGGATAGGGAAAAAGAATAATAGTGTTTTACTTCTTAAAAAGCACAAAACCCATCATTTTGAGCTACATGAATGAAAGTGCTAACCTGCGGAGGGTGTTAAATGTAAAGGGAAAGACGGTGGCACTCTGCAGGAGCACCTCTAATTCCTCAACATGAGAATGAGCAAATTGGGTGTTTCCCAGGGCTGATAAAAATGTACAAAAACAAACAGCAGAGCTAGGGAAGATGGGCATTATCTACACCACCCCTCATATTCCCTATCATCCTCGTGCTAGTGGAGATGGAGCCTGGACAAACACACAAATGCACACCCAGACAATGCCTCCTTTAAGGCAGGGCTTCTAAATTTTGGGGAGCACCTCTCCATCCCTGAACACTGCATGGGCCCCTGAATTTGAGCAAACTATGTGCTTCACTGATGCCTTCAAGGCACAGGGATGTTCTCCTCTCCCCCTGAAGAGCTGTCACGCTGATGGATGGCTCCAAGTCTCCCACCAGCACTAAATCTGCTCCATTTCTCCTTGTGGAACTTTATTCCCCTGCCCAAATTAACTCCGATGACGATTTGCATAAATTGTCACAGCAGCTGAGCAGTGCTTGGACAAGCAGCATCTGCAGCATTTATCCACTGGCTCATTAGAAGCATTTCTAATGAAGGGGCATTTAAAAGGCTTCAGTCCATCATTGCACCAACCCCAAGTCACCAAAGGCAGACAGAAAACTGGCACTGAGCACAGGGGGCTGCAGGCGAGCCCTGACACCAGGACAGAAACATTGGGGGTACCCCTTGAAGGCTTTTCTTTAATTAGCTGTGATTTTCAGGACGATTTCCAAGACTAATTAATAGTGTTACATGTAACTAACAGCCAACGACTCGTGTATTCCAAACATCTCCCCTGCCACTTCTCCTGTGGCATCTCGGCGTCACTCGTTACTGCAGGTTTAATTAAGAGTGACAAGTTCAGCGTCAAGGTCTTGAGTGCACACACAGCCCTGCTCCCGCTGCAAAATTCCTCTTCCAGTAAGTCATCCGATGCTGCAGAAGTATGTAAAGCGCCAGGTGCTATGGGACAGCGCAAATAAACAATCTGGTCTTAATCTGGGGCAAAAAGGGCAAAAAAAGGCAGGCGGTTCCTCCTGGGCTGGGGAGCCGCTGCCTCATGGGCTGTGACACCACGACTTTCTCCAGGCAGCGCAGCAACTTCTGGTTTCACTTTGCTTCTCTACCCTTTGAAAAGTAGTGAAACCAAAGCAAGGCTGCAGGCACAGGGGATGTGCGCTGTCACCTGCACCACCCTAACACACACCTGAGAGCAGCCCCAGGTGTGCAGGGGAGGGCTGGGCCGGGTTGGTGGGAGCTGGCAGCACCCAGGTCTCTGCAGCCCTCTCAAGCCAGGAGCAGGCTGAGCACAGCAGCCCTTTGCCCCAGGAAGCTCCAAAGCAGCGCTGCCAGGGCTGGGAGCAGCCTGGTGAGACACAGCTCTCCCCTCTGAGGGGCTAAGCCTGGAGCTACAGCACGTGCCCCACGGCAGAATTAACCTAACCCTGCAAAACCCTTCAAAACTTAATGTTCACCAGCGTTAGAGCAGCTCCAAGAGGTGCCAGCACCCAGAGAGCTGCTGCGAGTCCCCTCCCCAGCTCCTGGGGTCCATCCAGCAGGGCAGCACTGCCCCACACAAGCACCGAGTTTCTCTTCTGTCAGGCCTGGCTCAGCCCTGAAAACTCTTCCTATTTGCTCACCATCACTGTCCACCCCCTGCCAGAAAGAGGGATGCTCTGCAAAGCCCCCAAAATCTCCGCAGAGTCCCTGGGAAGTGCGAAAATCTGTTGATAAAGCCCACACAGGTAACTTGACTTCACTTGCAGATCTCCCTGGAGGAGCTGTGGGCATCAGCATCCTGGAGCAGGGAGCTCAGCACCCCTTCCCCAGGCTCCAGCACCCACGGGTGCCCATGGCACACCCAGCACCACCCAGCCAAATCAGCTCCTTGGGGGCTCCTCACCTCTCCTTGCAAGTGATTGATTAAAAACTCCCACATTGCACAGGACCGTGAAAATATCCTTGATGCAGGGTGAGCCTTTCACACACAGCTCAGACATGCAGACAACTTTTTAAATTAAAATAACGGTTATTGGGGTTTTACAGACTCAGGTTTTGCCTTTTTTTAACTAAAAACTCCATGCAGGGCCAAGTGTCCCTGTAGCATGACTTTCACCAAACAGCCTGTCATACTGCAAGAGTGAAATCCTTCCAGGCTACTTTCTGCAAATCCCTCTTGATTGGCATTAATTACCCCTCTCTCCTGTAATTCTCAATTAATCAAAACCTTTAGCAGTGATGTTTATGAGTGATGTGACATAACCTTGCCTTCACTGTCCCCTTTTCCATCCGAAATCCATGTGAGTTCACCACTCCTTGGTGAACATAAGCTGGATCCAAAATGCGCTCAATATACACCATTTACAGCTGATTGGTAATGAATAGCTTAAAAACAGCCTTTGGGTTTAATTAAATAGTCAAAAATGGCCTTTTTCCCTTGGGTTTTCAGAGTCTTCTGTCTGTAACACAGGCCTGTGATGCTTTATGGAAATTCTCAAGCACATTCACTTCCCAGGGCAGTGACCACCCCACATTAGATGATTTTAGATGAAAATGCCAGGTCCTGGCAGGAGCCTGGCTCTGGGGTGCAGGGATGCAGCCAGGGGACAGCAGGGCCTTCAGCTGGAAATGTTTAAAGCAGTGGCTGCTCCTTGGCTGTAACTGCGGTGGCACCGGTGGCATCCAGGGTGTCACCAGCATCTCCCAAAATCCAGGGCACCACAGCACATCCCCCACCCCTCCAGAGCTCAGCAACCCTCCCCCCTGGGCACCACTGTACCCAAACAGCACCAAAACCACTGTTAATTGCAGTGCAACCTCTCCACCAGACTGGACTGTTAACCTTATTCAAAAGAAGTAATTGGATTAATCAACCTGCACAGTAACCCTTCACATCTCCAGAACTCGGGCATTAAAACCCCTCTTGGAACATCACTCAGGCATAGTTAATTCAAAGGGGTTTGACTTAAAGTTACAGGACATTTTTCAGCATTTTCCAGTGAGAGGGTTATGCTGGAAAGACCCCTGGGGCCACCTCTGCATCCTTTTCACTGCTGAGCAACTGAAGGAAAACAAATTGATCACCAGGGGTTTGCATGAGCAACGTTTTACCAGAGGTAATTTAAAAATTCCAGCAACAAGGTCTGCTAGAAAAGAGATATTAGACACCTGGGGAACAGCCTCAGTGATCAAGACACAAAGCTGGAATAAATATTTTCAATTAAAGTAACTGAAGCAGTGAGCACACACTCAGACACTCCAAGCTGCTGAGGAATGGGAGGGCAGAGAAAAGGAGGGAACCACGGCTCCTGCATTTCCATACAATGGCAGAATGGTCTGGGCAGGAAGGGACCCAGTGCCACTCCTGCCATGTGCAGGGACACCTTCCACTGTCCCAGGCTGCTCCAAGCCCCATCCAGCCCAGCCTGGGACACTGCCAGGGATCCAGGGGCAGCCACAGCTGCTCTGGGCACCCTGGGCCAGGGCCTGCCCACCCTCCCAGGGAAGAACTTCTTCCTAAATTTCTTTCTTACTGCAATTTCCAGGTATTTGGGGATGTGGTTTGTGCTGGCTCTGGTGCTCCCAAGCAGTCTTTACACCAGATCTCAGAGGAGCACTTGTGTCAGGAGTTACTCCATGCTCATGCACAGATTCTGTCTCTTCTCTCCTGTGAAATGTATCAGCAAGATTTTGCAATTGCTGAGCTAACACCGGTTTTCTTTTTAATATATGAAATGCAAGGCACAGCGTGGCTGGACAGTCAGCTGTTTTCCTTCCCATTCCCTCACAGTGTCCAGCTGAAATTCTGATATTTTGGCTCTCCAGATCTTCCCGCACTCATATCCTGCAGCTTCTTCTTTACACCACACAGCAACTCCGTGGAAAAGCATCCCTTAAATCCCACATCCAAATCTCCTCCAACAAGGGTAGGGGAGACAAAAGCTAAAATGAGGAAGGATGCAGGAAAGAAAATCTCCATCAACCCCTGAATTTTGAATCTCAGAAGGTGATTTGGGAGGCGGTGCCATTGGCAAAGCAGCGTTGTGTTCTGCAGGAAGGGCTCAGGGAAGGGAAACAACATGCAGAAGCCTGCCCAAGTGGGAAAATGGTGGCAAGAAGGGCACCTGAACCCACTTAAAGAAAACCAACAACAACAACAACCAAAGACAAAAGGGGAAAAAACCCAAACAAAAAAAAAAAAATCAAGCCAACAAAACAAAACAAAAAATCACCACCCCAAAATGTATCTTTTCTAGCCTTCACTTCCTGGTTTGAATTTTGATTTTTTCCCCTGGTCTGGCAGTGTCCCCAGAGGAGTTAGGCAAATCCAAGGTTATCTCTTCCCTCTGGAAGGGTGGCTGCCCCAGCTGCACACAAACACACATTCCCAGGAAGATCAAACACAGCTCTCAAGAAACACTGGAGTGTCCACAGAACAAAGCACCCAAACAGAAGGAGAAAATAAAAACAGATTACAAAAAAACCCAAAGAATCTATCTCAGCCATGGGGTGCTGCTCCTGCCTTCCCCATTCCCACAACAAAGCCACCCTTGGGTGGGCACGCAGGATGTCCCTGTCCCAACAGGAGACGTGTGTGCTCACAGGAACACCCCTCCCTGTGCCACTGGAGCATCTCTGTATTCCCCAACAGGCACAGGCTCCAGAGGGGGCTGCCATCAAGGGAAGCCTCAGCTCTGGCTCTCCCCACATCACAGGGACACCCCAGCTGTCAGATTTCTGTTCCCACTAACATTCCCTGGCTCGGGCCCAAGGAGCTTTGCCCCAACTCCAGGGAATGCAGCTCCTGCCCAAGGGATGCCTTTCCCTGGGGGAAGGACAGGAGTCACAGTCACACAGCAGCTGATGCCACTTGCCTTGAAACCAGGGAGTCCCATCAGCTCAGCTTCAGGACTTACCCCGTTTCAAGGCTTAGTTACCCCTACTCTTACCACCCAAGGTGAGGGAAACATTTGTTATTAACTAGAAAAGCAGCAAAACAAATAAGAATACATCTTGAAGTTATAACAGTTTCAGAGTGCACGAAGACATGTCATGAGCTCACTCAAATTAGGGCTAAAGAGTAACTCAAATCCACCTCTACCTTACACTGCTCTGCCACTTTTCTCTCTCCTCTAAAGGATGACCTCATGCTTTGCTAGGTAGATGAATAAAATGAAGAAGAAAAAACTAAATTGAATAAACTTTACATTATTCAAGTTTATTTAGTTGTAAAAGCGAAGCTTTTGCCAACCATGCTGAGTTCCCAGTTCAGAATGTACAAGACCAAAGGTTTCTGCTCTTTCTGACAAAAGAGCCAGTACCAACAGCTGAGTTCCTTCGAGCTGCAGGGGTCAGTGGTTGGGCAGGGACAGCTGAACTCACGTGGCTTCAGTCACTGCCAGCGTGCCATCATGGTGACCCACAGCACCACCACAGCATGGGCCTGTCCCACAGCACCTCCAAACCACAGAGCCCCAGAATTATTTGGGCTGGAAAAGCCCTCAGACCATCAAATCCCAGCCCTGCCCAGGCCACCACTGACCCATGTCCCCAAGTGCCACATCCACACAGCTTCTAAATCCCTGCAGGGATGGGGACTCCATCAGTGCCCTGAGCAGCTGGGCTAGGGCTGGGCAGCCCCTTCCACAAAGGAATTTTCCCCAATACCCAGATGCATCAGAAGAGGCCATGCACACTCATGGATGCACCAGGGATTTGGGAGCCTGTCCAAAGGGGATGTGGTCTACAAACAGCAGAGAGATGTGGAGCAGCTCATGTCCCCTCACAGCTGCTCCACCTTCCATCCCTCACTGGGGTGAAACTGGAGGCTGCTGCAAATTTTCCAACAAGTTCTCTCAGATGCTTTACTAAGAAAAAAAAAAAAATCCTGGTTTGGATCATGGCATGGTGCTGTCACCATGCAGAGGTGCCATCCAGACTCTCTTCACCCCAGATACCAAACCAGTCTTTGCCACTGCTTCAGTTTCTCTCCTCCCCGTGGCACCTCTCACCTCCTGCTCCCTGGTAAGGCAGCAAGGCTGGCCTTTGAGCCCTTATCAGGGCTTTATTAAAGGCACTGCCAGAGCGCAGCCTCCCAATTCCCAGCTACAGTGTAGATAAGACCCACTTTGTATAAACAAAAATACTCTAGTAAGAGCAGAGACTCAAGTGTGAGAGGGGCAGGACCTAACAGAGCCTCAGCAAGATGGATTCAGCCACAGAAAGGCAAATATTTGCTTTCCCCTCCTCTCCCCATCCTCTCGGTGTTGTATTTGCAAATCAGGGTCACTTCCAGCAAGAGGATGTCCCCTGCATCAGGTTGGAAAAGCAGAGCAGAGCCACACAGCAAGCAGCCCCTCAGAGCAGGCCCAGCTCAGCCCAGGCCTCACATCCCGCTGAATTTTCCCTGGTGCTTCCAGTCATTGATTTCAGTCACTGCACAGGGACTGGGGACAAGGCCTGCAGGGACAGCACCCAGGCAATGGCTCCCACTGCCAGAGGGCAGGCACAGATTTTGGGCTCTTGGCAATTAGGAATTGCTGGCTGGGAGGGTGGGCAGGCCCTGGCCCAGGGTGCCCAGAGCAGCTGTGGCTGCCCCTGGATCCCTGGCAGTGTCCCAGGCCAGGCTGGATGGGGCTTGGAGCAGCCTGGGACAGTGGAAGGTGTCCCTGCCCATGGCAGGGGGTGGCACTGGATGAACTGTAAGGTCTTTCCCACCCAAACCCTTCAGTGATTCTGGGATTTCCCCACAGAGGGTCTGCAGAAGCCCCAAATTTCCATGCTCCTTCAGCTGCTGGCGTTTCCAGCGGTAGGATTGTGGATCTGAGCTCCAGGCTGATGCATTTCAGAGCAGCCACCTCGTTCAGGACATGACACGTCCCAGCAGGTCCTTGCCAGGTCTGCAAGGACAGCCCTGATGGCCACAGCAGTGCAGGATCTGGGGACAGCCTGGCTGCCACCAGCACATCCACAAAGCCAGCTCCTGGCAGCCAGCACTGATGTCCCAGGGAGGAATCCCAAGGGACTGCTTTCCACAAAAGCTCTTTTCACAGGAAAGCAGTTTAACCTGCTCAAAAGCCATTTTAGCCCATTCAGAGGGGAGGTTTCCCCTCTGTCCCTCTACCAGCAAAGCACTGACAAAGACCTGGGCTTTGTTTCAAAGGAAGCCAGCAAACCTCAGCAACCCCACAGCCTGTTTCCAGACAGGAACACTGTCTGGGAAAGCTGGGATTTCCCTGCTCCTCCAACACTTCCTTCAGGATTTGCATGTGCAGGAGAAAGCCCACATCTCGTTTTGCACTGACACAGGGAAAAATGAGCCACAAATCTCCCCTCATCACAAGACAGAAGAGGGTATTGGCTGCTCTGGTAGTGAGACAGACTGCCACAGTTAATATCATTATCACTCCTAACCTGTGTTTTATTGCTGCAGCAAATTTATCCCCAGTGTCTTGCACTCAGTCTGCAGAAATAAAATGCAAGAGACTTCCCTAAAAACTGCTTAAATCCCCCAAAGTGGAGGGGTTTTGTGAGCCTGTGGAAGGGATGTTGGACATAAGCAGAGAGTTCAGCAGCTGCTGACCCACACAGGTGTGAAAAATCCATATTTTATGATTGGCTTTACGCAAATATTAAAATGAATATTATATGTGTTATGTTAGAAAGTTATGCTGTAATAATTTTTTTTAAGTAGTGCGTTAAATATAGTTTTAGGTTATAACATAATGTTAAAATAGAAACTATGTATGCGGGATATTTTTTTAAAGAAAGGAATGAGGTACTCACACCAGATAGCAGCCACAGGACACCTGAGTCTTTCAGAGAAAGAGAATTTATTGCTCCATTATCAGAAGAAACGAACTTCTTCCTGCCTTGCTGAGCCCTGAAGATGCCATTAGGATTCAGAGGAAGAAGTTGACACTGACCAGACAGAATCCTGTGTTTGAATGGAATTTATGCAGCATGTATGAGATGTATAAATATGCAACAGGGTGTTGCTTTTAATGGTTAATCCTCTGTTAAGGTGGGTCCTGTTTTGGGCTTATTTTACCCAGAAGGAGGTACCTGGACCATCAGTAACTTTTTGTTTTTATTGTCTCGTATTGTCCTAAATCCTAATTGTCCAAATTTTTATTACTCTAATTATATTACTATCTTTACAACCATTTCATTACTATTAAACTGTCTAAATTTTAAACACAGGTGACTGGTGTTTTTCACGCAGGCAGCTCGGGGGGCTGACAGCATCCTCACAGACCTGAAGGCCTCAGCTGGGAGGGAGAGCGAGGGACAGAGCTGCAGGACACCACCCCAGCACCAGCAGCGTTTGGCTGCTGGAAGGACACACAGCCCCTGCAGAGACCCTTCAGGATCTCAGGTGTCACTCCAGCCCCACAGACGCTCACAGTGGTTTAGTGGCCAAGGGCCACTGCTGCATTTTCACACCCACACTCAGCTCAGCCCGGGTTTGTGGCACCAAGGACACAGCGCCCACCCCCTCACTGCTGCTTTATTGCCAGAGCACAGCACCCACACAGTGGCTTCAGCTTTCCCCGAGCGCTGCCTCAAACAAAGGGTGGGAAAAGCTGTGTCCTTAACTGTTTTTAACTGGCCTGTTTCCATCCAACAACTTAAACATCCTTAATGCATCCCAGCCATCCAACACAGGCCCTGGGCATGGGCACTGCAGCTCCCAAGAGATTCCTCTGAGCATCAATCACTGACAAGTGTGTTAACAGAGCAGCCAGCTTTCAAATCAGACATTAATTATGTACAAAGCCTGTAAGAGACGAGGGTCAGTGCTGTTTATGGGGTTAAAGCAGGTAAGGCAGATGCAGCCAGGGCCTCTTCCATCTGCTGGGGTGTTTCAAAAGCTCTTCAGCTTTCAAAATATGAGCTCTGGTTCAGCTCTGAACTGATTTGCTCTGCCCTGACTTGAAAAATTACATTTGTTTTGTCTGAACAGGAGGAGAGAAGCCAAGTCCTTCCAAATCGGCCTCTTCCCTTCCCAGACAAATTACTGTATTGAAGTTCAGCCGCTCGCCAGGACAGGTTTGTCCAGATCCCAGGTACATTTCAGCTGTTCCCAGCTTTCCAGCTGCTTCCCAGGTGGGTGAGAGGGATCAGGGAGGCAACCCTCCTGCCCAGCCTGAGCCTGGCCATGGCTCCAGGGCCCCCCAAACCTCACAGGAGCGCTGGGCATCCAGCACCCACTGCTAATGCTGCAGAAATTCCCCCTGAGTCACTCATGGGACACAGGGGCAGCTCGGAGGCCAGAGCCCCCAGTGACCAACTCAGGCACCCAGAGGTGTGCGCAGAGGAAATTAATTTATCTACACAAGCGTCAGGGCAACGTCGCTTCCAGCCATCTCTGTAGCTGCACCCAAAAGCAGCATTTATCAACAGGGATGCATCTGAAACATGTCAGTCTACGGCTCTGAAGCTTGGAGGCAGAAGAAACAAGATTTTAACCCGAGGAAGGTGCTAACTTGCTCGGTGAAGACACTTGAAGTTTATTTCTAAGCTTCAAGTCACATCACAATGCGGCTCTTCAAAGAAGAGCTTTTGGGGAGCAGCTCAGAAAACAAGAGTGGATTGTGTCCTGTGGAAGGAGAGCAGTGGAATCCTGGCTGCAGGCAAAAGCAGAGCATTAAAAAACACCTACACCCGAATGATCACACAAAAGTGAAAACAACAACAACAAAGGCTGAAGACTTGGACCCCGTTCCAGAAAACAGCAGCAGCTCCAGCACATCCCTAGGGTGGACTTTTTGCCCCAAAATGCTGCCCATGCAGCACAGCTCCCCTTCCCCTTTTCAGGTGGGCTCTGACATTGCTCCATCACGTTGGACATTCACTCCAGGATCTTGCAATATCGTGTGTCTGCATCTCAGCAGCACCTTGCACACTGCTACAATGTGAATTTAGCTGCAATATGGAACTGAGACCAAAGTGTTGTTGCCATACTCCAGGAGGATTACAGAACTATTTTTAATAAGGGGTTTAATAAGCTCTAAGCAGAGTAAGTTGCTTTTGCTCTGCTCACATGGCTGCAAAGATAAAACCTTGCACAAAGCAACAGCCACAAGCTGCTTGACAGAACTTGCAGTGCTAAAAATTATGGAGTTACCTCTTAAAAGAATGTTCTCCTTTGTTGCCTTTGAAGTAAAAGTTTATACACTACAAACTTAGGTTTGGCTATCTCGCAGTTTTACAACATCACAGAGCTGCACCTCTGCAGTTTCTGTTTGGTTTTGGCCAGACACTCATAGGATCAGGAATGAGCAACACTGAAGGTTTGGAACACAAGAAGAACACTTAAATCTCGCTTGGTGAACTAATATTCTTTATGTATTTAAGATGCACATCATCAGGTGGGCACCCTCCTGAGCTGGCACGGCCAAAATCAATTCCCACACCCACTGCTGGTCACCCACAGCTGGACCAGAGCCACACCACACTGGACCACAGCTCCCCACACCCTCAGCCATATCCCGAAGGTGACAGGTACCCACAGCACAGGGACAGTCACTCCAGATAACACACATCTGTTCAAAACCAGTTAGTATCAGTACCATATTTTCCTCAGGGAAAAAAAAATGTAAACAGAAAAAGAAAGCAAGCCCATCCTGAACCTAGGAAAGGGTCAGCACAACAAAATTCAAAATTAAAAGTAACTATTAGTTTTTTCTAGTCTATGAGTGTTTCTCCCTCCCCCACCACTTAGCACAACCTCTATTGTCTGAAAAGCGTTTAACTGGAAGTGGGTCATGTCTCCTGGCATTACTAAATCTTCCCAAATTTCCCCCGATTAGTCAAATGCAATATCCTCTCTGACATCTGAATGATTGAGGTAGTGTGTAATGCCATTTTTCCCCTGAATGAGCCACATCAAAGAGGGTTATAAGCCTAGAGATGGCACGCCAGATAAAAGAGTCGCCAACAGATTGTGCCCAAAATGTTACTGAGGGAAATTAAATCGTTTTGTTGGAAGGTTTCTCCTTTGGAAACACTCAGCCATTAGGATTGAAAGTGGAGAGACAAGAAACTGCCTTCAGAGCTGCTAGGAGGATGAACCCTCACTAGCTGTGAGCTGAGTGGCCCCATAATTAAAACACTTGTGCACATGGAAGATTTTCTATCAGCCGCAACATCCAGCCGGCTCTTCACACAGAGACACCAAAACCCATCCTGCTGGGAGTTAAAAACAGCCTAAATTTGGGCAATACCTCTCAAATGACTGAAAATTACAGCAGGATCCTATCAGACTAGAAAAAAATAGGAAAAAAAATGCAAAAAAGCAGTAAACCTGCTACCCCAGAAAAAGAAAATACAATTTAATAACTGGGATGTAACAGCAAGCAATCGCTCAGGCATGAGTTGTATCCAAAGGGTTCAAAAATGCCACCCTTTGAAGGAGAAGGATGCCAGGAGCCTGGAAGGATCCAAGGGCTGCTCCAGTGCTGATGTGGGGCTGAGCTCTCTCCTCACAGGAAAAGAGCTGGAGCTTTAAATACATGTCAGGTTGGTGATTAGGTGAGATCCGGGCAAAGTTTAGTCAATAACAGCAGGGTTTGTGTTCTGCTGATTTACCTCACGTGACCCCCCTCCCAGTGCTGAAACTTTGCACCAGAGCAAAGGCTGGCAGGAGACAGCACATTTTTCAGTCAAAAAAAAAAAAAAAGAGTAATAAATTAAAATAATATTTAAAAAAGAAGGAGAGGAAAAGAGCCTACAGACCTTTTGGCATTGACAAATAGAATGTTCTGTTTCTGAGAACTGGCTTTTTATCCAAAGATAAAAAGTGTGTGGTGCAGAAATCCATATTTAAAAAAAAAGAAAAAAAGAGGGACCCTAGGGAGATTCCATTTGGGTGAGAACACTGTTTCAAGTGCCTGCTGGTGGACTTTGGGATGCAAACCTGTGTTTTGGGTCGAGCAGTGCCTGGGGAGGAAAAGCCTGCTTGCAGTTTTTGGGGACTGCCAAGTGGCTCAGCCTGGAGCAGCCTCAGCCATGCCCACCTCTTCCAGCACAGAGTGCCGAAAGGGAAATGCAGACAGGTTTTGTTCCTAGGGATGGTTCGTCAGGCCCACCCTGGTGGTCAATGAGCAGGTGTTTCAGGTTGCCCCGAGGTGGCCAGCACTTAGGGGACAGTCCCCAGGACTCCCCAAAACGCGGGGTGTGAGCACAGCCACCCCTCACTGCAACAGCAGCGGGGAGGGCAAAGTGCAGAGAGATGAAGATTAGCTCTGACAGCCTCGACTCTGCGTTTATTTTGGCATGGCAAGAGCACACGAGGCTTCAAAGCAGCTCTGACGAGCAGGGGCCGGGCAGCAGCAGCTGCCCCGGGGCTGAATTCCAGCGCCGTCCCTGCCACCGGCTGCACCCAAAGCATCAGCCCTTTAACCCTCACGCCAGGGCTCTGCAGAACTGAGACCTGCACGCTCAAGACACCTCGATTTTCCTCCTGCCCTCTTGCTTGTTTTTAAATGAAGTGTTTTATTTAGCAGCTCTGCCTCCATCACCTGCGACAGGGCAGACAAAGCAGCAGCGCTGCTGCATGGGGAGGAAGAGCTCGTCTCCTTGCTGGGGCAGGATCCAACCAAAAACAAAGCAGAAGGAAAGGGAAAACAAGCAGAAGGGAGGGGGAGCAACAGATTTCAAACCTGGTGCTCCCAGGGTTTACAGGAGCAAGATAGGAGCTGCTTATCTCTGGCCAGGGCGGTGCAGTATGTGCAGCAGAAGAGCCGAGGGCAGGTCTGTCACCCTGGCACCTCTGCTCCTCAAAAGGCACAGGGAGAAAAGCCCAGCTCAGAGGGGCAGGGGAGGCCCTGCAGACACCCCCGAGGGCAGTTCTGCACCAGCCCACAGGTGAGATGTTCACAGCTCACGCAGACCTGCCTTCCCTGAGAGCTTTCCCGTGGTGATGATACAGGTCTTGCTTCAGCCAGAACGTGCCTTGTTGGTGCCATTACTCACAAGAGGATAGTGCAGGTGTTCACAGTCCAACCCAGCAGAGAATTGCTTTCCTGTCTCACCTGGCATTGGAAGAAATCAAAGGGATAGCACAAGACATGAGACACTGCCCAAGCTCTGGATAGGCAGCTCTTTATCTCCAATTTCTTTCATTATTTTATTTCTTACCACTAAACATGACGGTGAAAGAGGAATCAGATAAGCAACAAGCAGGCACCCCACAGCTGTGGGAAGAGCTGGCAAGAGCCACATCAGTATTCCCACCTCCACCTTCTGCTCTGGAGCAGAACCTTCTCCTCCAACCTGTCTCCAGAAAAGGACATGTGTTCCTAGAGATGTGGGACCAACCCAAGGCCTCAGCAGTCCAGTGCTGCCAGGTGAAAGCCACGTCCAGCTCTCCATGCCCACCGCACCAGGGGGCTGAGTGTCCCTGAACGAGCCCCAGGCCATGCCCAGGGCAAAGAACAGCAATACCCACAGCACCCACCTTCCCAGAGCACACAGTAATTAAGCAGCATCAATCCACCAGGAGTTACTCAGCTTAATTAGATTGGAAATTACACCTTCTATCACCTCAGCACCTTGGCATCCACTGGCTGCCTTGAGACATGCTTACACCAGCTGTGCTCACCTGGGGTGTAGCACCCAGGACCAGCTCCTCAGCAGGCACAGGGATCAGGTATTCTTTATTCCTATTTTGTTTCAAAGCCCTTTTCAATGCTCACTTGCTAATACACATGTCAGCAGCCTCAGGTGCTTGCCCACACCCAGCCTGCTTTGGCAGCTGCAGGTCTGCCTGTGCCACCTGAAACCATCCCTGTGGGGCTTCCAGAACAATCCGGACATGCCCGTGATGCTCTAAAAGCCATCTTTAAACACATCAAGGGTCTTTTTTTCCCTTTGAAGAGCGGTGGCTGGCTGGGCCACATCCCTGAGGTGTAACCTGCTATTGTGATAGGCAGTGATTCACCCAGGAGACATCCTGCTCCCAGCATGGTTAGCACATCCAGCCAGCTCCTCACAGGCACTGGCACTTCCAGGAGGGAGCCTGGGCAGTGACTCACAGGAAGGGGGAAGGTTTGCATTGCCCGGGTGTAAGGGCTCCACCAAGGCCTGGGGCCACCAAGGGAAACTCATCCCTTCATGGGCTGCCCCTGCTCCTTCAGGGTGGGAGCTGGTTGTGGTCTGGAAGGGTTGGTCAGCCCCAGGTGTGGAAAGGATGTTCTCAAAGAACAGCTGAGCTGGAAGCATGTGGTGATGGAGGCTTGTGGGTGAGAGCCAAGAGAGACATCCGAAAGTCAGAATGGATGTGGGTTTCCCAGAGGTGTAGGCTGCCCAGAGTGGCTGCCCCTGGATCCCTGGCAGTGTCCCAGGCCAGGCTGGACAGGGCTTGGAGCAGCCTGGGATAGGGGAAGGTGTCCCTGCCCATGGCAGGGGCTGGATCTGGATGACCCCTCAAGTCCCTTCCTACCCAAACCATTCTGGGATTCCATGACACAGCACACATCTCCCACTGAGGATCCATGGAAGCACCAAGCACCTGGAGCAGCCAGAGGAGGCAAAGCCACCCCAGTGGTGCCACCACAGTGCCTGTGTGGGAACGTGGAGAGAGGGAGCTGAGGGCTCTACACTAAGGAGGACGTGAACAGGGACACAGCAGCCTGCCCTGCACCCTACAGAGCCAGGGAGGGTCACACAGCACTGCTGCTGCTCTGCTGGGACTTCCTGGGGACAAACACAGGGCACTAAAAGCCAGTGCCACAGAAAACTGCTCAGGGAGGGGAAAATTAACAATGAAATCTAAAACAAGCAGACTCAGCTGGGGTTTGGTTAAAAATGGCAAAGGATGGTGGCAGAGCAGGCCAGGAGCACAGGGTGCTGGAGGAGCTGCAACACCATCCCACCCTCCTGCACCGTGCCAGGGCTGGCAGTCACCACCTGCAGGTAATCACTGTTCACAGGGAGGGTTTACACACCTGTGCTGCTCACAGCTCTTGCAGCCCCACAGTCCCTACCTGGACGTGTTTAAGTCATTCCCGTGATTCCCAGGTTTCAGCCAGCTAGAGAAGGCTTTTCAGACGCAGACAAACCAAGGACAAAAGGAGAGCACAGCTGGAGAAGGAGTCACATTTCCAGGCTGAGGGCTCTTCCCTGTAGGGATGCTCTTCTCCCAGCCCTCTGGATACCACAGGAAAGGCAAAGGGCAGAAATGCCAAACCCTCAAAAGCTTCATTAGCGCAACCGGCGAGTTCACCATGACCCAGACAACACTCTAAAGAGGGCTCACCAAGGACAGCCCTGTGAAGCCCATCACCCACCAAGCCTGGTCCTTCCCAGCCCTGCCACCACCTCTGGACAGGGCTCTGCTCATCCTTGAAGGCTCAGGCTAAGCCAAAACCCAACCCAACCCCACAAGACATGCCTTAGAGCAGGCCAGAGGGGTACAATGACAACCGCTTTACTGCCAGCTCGAGACACAGAAAGCTCACAGGGGCCTTTTTTCAGTTTTGATAAGCAGCAAATTCTTCCCTAAAGTGTTGTGCAAACATTTCAGGTGTCTGCCACAGCTTGAGGCTCCGCTGCAATAACAGCAGTCATTTTCCTGACCTGGGCTGTAGCTCGCTCTGATGCTCCTTTAGCCACCACCAAACGTGTGCAGGAAGGGTCAAAGATCAGGCAGCAGCACCACACAAAACACCCAGCTCAGAGCCTCACCTGCCTTACCTGACATTTATTACACCCATGGCTAGCTCAGAAAGCCCAAAGTCCACCTTCATGCCCAAGTGGGGCGACTCCTGTGGATTCCCTGAAGGTACATCACAGTAAGGGAACATTACTCCTGCTTTGGACAGGGCTTCAAATTCATTGGTGTGTAAAATAAAAGTCCAACATAACTAGAGCTGCACTGCTTTACAGCACACTGAGAAGTTTAGGCATATATGTATAAAAACACAGCCACAAACATACACAGCCTTCTTTCTTGGTCACCATAAGAGATGCATGAGTTCACATTCAGGGTCATTGTTTTCTCTGCCTGGTAATTGGCAGCAAGAAAGAACAACTAAGCAAAAAATCCTCCTCTGTAAATACATTCCTCAACAGCAGCCAGGCTGCCTGTAACAAATAACCTCGGATAAACTCCTTCCTGAGGGCAGGAAAGGGCAGGAAGGACTCATCCCACCCAATCCCATAAGAACCAGCACAGCACCCACTGCTGCTCCCATCCCTCACCCTGGAGTGAGCCCAGCAAATCACTGCAACCTGGGCTTGCATGCACTGCGATTTCCACACCACAGTTTCACACCCTTGTAGCAGAATCAGGGCAGGAGTTCTCAGAAATAGTTTTTTAAAAGAGCAAGCTGATTAATCCCAGCCAGCAAGAGGGCATACAGCGGGATCTAGCTAATTAACCCTGCTGCAACCATTCCTGGGGCTGTGCCCCAGCACCTGCACTCAGCTCTGAGCTCCTTGGCTCAGTGGCTCTCGTCTGACCCAAGCACAGGCATTATTAAATGCACAACTGAGAAGAAAAATTGCACAAACAGAGATGGGAATGTGGTTATTTTTGCAGCACAAAGGCCCCGGAGCAGCGTGCCCTCTGGTGGGACGTGCACCCACACAGTGCCAGGAGAGCGTGGGGTGAACTCCAGCCCATGGAGGCAGGGAAATACCCCCCAGACCACAATCCCTCACCTCCCTGGGATGCAGGCAAGGCCCAGACCCAGTGGGCTGGAGGATATTCAGGCCAGGCTTGGCTCTGTCTGTCTGTCCCTGTGCCACCGCGGGGAAGCCGAGGGGCCCCGGGCGGCTGCGGCGCTGGCCGTGCCCTTGGCACAGTCCCAGCCTGCAGAGAGCTGGCTGGAGCAATCAGAGTTTACGTTTCAATGGTTTTCTCTCTGCCACTGCAGCTCATAATGAGGCAGCATCAGGAGGAGCCCGGGGATGCCAATGGACCCAGGTCCCTCAGTGAGACAGCCCCATCCTTAAATAAAAACCCCAGCGTGGCCTCCAAGCTGTCCCTGCCCTGCATGCCATGACCCACACGTGTTCTCATCATCTAAATAAAGAAAAAGAGACAAAAACCTTCAGCTGTAACCTGCTTGTCCCCACAGGAGCTGCAATGGCAGCAGCAGGAGCTCTGGAGCTCTGCAGCATCCCGTGGATGTCCTGAGCCTGAACCCCAAACACTCCCTGTCCCCAGCACTTATTGCCAGAAATTTGTTCTACACAATCCACAGAAAATCTTCTTTCCCCTTCCCTGCTGCTCCTCGGCCCCAAACCAGCCCACAGGCACACGCTGAGGATGAATCCTCCCTGAGCCTTGCAGGATAAATAATTTTCAGGAGGTTTTATGGCAGAAGGTCTGTGCCAATCCATTGACTCAATCAGTGTGTGATCACACTGGCAGCATTCACACACTTTTGAGAAGTTTCTCCCCAGGGTCAGAAACCACCAATTCATTCCAGCTATTTCATTTAATACAACTTCAAGTGAAAACCAGAGTCTTCTACACCCAACACTAGCCATTGGGATTTTTTTTAGCGCATCAAGTCTGTAAGAACATACTTGGCAAACAGCAGACACTTTGCACAACGAGAGGAAAAAAATAACATGAAAAATAAATACCATGGTTTCTTATTTACCCAGAGCTTGCAGACCTTCTGAAGAGCATATCTTGAGCTGCACGGCAGCCCAGGAGCAGAAACACACAGCTTATTCTCTAGCCTGGCAGAAGCACTACTTTGCATGAGGTTCAGAGGCTATACTTACAAGGACAATTACCATAATTTAAGAAGCACCTTTAAGACAGCAGAACATCAGAAGCCAAAGCAATTACAGCTGTTTTTGCCATACAGAGAGCATCACCTTACAACATAACAAAGGTCAGCCAAACAAACAACTCTAATTTCTGTTTTAGTGCTGCAAATCAACCCTGATGATGATGATGGCACCTTTCATGGGGTGTCCTGGTACATCCCTCCTGCCCAGGGCACAGAACAGGCTCAGTTATCCCACTCCAGGCTCACACTGGCACTGCACAGGCTCAGTGATCCCACACCAGGCTCACCCTGGCACTGCACAGGCTCAGTGATCCCACTCCAGGCTCACACTGGCACTGCACAGGCTGTGATCCCACTCCAGGCTCACACTGGCACTGCACAGGCTCAGTTATCCCACTCCAGGCTCACACTGGCACTGCACAGGCTCAGTTATCCCACTCCAGGCTCACACTGGCACTGCACAGGCTGTGATCCCACTCCAGGCTCACACCGGCACGGCACAGGCTGTGATCCCACTCCAGGCTCACACTGGCACTGCACAGGCTCAGTGATCCCACTCCAGGCTCACACTGGCACTGCACAGGCTCAGTGATCCCACTCCAGGCTCACACTGGCACTGCACAGGCTGTGATCCCACTCCAGGCTCACACTGGCACTGCACAGGCTGTGATCCCACTCCAGGCTCACACTGGCACTGCACAGGCTCAGTTATCCCACTCCAGGCTCACACTGGCACTGCACAGGCTGTGATCCCACTCCAGGCTCACACTGGCACTGCACAGGCTCAGTTATCCCACTCCAGGCTCACACTGGCACTGCACAGGCTCAGTTATCCCACTCCAGGCTCACACTGGCACTGCACAGGCTCAGTTATCCCACTCCAGGCTCACCCTGGCACTGCACAGGCTGTGATCCCACTCCAGGCTCACACTGGCACTGCACAGGCTGTGATCCCACTCCAGGCTCACACTGGCATGGCACAGTGTCAGTGATCCCATACCAGGCTCACACTGGCACTGCACAGGCTCAGTTATCCCACTCCAGGCTCACACTGGCACTGCACAGGCTCAGTTATCCCACTCCAGGCTCACACTGGCATGGCAGAGGCTCAGTTATCCCACTCCAGGCTCACACCGGCACGGCACAGGCTGTGATCCCACTCCAGGCTCACGCTGGCACTGCACAGGCTGTGATCCCACTCCAGGCTCACACTGGCACTGCACAGGCTCAGTGATCCCACTCCAGGCTCACACTGGCACTGCACAGGCTCATGAGCTGCCTCTGTCCCCTTCTGCAGATAAAGAGGATTTGACAAACTCCCCTGCCCAGCAGCAGTTTTCCTGGGCCTGGCTGTACCTGGGCACATCAGGGACGTGGCAGGAGCAGGGCCAGCACAAGCAGCCTTAGGAAGATGTTTCTTGGGCAGTGCACAGATTAGGTGAAGTTCTTCTAGCTCTCCATATGGAACAGGTTTTTGCAGGCTGGAATTCTCCATACCACCACCTGCCCTGTTCCTCTTGCACAGGCTGGTGCCAGGTGGCATCCTCTGCCACAGAACTCCTTTTCTGCTGCTCAGCTCCTGTTTGATTCTGCCACAAAATGAAATCCACAGCCAGATAATCCCAGAGTGCCCAGGTGAATTAGTGGGAGTGAGAAGAGAGAATGGTCTCTCCATAACTATTTACCAAAGTGGATTCCTACACGCGTGAAGGTTGAGGCAGCTTTGGAACTACTCTCATGCTCATAATTAGGCAGAGCTACTAATTACCCTGCTTGATGGGGGTATTAAACACAGTCAGCCCTGATCTTGCAGGGGCACAGGCATCGCATGGAGAGGGCCTCCAGCAGAAGCTCAGAGCTGCTGGTGTTCCCAGGATGGGTTCCTCTCCTGCCTAAGTGCCCCCCAGGCCAATCCAATGCACCAAATTCATCAGCATGGTGACAAATTTATGCACCAAGAAAACTACTACACATCCCCACAAGGTCCCAGAAAACCTTCTGCAAGAGCCACATGGAAGCTAAGGCCTCTCCACACAGCACACACCAGCTCCCACCGCAGGTCAGCAGGAAGGAGACCTGAGAATTCCCACCTGGACGCTCCAAAGTGCCTCCTCAGCAGCTTCTCTCATCCTGGCTCCAGCAGGAGGAGGAATGACTCAGAGGAAGGTGCAGCTGTGGCCGTGCCAGCACAACAGCACCTGTGGGATCAATAGCCTGTGGGATCAATAGGCTCTCAGCAAGAGAGCTGTACTGAGCCTGGATCACCTTCCTCCTCCTCCTCTGCTCCCCACAAACAGCCTCACCTGCCAGCAGAGGCCTGGGAGGCCTCATCCCTTCCCTGGGCATCACCTCTGTCCCTGGGCATCACCCCTGCCCCTGAGCTGTCCCCTCTGTCCCTGGGCCGTCCCCTCTGTCCCTGGGCATCCCCCCTTCCCCTGGGCATCACCCCTGTCCCTGGGCATCACCCCTGCCCCTGGGCTGTCCCCTCTGTCCCTGGGCTGTCCCCTCTGTCCCTGGGCATCACCCCTGCCCCTGGGCATCACCTCTGTCCCTGGGCATCACCCCTGCCCCTGGGCTGTCCCCTCTGTCCCTGGGCATCACCCCTGCCCCTGGGCATCACCCCTGCCCCTGGGCTGTCCCCTCTGTCCCTGGGCCGTCCCCTCTGTCCCTGGGCATCCCCCCTTCCCCTGGGCATCCCCCCTGTCCCTGGGCATCACCCCTGTCCCTGGGCATCCCCCCTTCCCCTGGGCATCCCCCCTGTCCCTGGGCATCACCCCTGTCCCTGGCCCTCATCCCTTCCCTGGGCATCACCCCTGCCCCTGGGCATCACCTCTGCCCCTGGGCATCACCCCTGCCCCTGGGCATCACCCCTGTCCCTGGGCCGTCCCCTCTGTCCCTGGGCATCACCTCTGCCCCTGGGCATCACCCCTGCCCCTGGGCTGTCCCCTCTGTCCCTGGGCCGTCCCCTCTGTCCCTGGGCATCCCCCCTTCCCCTGGGCATCACCCCTGTCCCTGGGCATCACCTCTGCCCCTGGGCATCACCCCTGTCCCTGGGCATCCCCCCTGTCCCTGGGCATCACCTCTGCCCCTGGGCATCACCCCTGCCCCTGGGCATCAGCCCTTCCCTGGGCTGTCACCCCTTCCCTGCGCTCACCCCTGCCCCTGGGCTGTCACCCCTGTCCCTGGGCATCACCCCTGCCCCTGGGCTGTCACCCCTGTCCCTGGGCTGTCACCCCTGCCCCTGGGTATCACCTCTGCCTCTGGGCTGTCACCCCTGTCCCTGGGCTGTCACCCCTGCCCCTGGACATCACCCCTGCCTCTGGGCTGTCACCCCTGCCCCTGGACATCACCCCTGCATGGAGCTGTCGTGCAGGTGAGCACCAGGACCGAGCCCAACACATCCCCTCCGCCTCGGGGACTCCACAGCCACCAGCACCACCAGGCTCAGCAGCTCCAGGCTGTTGGGTTTGTTGTGGGTTTTAAGCCTTTTTGATCTTTTTCTTGTACTCTGAAAGTCACAGGAAACATTTTTCCTGCTGCTTCAAAGGCCAGAGCGGGCACAGGGGCCCCATGCAGCAGACAGCCCAGCAGGACAGTCCTAAATTTCACTGTGACTCAGCTGCACAGACAGCCCTTGTGGGTTCCTGCCCCTGGCCCAACCACCTAAAAATCCAGCTGCATCCCTAGAATGTTCCTGCAGAACTGACAGGCGACAGCAGAAGGGCCAGTGCTGAAACGCCTGCTCTCACCAACAAACTTTGTTGCTGTTAAAAATAAACCTAAAGTTAAGAGCACACACAGGTTGCCACCAAATCCCCACCACTTCCTCATCAGAAAGTCCCTACACAGCAAAAAGATCCCGAGCAGCGCCCCAGGAGGCAGCTCACACCTGCTCCACAGACCAGCAGGACTATAAACCAGGGCGGCGCAAAAAGGACAATGCAGGTTAACTACTGCTCATCAAGTCAAAAAATCAATTAACCAGGCTGCTTTAATCAGCCCATCAACAGGGATAGCGCAGCACTGAGAGCCAGCCTCCCTCCTCCCAGGGATGCTCGCCGTCACATCCATGCACTCATCCTGAGAGGTGCTGTGGTCGGCCCGGCAGGGCTGTTCAGCCACAGCTCTACTCCTGCTCCTCTCCGGGTTTTCTAAGGGGGAAAGGTGTTCCAAACTCGGCTTTTGAAGTGCTCCCGAGAAGGATGGAGGTCATCCCGCTCACAGACAGCCCAGCTCAGTCCAGCAGGGCCTCTGCAATGCCCACAGGTTCAGAGGAGATCACTGGAGCCACCATTCGTCCTGCATCCCTTTGATGGCCACGGCCAAATGAAAGATTCGTGGCAACTCCCGACGTTACATAAAAAATCTGCTGGCAGAATGAGTTACAGGAGCAGAAATCTGCAGCAAAGTTAAGCCCGGGGGACACAAAGTGATTCTGGTGCCGAACTGGCACGAGCTGACCACTGCCACAGGGAGAATCCAAACCACTGAAATTCTCACTACGACAACAGATGATGCTGACACTGTCACACAGCAAAGCCTTTTCTGAAGCCAAGCGCCGCTCCCGGCTGAGCCCCTGCCCGGCGTTACCGATGTTTTTTGGCATTCCCGGACCGCGGCCCTCCCGAGCAGCCTCGGGAGATGCAGAGCGCAGGGAGAGGGCTCTCTCCCCATCGGAGAGCTCCGAGCCAGGCGGATCTCGCACTGCCTGCGAGAGCTCTTTCATCGGGACGGGTCAATCGGCACAGATCTCTCTGGACACAAACTCCCGCTGGGAAAAGGCGCGGAAAGCCCCGAACTGTGTGGGAGGCACCCACAGCCCGGGCTGGCCAAGGGCTGGGCTTACCCGAGTATCCCACAGACACAAAATAACAAAACTAAACAAAAAAAAAATATTAAAACCAGAGCGGAAACTGTTTATCTAGTCCAGACCTCAGGCTCTGCTTTTAAAAGAGCACCTGAGCCTCCAATTACCACCACGATCGCTTTTTAAGAGCAAGGGCTCCGTGTGGGCAGCGTGGGGCCCGTCGGGGCGCGGTGCCCAGCCGTGCCACCAGCCGTGCCACCAGCCGTGCCACCTTCCCTGGCTGCCATGAGGAAGCGGGCGCGTCCCATCGCGCCCCTGCCAAGGGATCTCATCCAGGACTTGTGGAACAAAAAGGGCTCTGGAAACCGGACACCGCGGAAGCGTTTCGGTGAGTTAGGGCACTTGCTCTGCGGTTCTGTGATTCCGCACCTTCCTGCCCCTCCAGCCCGGGCTTTAGGAATACAGCAGGGCAGGATTGTTCCGGGGGCTCTGGGCAGGCTGAGAGTGTTTTGGCCGCGCAGGTGACGGAGCGCAGGGAGGGCGAGGCCGCCGCCGCGACCCGCGGGCGAAGTCCACCCTGCAGCGCGGAGAACCCGGCTGGGGCCCGGGAGGGGTTCGGGAGGGGTTCGGGAGGGTTCGGGAGGGGTTCGGGGCCGGGGGCACGGCGGGGATGCCCGCTCCGCATCCCGCGCACCTGCGGCCGCCGCGGGAAAGTTGCGGGGCCCCTCCCGGACCGGGAATCGGCCCCCCCCGAGGGCATGCGGAGCACGGAGAGGCACCCGCAGAGCCCCCCGCGCCCTCCCCGCTCACCTTGGTGTAGAGCTGCGCGGCGGACATGGCCGGGGCGGGCGGCGCTAGGCGCGGGGCATGGGGGCGGCGGGCGGCCGGACCGACCGCCGCACGGACACACGGACGCTCCGACACAGCGGCGCTCCGACCTTTACACCCGCCGCGGCCGGCCGGGCGCGGGCACGGGAAGCGAAGGGAGCGGCAGTGGCAGGAGGAGGAGGAGAAGGAGAAGAAGAAGGAGGAGGAGGAGGAGGAGGAGGAGGAGGAGGAGGAGGAGGAGGAGGAGGAGGAGGAGGAGGCAGCGGCAGCGCCGCTCCGCCTCCGCCGCGCCCCGCTCAGGTATGGGGAGGCTCGGCTCGGCTCCCTTCGGTTTCTTTCGGCTCGGCTTTTATTATTAATATTAAAAAAAAAAAAAAAAAAAAAGCTCTTTTTAATAAATATTTTTTCTTCCCGGCCGCTGCCCCGCGGCCCTCGGCATCCCGCCCAGCTCCGGCGCCCCCAGGGCAGGGTCCCCCCAGCAGCGCAGGTTGGTGCTGCGTTTGGGAGGTTTTTGCCTTTTAGCCACCTTCCTTTCTCACACAGGAAGAGTAATTAAGCCCCAGGCAGGTGGCCCTTGGTGGTTTTCGGGGTCTTCCATCGCCCACCGGGCTCTCGGGATCCCCCACACTTTGAGGAGTGAGGGACGGCATCACTGGGGTGTCCTTTGCCAGGACACACCTGTTCCCGGGACAACAGCACTGCCCTCCTGGCCCCACTAGAAATCAGCTCGAGAAATGTGCCGGGGATAGGTTTTTCTCTGTCTTCTGCCTCCAGGCGGGCTTGGGGTCCCACCAGCACCACTGCTCCTGGGCGCTGCTTGTGTGCCATTCCTACACCGGCGGCAGGAATTCCAACTTCCACAGCAACAGCCAAAAATTGATCCCAGCCCGTCAACCCTGGCCGTGCTGCTTCCCTCCATCCCACGGGAGCACCCTGTTCTGCAATTCACGCTTATACGGCACTTTCAGAGTCTGGGAAGCAGAACGAAATGCAAAGCGTTCCTAATTAACCACTACTGCTATTCTTTATCATTCAAGGTACTTTGCATATTAACTGAGCAGGCAGAAGCCGCGCTCAGCGATCCTGCTCCCTGTCGCCGGTGTTTGCTCCGTCACTGGGATCCCTCCTGCCGTGGTTTCGGGCTGTGCTGCTCACAGGCACCCACAGCCTTTCCTCACAGTGATCACTGGTGGCATCTCACACTCTGCTCCTTGTCCCCTGCAGGATAAAACTCTTCCCCCCTGTCATGATTTCCCTCTTCCACCCCAGGGCCTGGCAGGGAGCAGTGCTGATGTGGTGGAAGGGCAGCCAGCATTGCAGAGACCTCTCTTTTCCAGCTCTGACATCCTTGATGAATCAAAAAAAAAAATATATTGCAGGTGGCTCTGAGGGAAGTCTGGGAAGGAGGAAGGGAGGGGAGGAAAAAAAAACTGCACCATGTCTAGAAATTGCCCTGGGAAAATTTGACAGCATAATCCCTGCAAAGCCTCCAAGAGAGCTTAGTCAGGCAAACAAAACTTGCTCCTCTCATTTCATTAAATCAGCTGCAGAAACAAAATGATGAGCGCTGGTGGAATTAGAAGCAAAGCTTTCAGTGAAGCTGGGGTAGCAGTGATAGCCCCGAGGCAAAGCACAGCCATTCCAGTGGAATACCAGCTGGTGTCACATGTGATTCTCCATTAATCTAAAACTTTAATTAAACTCAGAAACTGAAAACCCCAAAATACATACAGAATCCCTGAAGTACATCCTAACTGCTGAGTTGCTGGAAATTGTCTCCTCCAGGAGACAGAAGCTTCTTTCCACTTGGGAATCAAAACTTGTGTTGATCAAATTTAACAGGCATGGGCTCTTAAATAGCCGTTTATGGTACCCCCTCCTTGCATTCACATGGAAGGCACTTTGAGGTAAAAATTAACTAAATACCAGGGGGTTTTCCCCTTTAAGCACAGCCAGTGGATTCTTTACAAGTACAGAATGGGTTGGAGTTCACTTTAAGGTCCTGGCCTTGTCCCTGCATTGCAGTAACACATGGAGACCCCAGGAACAGATGGATGGATGGATGGATGGATGGATGGATGGATGGATGGATGGATGGATGGATGGATGGATGGATGGATGGACAGGTGATGGCACAGGCCAGTGAGGAGCATCAATTCTGACAGCTCTAAATGTCATCAGATCAGAGCTGGCTGTTGTTAAGTGCAACCCCAGGTCCTGAATTTTTGCATGCAAAGATGTCCCAAAGACCTCAAATCTGGATTTCACTCCTCCTGAGCCACACAGAAGTCACCACGTGCCACATCTGGGCACAATCTGGGGCCTGGAAGAGTCACAGTACCCTGGGTGTGGTTGCACTGGCTGTTTCTGCAGCCTGGGTTAAAGTAATGATATATTATTCCAGGTGATAAAGAAATGAATAATTAACATTCCTTCAAACAGAACTGATTCTGTCCAGAGCCCTGCAGCCCAGCCCCAGGGAGCAGGGACCAAGCCAGCACCATGCCACAGGGCATGGGGAGCCACTCCGGAGCTCATCATCTTGTGTGTGGCCAAAAACACCACCATGGAAAGCCTTGGGGTTGGTATAAAAGCCCTTGTTAGCAGATGGGCACGTGTAGGAAAGTCTTAAAGCCCTGGGAGATGCTGAGGATTCAAACTCTGGAGTGAGTCTGGGATGATGTGATCAGGGACTGGCATTCCCAGCCCTGCCACAGGCAAGTCACCCACATGCTCCACACCTCTGCTTTTCCTCTGTCACCATGACAAATTTAATTAAAAATACGGGGAAGAATACTTTGCAGAGCCTTGGTACGTGTCTGAGTGAAGAGGCTGTGACTGCCAGGTTTCTAAATGCCACTGGTTCTGTCTCTGCGTGGCTCAGAGCCCTGGTGCAGGGCAAACTCAAGCCTGGGCCAGGCTGCTTCCCTCACCACAGCGTCCCTGTGCTAAGGGTTTAATAGCTGGTTTGCCTGCGGGATTGCTCACTGGGGCAGGAAATGCCACAGGATTTCAGGAGCAGCAGCTAATGCTCAGGAGGTTCCCAGCACCTGCAAGCCACAATTCCAGCTGTGTTTGGCACCTGCAAGCCACAATTCCAGCTGTGTTTGCCTCGTTACTGCCTGGTGACCTGTAAGTCAGAGGTGTAATGTGAGTGCTGGCCCGAGGCAGGCAAAGACACCACCAAGCTTTGCAGCATGTTCTGCTTGGTGCCCTATTTACCCAGTTTACTGCAAGGAGATCCAAGGACCTGGGAGAAGACGGAAATCTGCAGGGTTAAGGAAACCCTTCAGTCTTGAGAGAGAAAATCGTTCTTACTGCATGGCTCAGCTGTTGGGGGCAGCGAGAAGGAGCCTCTCGAGGAGGCTCTGACCCAGCCAGCCTCACCAGCTCTTCTGGACCAACCTGAATCCTGTAAAACTCTTGGCAGCAAAGGGCTCAGCCCCAGAAACACGCTCACCCACCAACAGCTTTGTCTCAGGAGAGTTTAGCTGCCCGTTATCCTATGGGAATTCACTCCTGCTGAAGGCAAACTTCTTCCAGTCTGATCTTTTAATCTTGTGCAGACCTCATGTTCGTTGCAGAGGAAATTTGCCTCCAGGAGCAGGAGCTCAGACACCCTATAAATGTTTGATAGCTCTGACCACCTCTTCTGAGTTATTATTTTATTAGGAAAGGAGATTTATTATGGTTCTGGATGACTTGAATTCACAAAGCTCACCAATGTGGTATTTTTTTTATCTCTCATATCTCTCATATCGGGTGTACCCAACAAATGTCACAGCCTTTAATAACATGCTTTAATTAATCCTGGAATTCTGGATGTGCTATTATCTTAATTTTTCAAAGGGAGGTCGCAATAGTGAAGGAAAATCTACGTTGCTTGCACGGGCTACTCCAGGAGACTGCGGCAGACCAGGAAATTAATCTCTTAATCATTCTGCCAATTTGACTCCATGGTGGGAGCACAGACCTGTGGCTACCTCAGCTCTCTGCACTGATGAAACCATTTCCTTTATCTGGGATGGCCTTTCCCACCTGCAGAACAGGACAGCTCTGATGTCCCCTGTGCAGCTTTGGAGATGGCTGCTGAGAAGGGCTCGATGTCCTGGCTACCAGCCTACCTCTCCCAGCCTGAAGCTTCCCATTTCTGGAAGCTTCCTTCCTCAGTACCTGTAGGACAAGCCTTGATTGGATCCAAGGAATCCAAGGAATCCAAGGAACAAGCCTTGAGAGGCACTGCTCTGGTGGGTCTGGCTCCCTGCCGGGATGGAAACAGTTCCAGTGGACTTGTCTCTCTCCCATCTGGTGACTCAGGAAGTTTTATCTGTAAGTAAGGATAAAATCCCACCAAACTCCTTTTGCCCTCAGCAGAGCCAGGCCCTTCCACCACTTACACCCAGGATCAGCTGGGTTGCTGGAAGACCACTGTTACTGTTTCAGATTGACACATCTCCACCTGGCCTTTTTCTCCACAGGGGACAAAAAAAGCGTTTGTCAACTCGGTGTCTGCTTTAAACCAAGAGGACACAACTTTGCAGGGTGTTTATTCCCGGTTTGTTCCAAGATGTCTGGGCTCTGGTGCTCCTGAGATCTGATCCCAGTGATTTATCAGCTCCTCTGTGCATCCATTCATGTTCTCACAGAACAAAAACACAATTTGGTTTGCCCACACGGAGCCACATGCTGACAAGGAGGGTGGGAGGACAAAAATGGCCAGAGCAAGTGATTTGTGAAAGATAGAAGTTTTGGAAAAAAAGGGTAAAAAAGCAGGAGCTGGAGGAAAGATGGCAGAAGCTGAAAGGCTGAAGGAGAGAGAAACAGCTGCAGATAAGCAGCAGCAGCAAAGACTCATATGGAAAAATGAAAAAAGAACATAAAACACTTCCAAATGCCATGAAGTCTGTGAGCAGGAAAGGATGAGAGGTTTTACATGGGTTCTTCACTCCCCTCCTCTGAATAGGACAGAGGGAAAACTAAAGAAATACATAGCAAGGAGCAGGTCAGGGGCAGCATCGTGGGGAGCAGCTGGGTCACCCCTACCCGTGCTCCTCATGTCCCCCAGTGCTCCTCCTGCAGCAGGGCCAAGCTGGTGTGGAGACAGAGAGGCCAGCGAGGTGTCCCTGCTCCCCACTGCCACCAGCACCTTCCTGGGGACATCCAGCCAGCTTCTGGGCTGCTGTCTTAAATGGTGTGTCCCAGCCCCCCATTCCTTGAGTTCAGTGTGGTGATCCAAGGAAACCCAGAGAGGCAGAGGTGGCATTATAGAGAAAATTATAGAGATTAAACCCTTTCTACAAGACACCTCTAACTTCAGCCCCGCAGACTTAATTCTGCCCAGGCAGAGGACTCACAGACTTAGGACTCCAGTATTCCACAGATCATTCAACAGCTACCAGAATCTTGCAAAAGAATATCACCCCGTGTAAAATACATTCAGAGTTTTATATTTGGTATCTAAATACAAAGAAAATATTTTTGCAAATGTTTTCAGTTTGAAAGGCATTTTAATAAAGGTTTACTGAAAGTTTTCTAAAATTTTTCTTTTTGCAGATTAAAAAGAATACCTGTGCATTGTTCATGTCACAATAATACACTATTATATTGTAGAGGGCAGACAGTATTCTTGAATTAAAATGTCAAGCACTTTGGATTGGATCAGATTTGTAAAAAAAAAACCATGGGGGAAAAATAAACTTTAAAATACTATGTTTCTTGTAATTTTCAATTAAATGTTTTGAGTATCACAGTGGAGAGAGTTCTTCCAACTCAAGTCAGGTGTAAGCATCCTAAGAAAACATTTTTAAAGGCAACTGAGTGAGCTAAAACACCAAAGTAAGTGATGCCCTTAAGAGTCAGGCTTTAGTGCTTTTTCTGCAGTGGGGGGCTTTACTTCAAACTTGTTGGACATTGACCGAATGAACTGTATCTTTTCTTGGTACTGTCTCTCTGCTTCCATATTTGATTCTTCTTCTTTCTTCCTCTTCTCTTCCTCAGCTTTTTGGAGCCACTGTTGATAGGCAATTTGAGTTGCGAGCTGGTCTCTGTATTCTTTGGCCTTCTGTGCTTTTCTGGAAATGCCAAATGAATAGGTTATTTAAGCACTGTGGTAAAAAGAATAAACTTTATTATTCTGCAATCTTTTAGCATTCGAGCTTGGACCAAAGAACCATTCAAAGCTCCTTTTAGCAGTAAATCACTGCCACTATTAACCAAATGCTGCGTGCTAACCTTATGTTCTGCAGAGAGTTAACTGCACTCTGTTGTGTCCTAAAAAGCAGACTGTAAAACTGGTGTTTCACCAGAAAGAGGGAAAGAACAACTCCCTGCAATCAGCATGCCCTCCCTGCCCTCACAGCCGTGGTGAGTGGATAGAGGATGGGGGTGCTGGGTCTCAGGCCATCCCTGGCTCGGGCTCAGTGCTGCTGCTGACACCCATCCTCACCCTCCTGCTGAGAAGAACTCCCTGCTGCACTGATACTGCTGGAAGTGGCTGTCAGGAGAAATCAATCTTCCACTGCACCTCAGGACTCGTGTACTGCTTTCAGTCCCCTCTGGAGAAGCAGAGGAAGTCTTACATGCTCAGGCCCTTCTGGAGCAGGAGTCAGACACTTGAATGCCGACAGTCAGGACTTGTGCACTAACTCAACAGAGCTGAGCCTTCCTGACACTGCTGAGTGCCATCTCTGCTAAGTGGAGCATATCCCAGCTGGAGCCCAGCGTGTTTCCTTCACAAGGGTGACATTCTGCCACAGCCAGGAGATTGTTCCCAATACAGCCCTCAGAGAACACAACAGACACCGGCTCGGGAAGGAGCTACTTGTATCCCACGGACAAGAGAGGAGAAAGGGCAGGAGTACAAAAGTGGAGTGAATGAGATAAGGCCCTTTGCCCAAGGCTTTGCATGACACCCAGAGGAACATTCCAGCTACTGCGTGTAAGGCTCTGCTCATCCAGAGGCACTAGGGAGAGCCCCGTGCAGCCCGGGTTATGTGCTGCAGCCCGGTGCTTTGGTGGCTGACACAGGGCTGTTCAAGGGATGTCTGTGGGTGGGGTTTAGCCATAAGCCCGGACACACTTGCTCTCCTGGGGCAGGAACAAACAAACCTTTCATTAACCCTCCTCCCCAGGCTTCTGCCACTCATAACAACAGCTCAGAGTATGAGGGGATGTGCTTAGGAAATATGATTGATGTAAGTTGCATGATGATCAAAAACACCAACACAAGGATATGTACCACTGTCTTCTGAGGTCAGAATTAATGACTTAATACCAGCTGCAGTATCACAAGTCTGCTCTTGGGCAGTTTAGAACTGGTAAGGTACGTAGTGGGAAAGCTTCTCTAAACAGAAGGAAGTCTACCCACTGCTCTAGAGTTATCAGAAAACAATAAACAGCTCTCTCACAAGTTTAAAAGATTGGTCTGCAAAGAAATGACCTGATGACATAGAAGAAAAATACCTTTTACGTTCTTCTTCCTCCTCATATTTAAATTTTCTGACTGCTTCAGCCATTGCCTTCTTCTCTTCAGCAATCTCTATTTTCCTCTCTTCATTCTTCTGCACTGGAAAACAAAACCAGAAATCCTTTTAGAAGGTAACAGCTCTGCTGAGCTTGAAGGGACAGTGAGACTGCATTTGGGCTAAGTAGCCTAAATAGTAGGTTTGAGTTTTGTTGTTCCTGAAGTGCCACACAAACAACAGCAAGTGTATTCCCAGCTTATTTATTTTTCATCCACTCAGACCTGGATAGATTTCACATTCAGGGCTTCATAATAATATAATTAATAACAATGACCATTTGCCCATGCAGTCCTCACTTTACTAGGCTTTGCTGTGGTGATGGCAATGGGGAATTAGTGTAAGGAATGCCTGTAGGAGTGCATTTTGGGAACAGGCTCAGGGAGGGTCACATTGCTGTCCACTCTGTCACACAGTGTGTGCTGGGGCAACGCTGTTCCCAGCAGCAGGGTGTTGAACTGCCTCTGCCCAGAGGTGTGTTCAACCACTTACACTTCTCCTCCATCTGCGCCTGCCTCGCGTTCACGACATCTCTCAGCATGTGAAATCGAGCTTCCCTCTCTTGTTTCAGTTTCTCAGCCCTCTCGGCCCAAATCTTATCCCTCTCTTCCTTGAAGATCTTCTCATCCTCTATTTCTTGCTCCTTCTCCCTCCTCAGCTGTTCAGCCAGATGATCCAGGTAAGAAAGTTGTTCCTTCAACAGCGTTTGCTGCAAACACACAGACGTTTGCAGATCTGAGTAAATTAGTTCAAAAAAGCCTTTCAAACCCTGAAGAAAAGTGGTGGTTCACAGACAGTGTGGAAGTTGGGAGCGCAGAGACCATTCCAAAACCTGCCACAGCAAAGAACTGCTCAGAATCCTCCACCTGGCCAGACCACAGAACAAATACAGAGTGATCCCTTTACCCACAGCAGCTCAGCTGCCTACAACACACCCATTTTACAGACTTTCCACAGCTGACCAGGCTACTCCAGTATCACCTGCATTAAATATAATAATGTAATGTAGTATAATATAATATAATATATATCACCTCCTGTAATTCTGCAGCAAGGTCTAACATTGAGTTGATACACCTTTCCTAACCTACAGGAGCTTCTAACCACCTCTCTCCTGTGTCCTAAATACCCTGAGAGTCATTTGCTTGCTCAAGTTGGACATTCTACTTGTTTTAACTTCAGAAAATGACAGACATGTCCATTGACTCATGGCATCTCCAAGAAATAAAACACGAGAGTTTGCATCTATCTATATATTGTTTTTAAATAATTATTTTTTTTTAGTATTCATTAATTACATTAAGTTAAATATTTCCTTTCTTCTGCAGTTACAAATACTTACTACATCAGGTCCATGAAACAAAAATTAGTTTTCCAGCTTCTATTATGTCCATGCAGTGTAAGGATGATAAAGCTCGGGTGATTTACACACAATGAAATCAGCATGGAGGGACAAAATTCCAGGACTTCCTGAGAGCCCCCACTTCATTTATTCAGCCTGGTAGCCTTTCTGATTGCAAAGCAGGCTTTAAAATGCTGGTTTTTTAACAGCTAATGGGCTTCTGCAGAGCTGCAGGGTGCTGGCAGGAGGAGAGGCAGCAGGCTGCTCAACAAAAGAATTACCTCATTCAGGGAGAAGGGCTTGTGTCTGTTCTCTGTTACCCTGTGCAGCTCACAGGGCCACAGAACTGGTCTACATGAGGCATTGCCCCACAAGCTCACCATGAAACACCTTACTTTTTTATTTCTTATCTTCTCATATTCCCTGTCGGTGTCCTCAAAATCATTTTCCAAGACCGCCTTCTCTTCGGCAAGTTGAATTTGTTTTTCTGCATCAAGATGCTTCTGCCTGTCCTGCACAGCTTTGAGCCACATCTCCCTGCATTCCTTCTGCTGATATCGCTTCTTCCTCTCAAGGTCTTCATTTTCTTTCCTTAACTGGTGCAGCTCTTTTTCCTACATGGATAAAAGTAGCCAGCTTGTAAAGTCACTGAGTAACTTCAAACTAAGTGATGTCTAGAGTTAGTTTATTGCAACATTGAATTCTTGCTGACAACACAGAATTAGTGTCATCCGCTAGACCTGGTAAAGCCTGAACATTTTAGCATATCTTTCACTAGAATTCAGCGTTTTTATCTGTAACCATCACATGCAATTCAATATAAAAACGGTATTGTGCCTGGTATTTTACAAATGTTTCAGACAGATAGAGTAATCTCTTTAGGGAAATCAGTATCATTGCAGCACTTTTGATCTATATCCAAGTGTTCATACACAGCCATAAGCACTGACAAATAACAGGGCCACGTGTTCCTGCCTTTTCTGTAGATATTATGTGTCCTCTGCGTGTGTTGGGTGTTCAGAGCACAGCATCTCTGCCAGTCATAAGGCTGCTACAAGTCAGTGATTGTATCTTTGTGTTCTGATGGGCAGTTACTGAATTTTCATGGTTTCAAATCATCCCACTTCATATTGGAAAGAACTTTATATTCCACTTTATATTGGAAAAATGTGCAGTGAAACTGAGTTCTTAAAAAAGAAACAATGACAAATCGGAAATGCGTATTTGAGATCAAATAGGAATTTGTGTATTCGAGATCATTTAGCCACAAAAAAAAATTCAAAAGTAGCATCATTAAGTAATTCATAAATATAATTTCTGAACATCTTGCAATTGAATAAGTGTATAAGCACAACTGCACTGAAACATAATCATAACACAGTGTGTGACGATCATTAGCACTGTATTATCTCAGAAATCATGCTTCAGCTGTCTCTAAGGCACACAGTTTTTTGTTAACCTGTTTTTAAATGAAATGTCTCTTTTGTAATGTGAATGAGTCTTTAAAAATGCCTTAGCAGGTTTGTCATAAACAACATGTCTAATCTTTCCATAGGGAAGCAGAAGCTGCACTCCCTAACAAACAACCCTTTTTATGCTGGACATAAAGCACCCACAGGTTCTGGCAGTATTTCAGAGCCAAAGCTGACTTTGTATCTGCCTGAACTGTCAAATTCACTTTCAGAAGCTGGTGAAACAGCTTTGAAACTCAATATATATATATAATTTGAGGAATAACATTAGAAATCCAAAAAGCTTTGAACAGCAAAGGTGGAAAGAAAGCAGAAACAGTTAGCAGTCAGCTGTGCAAGTTGGCACCTGTCTTTGGATGAATTCTGACATCAGTGAAGCTGTGTGAGAGCGGCCAAGGATGGGATCCATGAAAGTTTGTTCACTGGGGGAACACAATGTCACAAATGAGCAAAGTGGTTACCAACCACCCTTCTGCAAGCCAGGACCCAAGTGCTATGGCAGAAACTCTTGACACTACAGTCAGGATAACATGAAGTCAATCACTTTCCAAGAAATCACAATTCTTTAAGGGACAAATAAGACAAAGGAGGAAGGCAGCTAATGTAGGTAATGTAGCTAAACCAAAAATTGCTGTCCTTGCTTTGTCTTCCACTTCTGAGATATCCTGGTGCACACATGTGGTCTACCCTGCCAAAGGTGCAAGTTTTCCTTCACTAAATATTCTATTTTCATTGCAATGGCCAGGAGAAACCTTTATGCACACTTAGCTGTCCATTCACCCAGATGAAACTCCTGGTCATTAGGGGCTACCAGCCTGCAATGAAAAACTTGTAATGAGACCATCTGCCACATCCCTCTTCTGCTGAGAGTGGATTACATTGCATTTTCTGTACAGAAACTCTCCTTCAAAGAAAGCTTTTTTTTTTTCAGGGACTCAACCACTTCACTAGAAATGTATCTCCTTGACAGAGCCCCAGGCTGCTGTCTCCAGGGGAAGATGCAGAGTCTTCTATTCTAATAGTGCTTTTCTGAAAAGGCCAGTTAAGGAGCAGCATTCTTCACCTGGGAGGTTTGGCAGTGCCTTAGAAGTTGTTACAAGAAAATAATTCTGTTCTACATGTTTTTAAATAAGCAAAACATTAGTCTACCTTGGAATATTTTCAGAGCTTTAGATTCATTATTGTCTCATTTTTATAAAATGGGGAAGTATATATGATGCCAGCACCAGCTTCCAGTGTCTAAGAGAGTATCCTGAGTGATCATTCAGCCTCTACCTGTAAACAGCTGCAAAACGAAGATTGAGTCTGGGCTAAATAGCCTCCCATAATTCAAAGTCAACACAGAATACTGAACTAGCAAGCCACACTAAAGCCAGCAAAACTACAGCAGGAGAGATGGAAAAGGATGATGAAAGAAGAAGGTAGTGGCTGAGCAGTTGGGCCAAGGTAGCCAAATGCCTCCTGCGATGTGAGCTCAAGAGCAGGCAGGTCTAACAGGCAAGAGAGCTTAAGTGCTGCTTGCTAATTTGCTTTAAAAATATATATAAAATAAATATTTCAGCTGGGAAACAAGATTCCCCTGCTATCCTCCAAGAAACTGGAAATCAAAAAACAACAAAGGTATTTGGCAAAAGCTTTAAAATGTTTCCATTTCCCACAATTCCTCTGAGAGACTGAATGCCAAAACCCTTTAGATTGCCGAGTTTTAGAAGATGTATTTCCCTCTGTAAACAGGAATGCCTTTGCCACAGCTCTGAAAAGAGGCTTAGCTTAACAACACAGGCTCAGATACTAATGGTATCAGTGAAGATACAAATAAGGTATGGATTAGTCTGAATGTCTAGTAAGCCTATCATTAGAAGGGCCTTCTGCCCAAGCCTGAGTGCAGAACACTATGGAAATTACCAGCCTTTCAGCCTCCTGTCTGATCTCCTGCTTCTTCTCCTCTCTGCGAGCGGCATGCACGGCCACCTGGGCATCACGCACATCCACCATCTCCCGGATCCGCGCTGCCGCCTCCTGCGCCCTCAGCTCCGCTTCCTGGTCCTTAGCCAGCAGCTCCTTCTCACAAATCTCTTCCAACTCTCGCTCCTGCATCTTCTCCTCCCTTTTCAGCATCTCCTTCAGAGCCTGCTGGGCCAGCTGGCAGTCACCCAGCTCCTTCTCACTCAGTTTTTTGCAGTGTTCACGATACTCGTGACATCGGTTTCTGGAAGGCAACGGAAAAGTTTTTTTTAAAAAGTCTCAAAACAATAAGCAGGCTGGAGGTGTGTGGTGAATTAAGGCTCTCAGCTCATCACTGCTCAAAACACAGCAACCCCAGACATCAATTATACCCCTGGTCTGACATTTATTCCTTGTGGAACCTAAGGAACCAGAGAAAGCCTGACTTGATGGAGGTTTTGACATTAATGAGCTGAAGTATTTGAATTTGTAAAAAAAGCCTGAATCAACTTCCTCACAAGGGAAAGGGAAGAGACAGCAGTGATCTCTGCTCCCTGTGGCCAGGACAGGACCCATGGAAATGGCTGGAGCTGTGCCAAGGGGGTTTGGGTGGGATATCAGGGAAAGGCTCTTCCCCATAGGGTGCTGGCACTGCCCAGGCTCCCCAGGGAATGGGCACGGCCCCGAGGCTGCCAGAGCTCCAGGAGCCTTTGGGCAGCACTGCCAGGGATGCCCAGGGTGGGATTGCTGGGGGTCTGTGCAGGGCAGGAGCTGGACTGGGGGATCCTTGGGGGTCCCTTCCAGCTCAGGATATTCTGTGAGTGTAAATGAGCACACAATACATCTACACATCGTATGCACAATGTGTACTCTACATATAGCTGGAACATACGGGGTTGTGTACATATATACCTTTTATTAACATATAAAACATATGCATGCTACACTTACTCAAATATACAGGTTGGTCTCTATTTAAATGAAGACAGAATAGGTTGGTAAGTCACCTGAAAGCTCATTCATATTCAGAAAATACTGCGACCGTGGAAATGTGAGTTACACGGTTGAGCAGGAACCACTAGAAATTTATTAATTTTTAAAGTTAAGTTCTGTGGGATAATTCAGACAAGACACAATAAAAGCCTGGAGAAGATAGAAAGTCAAACAAGTAATGCAGCTTTCAATTTTCATTTACTCTCTGCAACCGAGTTGCATATAAAGAGGTAATTTATCTTCAGTTGAAGAACATTGCTCTAATTGCAGATTCTGCTTTTACTTTTGCAAACAAAGCACTGTTGAGATCAACACATGCCATCAAACATTATTTAATTTGAACAATCTGCAAGCACTTTAATTCTGTTCTATAAACAGGATATAGATTTTCATTAAGTCAGAATGTGAAACTGGCAGACAAAGGTGAAGACCTGCAAGTGTGAAGGAGGTATAATTCTGAGGATGTGTGACAGACACATGTGAATGCTGTGAAGTGAAAAGATATCTCACAATTTCATGCTGAATGAAGCTATCTATGCAGATTATTGCAAAGGTGTTTAGGAATTCACGGAAGATATCACAGCCTGAATCATGAACAACTTGACAGCAGCAGTAGTTACCTGCAAAATGTGAAATACTATGACACTACACAAGCTTTAGCTGACTATACTGTGTAACAAAAATATTAAATATTCATCGGGCAACTACCTCAATGCAATTACCAATCTCCATATCAGGGTAGTTATTTAATTTAAAGAGCAGAGTTCTCACCACATTTTCTCCATGATGCCATTCAACAGTTGCTGCCTCACATTTCCCTGGGGACAAGGATATCTCTCTGTTCATCCTCTTGGCTAAAGCACCCAGTGCCATGGAGCCGTGCTGAAAGGTGAAGGGCACTGACCTTTCAAACAGCAAAAGGGACAGCACTCCTATGAAAATATTTCCATTCTGCTTGCCATTTGTTGAACCTGCCCCAGCCTGAACCCCCCTGCCCTGGGCTGAGCCCCAGCGTGGGCAGCAGGGCAGGGGGGATCCTGCCCCTGTGCCCCTGGGCTCAGGTGAGAGCCCACCTGCAGAGCTGCCCCAGCCCTGGCTCCAGCAGCACAAGGAGCTGGAGCTGCTGCAGCCAGTGCAGAGGAGGCCACGGAGCTGCTGCCAGGGCTGGAGCCCCTCTGCTCTGGAGCCAGCCTGGCACAGCTGGGGCTGTTGAGCTGCACAAGAGAAGGCTCCAGGGACACCTCAGAGCCCCTGCCAGGGCCTCCAGGGGATCCAGCAGAGCTGCCCAGGGACTGGGGACAAGGCCTGCAGGGACAGCACCCAGGCAATGGCTCCCACTGCCAGAGGGCAGGCACAGATTTTGGGCTCTTGGCAATTAGGAATTGCTGGCTGGGAGGGTGGGCAGGCCCTGGCCCAGGGTGCCCAGAGCAGCTGTGGCTGCCCCTGGATCCCTGGCAGTGTCCCAGGCCAGGCTGGATGGGGCTTGGAGCAGCCTGGCACAGTGGAAGGTGTCCCTGCCCACAATAAAGATGACTTTGAAGGCCCCTTCCAATCCAAACCATTCCATGATGAGATGCTGTAGTTCAGTGCCAGTGCAGGCTGGTGAAAAGGGATGGTTGTTTTACCTCTTGGACGAGACAGGAACCTCCTTACCACTGTTTAACCCAGCAATAAAAGCAGAGAGCAGCTCAGGCATGTGCCTGCCATGAGCCATGGCACATTCCAAGGACCACCCCTGCCTCCCAGCAGGTCATCAAACCTACTACGTCATTGATGATTTTCTTATGTTTCACCACTGGAATCTATCTTTCATCTCCTGGGTGGGAGCTAGTGGTGATGAAAGACCACAGTATTAATTAGTATTCATGAAAAACATATTTCTCAAATGTTGTGAGGGAAACATGCTATTATTAAGATTCTAAATCCTGCTATTATTAAGATTCTACATCTTACAATTATCAATCGCTATATTACCTTAACACAATGGGTTCAAAGTTCTCTCAGCATTGAAGGAATAAAGAACTAGTTATTCTTTTCTGTGATTATAAACTAATCTGATATTTATTGATTCCCACGGGGGAGTAAAAGTTAATTATATTCAGCATTGTTAGAATTTTAATATAAAATAACCCTGTAATTGCTTGATTTCATCAAAATAATTCCCTCAAAGCAGCTTTTACACCAACCCATAAACATCTGCTCCCCCAGATGGCAGGTTTTCTTCCTCACTTTGCTATCCTAAGCTTCTTAACATTAAAACTGTGCCTGGATGTGGCTACTTCCCAAAGACAGAACCTCCCCAGTTATTTATTCATCTTACGGCTGCAGCACGATGTTGCTGGGATAACATCATTCCCCATATGGATGCTTCTGATGTTACCACAAGAAAGAGGATATGATCTGTGTTTTATGCAAATTTTAAGACATTGCAGTTTTCTTTTAAGTTACCAATGATGAACATGCCCTCAGGCTAGCCCAGGCTGAGTCTCTTTTCAGACAAGGTGTAGCTCTCCCTGAAAATGAATTCCAGCAGGACTCCCATGGTCCGAGCCTTGTCCCCTCTGTCACCCTGTGACAAAGGACTCCTCATGGTTAACATTACTACTGAGAAGCTGCTACACCCGTACCCTCAGGCCACAGCAACCAGCCATAAAAATTAAAAAATGCTGCCTTTTAGTGTTCTGGAATAATGTCTGAGAGTGTATGTGCTCCTATACCTCAAGGTTTGAGAATCCATGCCTGGAGCACTTCCTTGGAGTTAAAGGAAATACTAACAAGTCTGTATCAGGTTTCAGAAAGATATTCAAAAGAGTTGAAAATCCACAGGCAAAGAGAAACGGAAAATAATGGCTGTATCCACCTGCTACTGGATCAACTTGCCAGGGCTCCTGGGTGTGCCCTGGAGTAATCATCTCCAAAGGGAGGCAGGTGTGCAGGAAGAGAACATGTTTTATACCATTGATAAATAACATTAAAAAGTAAAAAATGGCATTTGTTTAATCTTTATCTCATCCTTTTTAATTTCTATTTGTGCATATGTTTTATAATGTACACGATATATCGGTACAGTATATTATTACATATTTATATAGTTGATAAATAAACATATTGGGGTGAATGTTAAAAGTTTTTACATCTGGGGGGTGCAGTTAGAGGATTGGAGGCCATTGCTCCAGAGGACAGGCTATGACACAATTACAGACTCCTGCATGTGGATTTTCAGTAAGTGTTGGTCTCCTGAGCAGCAAATCCTGCTCCCAGAACTCTGCCTGGACCAGGATGGTTTAGGTGGAAGAGTAACATCTAACAGCTAAAGAAAAGCATACCTGGGGCTCCTTAAACAAGACAAATGCATGCAGATACCCCAAGACTGCGACCCACAACAGCTGTGAGGAGAGATGGTTTCACTGCCTCTAAATCCTCTGAAACATGCAGGCAGCAGAGCACCAACAATAAAGGTTCAGCAACACTTTTTAACAGGATGCTGTGTGGTGTGAATATGGCCCAGATCCCAGAGCAGAATGGGAAAGGTAAAAGGACAGTAATAGGATGAAATATTCCCGTGAGACTGAGTGACCCATACATCAACAGGGCTACACTAGGAAGACAAAGGACCTGAGACATTAGGACAGGTAACGACAGCATGAAAGTTCAAGTATGTGTCACCAGATGATGCAGTTCTGCGGTGTGATTCATTCTGCAATTAAAATATCTAAAATTAGACATCTGAACAGGAATCTGCATATGTGCTTAATTCCCACTCTGATCAATGAGAACCTAATTAAAGTCAGTAGAGGCTGGGGTGCAGTTCAGCTGAGAGGGCAGGATAAGCCTGTTTGGGACTGACTTTAGGTTCCTGTAACTGTCCTGATTTTGGTTAAGTTTTGAATAGAACAGGAATGCAGATTCCCAGTGAACATAAAGTTACCATTACTTAAACTTACCTACCTTTAGGTAACATCTTCCTGGTGTGTAAAACAAGCTACAAGTACAAAATAAAATGCACTCCAGCAGCACCCGTTCCAAACTATTTTAAAAGTGAGTTTCAACCACTTTGTGTGATAGATAGAGAACAAACCAGAAGCTGCAAAAGACCACGTGAAGTTAGGCAGTGTATGTACTTCTAACACCTGTCTAAGTCAATAAACCCCACATTTTAACGAATATTTACCTGTGGAATTAGTTAATTAGTGTTTGTGCACAAGTAAGAGACAATGTTGATTTTTATCCCCAGCCTGGGCACACTGAGAAGCAGGGGTTGTAGACATCACAGTACCGTGGGAGACTGGGAAAGACACTTCAAATAATCACAATTAAATAACATTATTATTTCTTTCATCCCTCCCTCGGAAAACCAGATTTACAAGAATAGGAGAAGGCAGATTCCATGCCAAGGCCTCAGGTCCTAGTAAGTACCTGCATGTTACTGCTTTCAGTCTAGAAGACTTGGCACAGAACTACAGGCTGCATTAAACACTTAGCTGCAGCTGCTACTCTTGAAAAGTATGCAATAAATAAAAACACTGTCTTTTTGGACAATCTTAACATTTCAGGAATCTTTATTGACATATTATTTTAGTAAACTTGATTTAGGCCAAATTAGCCTTCCCTGCATCCTGTTCTCTCCAACAGTATAAAGCTGGAACAGGAATTACAGAAAGGGTTGGCAGGTAGAAACACAGGGATTCTCATCTGGGACAAGGAGGACGCACTACACTTGCAAGAATTAACTATTTTGATTTTTTTCTGTCTTACTGTTTCAACCACTTTCATCTTCCCTTTCTCAGTTTATTATTGCTACCTTCTTTTTAAATTGTCCCTATATATTTACTTTGGGCAAATTCTCTTTTACAAGATATTTTTATGGCAATACCTGAACTGTTGCTCTCGTTTTTCAGCCACCACTCGTAGTCTTTCTTGCTCCCTCTTCTCCCTCAGTAATTTTGCTTGTTCCCTCATGTTTGCTTCTTTCTGCTGTGCCTTTTCCTCATCAAGTGCGTTCACCTCAGCAAGGTGCCTGCTCTCCTCTGCCTCCAGAAAGGCACGGAGCCTGTAATGAAAACATTTGAATAAAGGCTAAATCAATCCTTCTATCGAAATTTTTGTTTATTTGCTATTAACAGAAAGTGGGTACTGGGCTCCTTTTAAAACCTCTTGCAAATGTCAGAGAAGTGAACATCAAATTTTAACTCAGGGATCATTCATGTTGTGTCCATCAAGGGGCTCTTACAGCACAACATGAGTGATCCTGTCAAGCACGGTCCAAACTCCTGATCTTACAAACTCACTTTCAAAACTGCTTTTTGACTTCAGTTCCCCATTTATCAAATTATTCTATTTCTCAGACTACATTTGTCACCAGCTGATAACAATTACATTTTGTACTATGGTTATCCTTCAGCACAGACCCACAGAATACCCTGAGCTGGAAGGGACCCCCAAGGATCGCCCAGTCCAGCTCCTGGACTTGGGGTGTCCTACAGACCCCCCAACAATCCCACCCTGGGCATCCCTGGCAGTGCTGTCCAAAGGCTCCTGGAGCTCTGGCAGCCTCGGGGATCCTGGTCAGTGCTCCACAGCTCTCTGGGGGAAGAACCTCTTCCTGATGCCCTCCCTCCTCTATGCATCTATAATTGTATCCTCCCTCAAACGACCTCTTGCTATTTTAGCATCACTCCACAAAACACTTCACTCTGAAATATCTTTAATGAGAAAATTACGTCCAAGAGGCAATTTTTAAATACATCATCATTTACTTCTCTGTTAATCCCAGCAGTGAGAAACCTGGGGCTACAGAATCCAGAAATCACCGATTTCAGTCCAAATGCCACAGGGTCTCAGCAGAAAGGGCCCTGGGGGTCCCGGCAGGCAAGCTGAGCATAGGCCAATGATGCACCCTTGTGGCAAAGAGAGCCTCTGGCACCTTGGGCTGCGGGAGGAGCAGCACTGCGAGCAGGCCCAGAGAGGGCATCCTTCCTCCCGGCACTGCTGAGACCCCACTGGAGCGCTGGCTCCAGCTCCCGGCTCTGCAGCACCGCAAGGACACGGCCTCAGCAGAGGGTGCCAGTGCAGGGACACTGAGGGACCGGAGCACCTCTCCCAACAGGAGCATCTCTCCTAAAGTTCCTTCTGTCCTGAGAGAGCAGGATTGTCCAGCCTGGGGAGGAGAAGGTGCAGAGGGATCTTACAAATGTACATAAACTCCTGAAGGGAGGGAATGCAGGAAAGACAGACATCTACGCCTCAGTAGTACTCAGTGGCAGGACAAGGGGCCCCAAATTAAACCACGTGAAATTCCAAATGAACAGAAGAAAACATTTTGTTTTCTTTTTACTGTGAGTGTGGTCAGATATTGGACAGGCTGCCCACAGAGGTGATTCAGTCTCCATGTGTGGAGACAAGCAAAACCCAAATGGACACACACTCCTGGACATCCTGCTGTAGGTGACTCCAGGGCTGAACCAGATCATCTCAGGAGGTTCCTTCTAATACCAGTGGTTCTGTGGAACCCATGTGAAATTCCCCTGAAGGCACATTAGACCAGGACCACCAAACTGATGACCTTCACAGCCACAAAGTCACTTGACATGAAACAGTAACTGAGAAATTAAATCACAATATATTTTCCAAAGATCAGTACAGCATAATTCTGCTTTACATGGCAGTAATGTGCTTCAGCTGTTCAGCTTTAATATTTTTGAAAGACTTCTGGAAAATTTTAATTTTTTCAGCTGACTGTGCTGCAAAGTGTTATTTGTAGGAGCTAAGCATCAGCTTGATGAGTTTGCAACAAAACCCTCAGTGACACTGGACTGAGAGAATTTCTGACACTTTGCTAGCCAGAGAAGCTGTGGATGTCCACAGCAGGGTGGGTGGAACTAGATGAGCCCATCCAACCCAAACCACCCTGGAATTCTATGATTCTGGGCCCCACCTTTGGAAATGTTCCAGGCCAGTTTGGACAAGGCTTGGAGCAACCTGGTCTGGTGGGAGATGTCCCTGCTGGGGTGCTTGGAACGAGATGAGCTTTAAGGTCCCTTCCAACCCAAACCATTCCAACCCAAACCATTCCATCATTTCATGACAAGGTACTCTTCAACCTCTTTAAAAATCAAGCAATGAAAGTGCTATACTACTACTTCTGTGCTTGTCTGTGGCAGACAGGAGGCTGCAAATGCCACCTCGGCTACACAGTTACTGTGTTTGAACACATGTCACTGGCGCCGGGCTCTCTAAGCCCACACCGAAAACAGCAGGGGCGCTGCACTGGCTACTTGTTTGCTACCTCTCTCTCCTCACTTCGATCTCCTGCAGGTACTGCTGCAGCGTTGCCCGGACCTTCCTCTCGGCAGCACGCTGCATCCATTTGTCCTCGCCGCCCTTGTGCCAGTCGCAGACATTGTGGTAGTGGCGGAGCACCCGCAGGTCACGTTCTTGCTCGCGCTGCTCCTCCTCCAGTGCCCTCTCAGCCAAAATCGTCTCTTCAAACAGGTCTCTCTTGGTGGGCTTGGCTAGCTGCGAGAGAAAGGAAATGGAGAAAGCGTGGAGACCTCGTATCACCCTTCCAAGGATGTGAAGGGGCCTACAGTGAATCCAGAGAGGGACTTCATCAGGAACTGTAGTCGCAGGACAAGGGAAATAGGTACAAAGTGAAAAATGGAAAATTTAGGCTAGATGTAGGAAGAAGTTCTTCTTTGTGAGGGTGGTGAGTCACCCACACAGTTTCCCAGAGCAGCTGTGGCTGTCCCATCCCTGGGAGTGTCCAAGACCAGTCTGGATGGGGCTTGGAGCAACCTGGGACAGTGGAAGCTGTCCCTGCCCATGACAGGGGGTGGCACCGGATGAGCTTTAAGGTCCCTTCCAATGCAAGCCATTCATGGGTGAAAATACAAACTATTAGTCTGCATGTTCTTCAGTTGAATTCATGACTGTGCAAGTACCTAACACCAAATGATGAGTTCACGGTAATTATGGGGTAATCACAGAATAACTGAGGCTGGAAAAGAGCTCCAAGATCATCAAGTCCCCACCTTGTCACCCAGCCCAGAGCACTGAGTGCCATGTCATGTCCTTCCTTGGACACCTCCAAGGATGGGGACTCCAACACCTCCCTGGGCAGCCCCTTCCAAGGCCTGAGCGTCTTTTCTGTGAAGAAACTCCTCCTAAAGTAAACAAGCCTTGTCTACACCCCCGTAGCACCAGGCTCCTCAGGACGCCAAACATAGCACTGGGCTCCCCCAGGGCCTTCAAACACAGTACTGGGCTCCCTGGGACCTTCAAACACAGCACCGGGCTCCCCAGGACTTTCAAACACAGCACCGGGCTCCCCGGGACACCTCACACAGCACCGGGCTCCCCGGGACCTTCAAACACAGCACCAGGCTCCCTGGGACCTTCAAACACAGTACTGGGCTCCCCAGGACCTTCAAACACAGCACCGGGCTCCCCGGGACACCTCACACAGCACCGGGCTCCCTGGGACCTTCAAACACAGCCCCAGGCTCCCTGGGACCTTCAAACACAGTACTGGGCTCCCCAGGACCTTCAAACACTGCACCGGGCTCCCCGGGACACCTCACACAGCACCGGGCTCCCCGGGACACCTCAGACAGCACTGGGCTCCCCGGGAGCTCTCATACAGCACCGGGCTCCCCGGGACACCTCAGACAGCACTGGGCTCCCCGGGAGCTTTCACACAGCACCGGACTCCCCGGGAGCCCTCACACAGCACTGGGCTCCTCGGGACCCCTCCCGGCTGCTCCCAGAGGGTCCCGCTCCAGCCGGCCCCCGCTCTCGGCCCCCACGTCCTCGCAGCTCCCCGGAGCAGAGCAGCCCCGGCGTGGCCCCTCACCAGTGCCACTTCGCCCGGCAGCGGCCCGCAGCCGGTGAACTCCCGGCGTCTCTGTGTGTGAGAGCAGTGAGGGGGCTGGGGACGGGGCGGGGGCCGCGCCGCCATGGCGGATGGAGGCGCCGCCGTTGCTGAGGGGACGCGCGCGGGACGGAAGTGGCATCATGGCGGCGGGGGCGCTGAGGGGTGTCTGGCACGGCGGGGGTGCTGAGGGGTGTCCCGGTGTTAAAAACGAGACCACACTCCCGATACTAAAGTGATTTTAGCATTTATTATAATAAAAAGGCCTAAAGCATGGGGGCCCGCGGGTCAAGCAAGAGTGTTCCCGTCGAGGATGCTGCAGCGCCGGCGCTCCGTCTTCTTGAGCAGCGATGTCCCCGATGTTCCAGGTGGAGCAGCACACATTCACCGGGTCACTTTTTATCCTGGTTTTTGTCCCTCTGGATTGGTTTCTGTTGGGATCCTTTCATTTGCATGAAGGTTTAAGGCGCTTGATTGGCCCATTACAGTTCTGCCCAGGCCGGCTCATTCAGCTTCGGGGGATGGTGCACTTTGCTTAGGTGTACTACGGTATGTTGAGTACCGTATTTCTTATAACTACCCTTTTAATAGCTTTTACAAAGAATAACTAAACTAACAGTACATATTTAACAATTGCCAACTATTTTACAACAGTTTCTAACCTATTTTTGACACTGAGGGGTGTCCCGGCAGGCCGGGGGCGCTGAGAGGTGTCCTGGCATGGCGGGGGCATTGGAAGTGTCCTGGCGTGGCGGGGGCACTGGAAGTGTCCTGGCATGGCGAGGGACTGAGGGGTGTCCTGGCATGGCGGGGGCACTGAGTGGTGTCCTGGCATGGCGGGGGCACGGAGGGGTGTCCTGGCATGGCGGGGGCACTGAGGGAAGACCTGGCATGGCGGGGACGCTGAAGGGTGTCCGGCATGGCGGGGGCACGGAGGGGTGTCCTGGCATGGCGGGGGCACGGAGGGGTGTCCGGCATGGCGGGGGCACTGAGGGGTGTCCTGACAGGCCGGGGGCACTGAGGGATGACCTGGCGTGCCGTGGGCGCTGAGGGGTGTCCCGAGGTCAAGGGATTGTCAGGGCTGGAAGAGACCTTCAGGATGATCCGGCACTGCCACTGTAATGCCGAAGCCGCCACACCGCGGCACCCCGAGCCACAGCCCGGCGCCTCCTGAGCTCCTGCACAGCGACTGCCCTCTGTGGGCAGCCCTCCCCGCCCGTGTGGCAAAGTGTGAAATACCTAAAAGTTTCTGAAGAAGGGGTGTTCTTTGATCATGGAATCATAACATATCCTGAGTTGGAAGGGAGCCACAAGTGGCCTCATCCCCACCGCGCACGGCATCAGGCACCACAGAGTGCAGCCCCAGGTGCCAGTGCTGGGGCATCAGTGGGGACAGGCTGGCACAGGAATGGAAAGGATTTAGGTTAATGACTCTTATCTTATGGAGCCAGCCTGGCACAGCTGGGGCTGTTGAGCTGCACAAGAGAAGCTCCAGGGACACCTCAGAGCCCCTGCCAGGGCCTCCAGGGGCTCCAGCAGAGCTGCCCAGGGACTGGGGACAAGGCCTGCAGGGACAGCACCCAGGCAATGGCTCCCACTGCCAGAGGGCAGGCACAGATTTTGGGCTCTTGGCAATTAGGAATTGCTGGCTGGGAGAGTGGGCAGGCCCTGGCCCAGGGTGCCCAGAGCAGCTGTGGCTGCCCCTGGATCCCTGGCAGTGTCCCAGGCCAGGCTGGATGGGGCTTGGAGCAGCCTGGGACAGTGGAAGGTGTCCCTGCCCATGGCAGGGGTGGAACGGGATGGACTTTAAGGTCCTTCCCAACACAAACCCTTCTGTGACTCTGTGAAATGGAACTAATGACAAGAATGGGTTCTCTGTGCCCACAGGTGATGGAGCAGTGTGAACCCACAGTTCCCAGGTCAGGACTGTCACAGAGACCTCCTGCAGCACATCCTGCTGATGCCAGGCTCCAGACCTGCCTGGGCTGGAGGAAAATGGGAAGTAAAACATTGGCTGTGCCTCAGTAATTGCTTCAAGCTCATTGCCCTCAAAGGAGTCACGGGAAAAATCTGTTGCTGAAGCTTTGAAGCTCTGGAACACACACACATACACTGCCAAGAACTTTGCTTTCTTGCACATAATCACATTAGCTTGGCTGATAGCAAGTTGAAAAAAATTATCCCAGGGAAGAAAGGTCAATGTTTAACCTGGCTGTAAAGCTTGTTCTCATCCAATTAAAACCCAGTGCAATTACTTTTGGTGTCAACAATGGGATCCTTGCACAGTCAAACACAGCAGTTTGATACACAGCGTTTACAAACTGGAGAATATGTTTACGACCGTGGTAGTGCTTGAAATGGAATCTTTTGAGTTTATTTCAGTAGAGACTTAATGCTGTCATACTATCGTGACTTAGTCTTTGAGATGTTTGTGAAAGGGAAACAGCTTCACATCACTTCCCCCCTGAAAACTTGTATTTGAGTGGAGGGAGGGCTGAATTTCTTGGTATTTTATAGTTCTGCCTAGTATTTTATGGTGTGTTTAATAGGAAGTGTTGCCTTAGTCTTAAGCCCTACACAAAACCAGCAATCAGATTTATGTGTAATAGACTGTACAAATGTGCAGTACTGCCATCTGTTTGACATCCAAAAATAAACAGGGATGTGTGGATTCTCTAAAGCTCCCATTCTTCTGTGAAGTCCCTCCACCAGCTCTGGGAACATTTCCTCCTAAAAACTGGGTTTATTCCAAAGACATTGCAGATGGCTTGTGACTTTATTTTACATTAATGTTTGATGAACAAACAGATTCTCCTTAACTTAGGTGCCTGAGAGGACCCTGGTCACTGGCTTTCCTCACTGGGAATGTATATGGGATATAGGATATACATAGGATATGGTCTGTTCTGGATTGGCTGGATTGAATTCTCCTTCCTGAAACCTCTCTCAAAGGAATGGCCCATAAACTTCATATACTCACAGAACCAGAGAACCCCAGGGTGGTTTGGGTGCAAAGGGACCTTAAAGCCTATCCCATTCCACCCCTGCCATGGGCAGGGACACATCCCACTATCCACGGTGCTCCAAGCCCCGCTGGCAGGAGGGAAGGGCTGGGAAGGCATGGAAGAAGGACAGCACGTGCTGACAGATGGAGCAACTCAGCAAACCAGAACCCATTTTCAGGAGCAAAATCTGCAGTGGGAAAATCTGGCAAGGACAGTAGGGCCTTTCTGTCCTTCAAGGAAGTATGAGAAACTGATCGGTATCAGCTGATGGACAATTCCCTCTTTGTACAAAAGAAACTTTCAACTTCTTCCTAATAAAGAAAATTAACTCTATTTAATGGAGCCAAAGTCCTCCCCACCCCTCATAAAAGACAACATTCCCTACAATGGCTGCCTATTCTCCTTGTCTGGGGTTGTGGTGGCTACATGAGCCAGTGCTGGGGCACACCAACCCCCTTTCCACTGCAGGATCAAATGTCCTTCTGTCCTACAGATGCCCCTGGCTTCCCAGCTGGGGCTTTCAGAAGTTGCCAGGTCCTCTGTGGTTATGAATCCCCCTGAGGTTTCCTCACTGGTCACACTCCATAGCATCTCAGGTTCCTCCAGCCAGGCTTTCTTGTGATTCTTCCTCCAGGCAATCTTCAAAGTACTTGCTTAGGGAATCCATTACTCTTTGCTTTTTGTGTCTTATGGGTACATTTTTTCTGAGGGGCTTTTTTGGTTGGGTTTTTTTTTTTTTTTTTTGTGAAGGATTTCCTGTTTGCTCAGATCCACATGACTGGCTGAGTCAGGAACAGGAGAGTCACATAAATATAAAAGTGTGTCACAGTGACATGTTTTGCATCAGTAGCAAAGCTCAGAACTTCTACTAATGTATTTTAAAAATGTCAGTTAAATATAAATCTTTCCCTTACGTCGCTGGTCACAGGCAGTACCTGCCAGCTGGCACCACGTGTCGTGGTGCAGAGCCACACAGGCCTGGCTGCGGCAGGAATCACAGAGTCCTGGAATGGCTGGGGCTGGAAGGGACATTAAAGCCCATCCCGTTCCATCCCTGCCATGGGCAGGGACACCTTCCACTGTGCCAGGCTGCTCCAAACCCCATCCAGCCTGGCCTGGGACACTGCCAGGGATCCAGGGGCAGCCACAGCTGCTCTGGGCACCCTGGGCCAGGGCCTGCCCACCCTCCCAGCCAGCAATTCCTAATTGCCAAGAGCCCAAAATCTGTGCCTGCCCTCTGGCAGTGGGAGCCATTGCCTGGGTGCTGTCCCTGCAGGCCTTGTCCCCAGTCCCTGGGCAGCTCTGCTGGAGCCCCTGGAGGCCCTGGCAGGGGCTCTGAGGTGTCCCTGGAGCTTCTCTTGTGCAGCTCAACAGCCCCAGCTGTGCCAGGCTGGCTCCAGAGCAGAGGGGCTCCAGCCCTGGCAGCAGCTCCGTGACCTCCTCTGCACTGGCTGCAGCAGCTCCAGCTCCTTGTGCTGCTGGAGCCCACAAAATACAAAGATGTTTTTCATGTCTCTTGTGCAGTTTTCCCTGAGACAGCAGCATCATGTCTTGGCTCTCCTCTCTCACCATTGTGATGAATTTATATTCATGCTTGCACTAAGTTCTGCAGCCTGGAAGTCCCACAGATGTTTCATGGTGGAGCTTTAAGCACCGTTGATTCATCATTCACATACCTGTGACACAGCACATGTTTCTGTTGCATCCGTGTATCTCTACATGGAATTTAATGGCAGCAAGATGCAAGTTTCTAGCACTGGCACATAAAATTCAGGTAGTCCTTGGTATTTATTTGACTCTGAGCTTCAGAGGAGGACTGAGGGTTTTGAGTTGGAGGCCAAAAAGAGCTCTTTGAACTTTCTGAGTGAATGAAGGAGGCAGCTGATGGGACAGGTCTGCCTTTGGCTGTGGCTGGCAGTGTCAGCTGTGTGCATGAGTCCTGCTTGGTCACTGTGGTGCAGAAATGGAAGTGCAAAGATCAGAGTCCTCCCCCAGCCACGTCTGAGCCAGGCGCCATCCGACAAATGCTCCTTTTTACCCCAAATCCCCACAGTGGAAGGGGGTGGGAGGGTGGAGGATCAGCTGCTTCCCTCTCTCCACACCCACCGGCAAGCAGAAAAGATCTTTTTCTCCTTCCTTTCTCTCAGCCTTGAAAGAGCAAAGGGTAAATACAAAGAGGGAACACGGTGTGAGGGAGGGGGTGAATAATTCCAGCATGATTAAGACAGACCAAAGCCTACTAGTGGATTTACTACTTTATTTTTATAAAGCTGCCTGTGGTCCTTCCCTACCCCCCTGCCCCAAGAGCTGATCCATCTCAGGAAACATCTTCTTATTCTCCCTGCGTGCTCCAGGCTTCACCAGGAAGCCTGCACATTTTCAAGTTGCTTTATCTGTATTTTGTGATTAGAAGGAGATATCACAGAGAAGCTCACCAGGCATCATTTGGGGTTTCACCGCCTACATCCTGCCTGGCTGCTCTCAGCTACAGCTCACAAGGTGAACAGGATCAGCAGCGAGGTCAAAATTCCCCTCCCAGCAAATCAGAGTCCCTGAAGCAGAGCACAGCATCAGGCTGTGGCTCCCTGCAGGCACAGCTTCGGGGCTGGGGCAGTGCTGCCTGTGGCAGAGTGCTGAGGTGTGGCAGAAATCAGAATTCCAAGCTAGTGACATGGATCCTTGCACATGAACACTCCAGGGAAATGCTGCCCTGCTGACCTCTCTGCTGGCATGGGACGGAGAGCCATGCACAGTCCTTCCCTTCCTAATCCAACTCCAGGCAGGAACAATTTCCCTCCTGCAAAGATGTGAATATTTGTGCTGGGAAACACACTTTTTTTCATGCCTGAGACAAGAACTAACTGTGTAACCCAGCTGGAGTATTTAAAGAGGAAGTGAAAGTATTTGAGTTTTTCAAACTTGGCTACCTGCTAATTTTATGATGTCAATAAAATATTATTTTATTCTTTTTAGCTAGAAAGCAATCTCTGCTGACTGTAAATTTTCCTTCCTGTTATTTTTACATGAGTCTTTTCAACAGACCCAAATGACTCCAAGAAATAAGGTCATGTACTATGAAGATGCTTCTGCGTCATCCTCATGTGCCAATCATGGGAGACTGATTTTCTGTCCTCCTTGCAGTGGGAGCACCAAAACGTCCAACACAATCAGCAGCTGGCACAGCAAAAGTAGGGAAAAAGGGCTAAAGTCAGTGGGAGAATGAGGAAAGGACAGGTTACATAGAGGTTTTATCAACTGATGGCTCTCAAATTAAATTGGTGCTATGGGCTTTTTCCCAGAAAACTTAGAAAGTGAGTCCAGCCATCTAAGAGCTGTTTGGAGTGGGGCTTTTGGAAGGGAGGTGAGGTGCTGGCAGACTGAGGAAAAAAACCAAACACTTGGAAATTCCAAGCCAGTCAACTTCAGTTCCTTATTAACAACATCAAAGAGACTATGGAATAAGTAATTGGGAAATCATTTGCAGACAAGAAGAAAATACAGAGACAAATACCAGACAACATAGATATGTCAAGGATAAACGGTTTCATGCTAATTGCATTTCCTTTTGTGGTGGGTTACAGGCCTTGTGGGGAAAGAAGCAGTATATTTAATATGATAAGGCCTCTAACACCTCCCTGTGCCCCACACAGCACCTTCATCCCCGTGGCCTGTCCTGAACAACCCAAGTCTTCCACCTGTGGCTTGGTGTCACCTGAGTTACTGTCCCACCTGTTCGGGGTTGAAATCTCAGCAATAACCTGGAGAAGAGAACAGAGAATTTTTTATGTGGGGAGCACATGGAGATGTTAAGGACAAGGACTGCAATAGAACCAGAGTTTCCAAGAGATCTCAAGGATTTGGAGGAGAGGGCTGAAAAATCAGATGTGGTGCAGAAAGGACAAGGCATGGAGGGACAGCACCCAGGCAATGGCTCCCAGTGCCAGAGGGCAGGCACAGATTTTGGGCTCTTGGCAATTAGGAATTGCTGGCTGGGAGGGTGGGCAGGCCCTGGCCCAGGGTGCCCAGAGCAGCTGTGGCTGCCCCTGGATCCCTGGCAGTGTCCCAGGCCAGGCTGGATGGGGCTTGGAGCAGCCTGGGACAGTGAAAGGGGTCCCTGCCCATGGCAGGGGGTGGCACTGGATGTGGTTTAAGATCCTTCCCAGCCAAACCATCCTGGGATTCTTGGATTCTGTGACACCAGCAGGGTTGCCCACCTGGACAAGAGCAATCAGGAGAAGTGGATGGGGAACAGCTGACTTGGAAGCAGTTCCTTGGGCAGAAATAGATGGTCACAAGCTGGGAGTGAGTCAGCAAGGCCATGGCACTGCAGGAGAAGGCAGAGAGCTCTGGTGAACTCTTCATTACAACCCTTGGGGAACACGCTGCATTTCCAGGCATTTCAAGAGAAACAAATCTTAGTGGGAGAGAGTGAGTTCTGGAAAGTAACAACTGGCAAGTTGTTTAGTCTAGAAGGAGGAAAACAAAATAGACATATTTTCAGATATGTTGTCTCATGTGCAGAAAGGAATTTTATCTTTATGTGGTGGCTGTCTGGTGGATAAGGGGAAATGTGAAGGTCCTTTTCCTATCACGTTACAGCTTCCAGTACAAACCATAGAGCCATGCTGCTGAACACGCCATAAATAAACCAGCGGGAAACCTGTTGTTTTTCCACTATGTTTCCTAAACTCATCTCAGACTGAAATCCAGCAAACCAAACCAATTTACTCAAGGCAAGAGATCGATGGCTGGCAGCAGCTCTGGAAACACAGCCTCCTTTGAGGCTTTATCAGGTTAGGTAGTTTTCATTTCCTCTTCTCTCCAACTCCCTTCCAAAACTGACTGCAAAAATTCCAGCTTACTGCTGTTTTAAAATCTCATGTTCAACAGGAATCTCTTGATTTTAATATTAATTTGTAAGGAAATAATGAAGAATATCACAGCCAGGATTTCTTGTGATGTTTGGGATACACCTCTAAGGGAACATTTTGTTCTGGCAAGCTACTTTCTAGATCACTTTTAATAAAAATTCAGCCACCGTTGATTTTAAATAACACTTTGTTCTGAAACAAACAGCATACAGGTGGTAACACATTTGTTAAAGATCCCATTTTATTCTCACTGTGAAATTACCATTTTTATATTTCAAATTTAAAAGTTTTAGTGAACTAACAAATGACAGAATTGGTAAAAATATCTGGATATTAAAGAAAGGTGAGGTTTGGTTGGTGTTTTGGTTGGTTTTGGTTTTGGTTTTTTAAATTCCTTTATATTTCATTTTAAATCAAACTTTGCCCTTCCATTTTTCATCAAACTATTTCCCCTAGATTACCAGTCATTCCTATAAAACTAGGAGAAATGGTTTCCAGGTGATTTTTTTTTTTTTTTTGCTTTGTCCACCTGCTTTTTCCACACTACGAGGAAAAGTGAAAATGCTGATTTTTTAAATTTAAAAATACTCCACAATTACCCACTTTGTTAATATTTAGTGCTGTAATAGAAATTATGATGGCAAGGAGAGTCTTGCTGGTAGGAGGAGCTCTGTGAGCAGTCCTCAATTCTGACTTTGTGCTGATCTTTGCTCTCCAAGGAATTTAATTTTGGATATCAGCTTCACCCCACGTTCTGCACACAGATTTCTCTTTTCAGCAGCCAGCAGAGTCTGCTGCCTTTCAAAGCAGCTGCAGCTTAAACTCGTGGGCTGCGGGCAGAGGCTGTCCATAATGTCCCTTTCCTGCTTTCCTGCTGGAGAGCTGGTTCAGCACATCCCCTCCAAAATCCATCTCCCCCAGAAGACGCTGCATCACAGCGATTTTTGCCGGGAAGGGGCAATGGCAGGAAACTCATTACTGCTGCATCCTGCAGCCCTGCCGAGGGGTGGGTTCAGCTCAGTTCGGGCTGCCAAAGGTCTGCTCTGAAAAACAAACCCCTGGCTCCCAGTCCTGCACCTCCAGCTTGTTTGTAAAAGCACGAGGCTTGGCTGGTGAGAATAAAGCAACATTTGCAGCTCTCTGCAGTCACTGAATTCCAGTACCTCTCCCTGTACCTGCTCAGCCTCACATTCCAGCGTTTGGGATGTATTCTGTGTCCAAACCTGTGTTGTGGAGTCACAGAATGGTTCAGGTTGAAAGGAACCTTCAACACCATCTCATTCCACCCCTGCCATGGGCAGGGACACCTTCCACTGTCCCAGGCTGCTCCAAGCCCCATCCAGCCTGGCCTGGGACACTGCCAGGGATCCAGGGGCAGCCACAGCTGCTCTGGGCACCCTGGGCCAGGGCCTGCCCACCCTCCCAGCCAGCAATTCCTAATTGCCAAAGCCCAAAATCTGTGCCTGCCCTCTGGCAGTGGGAGCCATTGCCTGGGTGCTGTCCCTGCAGGCCTTGTCCCCAGTCCCTGGGCAGCTCTGCTGGAGCCCCTGGAGGCCCTGGCAGGGGCTCTGAGGTGTCCCTGGAGCTTCTCTTGTGCAGCTCAACAGCCCCAGCTGTGCCAGGCTGGCTCCAGAGCAGAGGGGCTCCAGCCCTGGCAGCAGCTCCGTGGCCTCCTCTGCACTGGCTGCAGCAGCTCCAGCTCCTTGTGCTGCTGGAGCCAGGGCTGGGGCAGCTCTGCAGGTGGGCTCTCACCTGAGCCCAGGGGCACAGGGGCAGGATCCCCCCTGCCCTGCTGCCCACGCTGGGGCTCAGCCCGGGGCACCGAATCCAGTTGTTAACTCAGCACGGATCCATGTGTTCCCACCACTGATCCACATATTCCTGCTGTTCAGTGGAGCATGTGATTGGGAAGATTGGCTTCAGATAGACTAAAATAGACAGGCTGTATGAAGGGGAGATAGCTGTGGGTTAGCAACCCTGGAAGGCAAATCTGATGTAAACCTTTGTGCTGCAGTGAGAGCTTTTCACAGGGCTTAGTGTAACTTCGCTGTAAAGTTTCAGAAGTTTTGGGAAAAACAAAGAAAAAAAGCACCAAAAAATCCCAAACCACGCTGAATCACCAATAATTTGCCTTGACATTTGTTCCCGGCACTCCCCACCCCCTGCTTGGAAATCTGCCGGCTCGGCCACGGGGAAACGCGTCCCGTGGGTGGGCAGGGCAGGGCAGGGCAGGGCAGGGCCGGGGCGGGCCGGGGGCGGCCCCGCGGGGAGCCGGGGCCGGTGCGGCGGCGGCACAGCCCCAGAGCTGCGCGGACATGGACTGCGGAGTCATCACCTCCAAGACCGTGCTGCTGCTGCTGAGCCTCGCCTTCTGGGTACCGCGGGGCTGTCCCGGGCCGGGCGGGACGGGGTCTGGCAGGGGGACTCGCTGCTGCGGGACGTGCCCGCCATCCGGGCATGGAGCTTAGCTCTGTGTGCTCGTACATTTCTGTGGCAACGCCTAATTACGTGTTTTGAAAGAACAAGGAGATTTAGGGGGTTACGTTTCTAAGAAAAAAAAAAATAAGGTCAGAGTTTGTTACTTTTTTTGTTCGTTTTTTTCTTTGTGGCGTATTTTTAATGTACCCGGTTTTTTAGTAGTGTTTTTAGTTAAAGCAGTCTACAGCCACGTTTTGTGATCGGAGGGAAATGAAGCCGCAAGGCGAGGGCATTGTACAAGGGCTCTGCTCCGTGTTTGGGGCGAGGATACTTTTGGGGAGGAAAACTGCTGAGAACTTTGTTCCAGCTGTGTCCTTGGCACAGTTACGGCTTTCCAAATCCCTTCCGCGATAATTATTTACAAGCAAGTGAGAAAATGAGGGTGGTTTGTATACCTTTTAGTCTAACCCGCGTTGGTCTGGGGGTGTCGGCATCGGTGGCTCTTTGCATGGCTGCCTCGTGACAGTGACAGCGGGGGCTGGTGGCTGTTCAGAAGAGCTGGGGGTTGTTCTGGTAACCCGGCTGGGGCATTCTCCCTGCATGGGGAAGTTTGGAAAACCCCCACCATCACTGTGGACCGCCCTGGGACTTGTGTGCTGCTGTAGGAAGGGCCATGTCACAGCTCAGGGGTGTCGGGCCGTGGGCTGGGGGCTCACGGCTGCTCTGTAGCACCTGGGTGTTTTCCAGATGGGGCTTTTCCAGGGATGCCCCAACCTGCCGGAGACAGCCGGGGCCTGGAGCTGCTCGGCCGGGCCGGGCTCAGTGTGGCAGTGCCCCTTGCTCTGGGTGAAGCAGGAGCTCTTCCTGAAGAGAAGAGCCAGAGGTTTCCAAAGAGAGAGGCTACATGAGGAGAGAAAAAATAAGGCAAAACAAGGAATCCTGCTCGAATTAATCCCTGGGGCCTCGTGGGGTGTGGTGCCGTTTTGTAAAAACATGACTTGCTGCTGGCTGTGGTGAGGAGCTCGTCCCCTCCATCCTGTGCCTCCTTTATGAGGCCCAGCACAGTTTATTGCTGCATGTGCTCCATGTAGCTCCTGAGCCACTGGCACAAATGGAGCTGCAGTTGAGTCACTGCTGCACACCAGGTGACACGGTCTCACTGTGTCTGCTTGGTTTGTGGCGATTTTCTTCTGGTTTGTTTTTTTTTGAAGTAGCCACAGAGAAACATCGCAGCATCCCTCTGTTTGTATGGTGGAAAGCCCCTGAGCCTCAGAACAGGTGTGCCTCAGGTTAGCATCATTGCTTGGCTTTTTGGAAATGAAACAGCCTTATATCCTCCTAAAAATGTCTCTGGTGCTTTTCCTTCTGCTGTAGGAGCACTCTCTAGTTGTGATTGGTCATCTTCTTCCATGGACGGTCAGTAATGATCCTTGTGCACCTCTCTGGCCTCTGAATTTGGGGTGACCCAGAGCAGCCCTTTGGGTTGTTTTTCATCCCAGTAAGAGCAGTGCAGCCTGGTACCTGTGGCATTTAGATGCTGCTGCCACCATTATGTGTGGTAATCACATTCCAGCAGCAGAACTGCAGAACCTGGAATTCTGGTTTAGGAGGGTGGAGATGGAGGGACTGATTCTTTTATGCTCCTGCAGAACATTTCTAACAGTCAGGGCTCTGTAAGTACAAGGCTCCAGATGATTGTGAAAACAGGATTTGCCAAGAACATCAGAGCCCTTTTCCAAGGAGTAATTCATGTCCAGACATTGCATGCTGCAGATCTTTCCCAGCTCAGAAGTGATTATGGAAAATAATTCACCACCTGCGTAGTCAGCAGATGGTGCAGATGTAGCTCTTTGACAGAAATTATTACTTAGGAATATCCTAAAAAGGCAAAAAAGTCTCTTTTGGCTATCTGATTGTTATCATGCAGAGTGAAGGAAGTCAGATCTTCCACAATGACAAATCGGGCTTCCTAAATGAGGTGAAAAAACAGCTTTTCTCCTAAGCACCAGGCTCAGCATTGTACGTGCAGGTCATTCTGCCGATTATGGATTTATGCATAACTCCCCCCAAAAACTCGGTGATTAAAGATTATTTAATTATAAGGCTACCAGGGGTGGTGCTTCAGGCTGTGGGAGTTCTTCCCACCTCCTCTTCTGCTCTTGAGCACCTACCAATTAGGTGCAAGTGAGTGATAGTTTTGGTAAGTGGGTGCTGGCCTGCTCCAGGTGAAGACTGGGGATGCAGGTTTATCTCATGGGTCCCAAAAGAGGGAGAGGAAGGGTCAGAGCAGACCATGATGTTCTTGGAAATGTCATTTGAGGAGGCTTTGCTGGGTGAGATGTGATGGGCTCCTTTTGAAGGAGAGAGATGGAATGCTGGGATTCACTTCCTGGTCCAAGGGAAGAAACTGAGAATGTTAAAACTAGATGGAAGCTTCGTGCTCCAGTATTTCTGTGTAATGTGCAGTAAGCACCTTCCAGTCGCTTTTAACCTCAAAGCATGCAGCACCTTGCCCCTGTCACCTTCGGTTTCATTGTCACTGAGCAGGTCTCTGCCTTCAGAGGGGGTTTGGCGCCCACTGGTGGTCCTGAGGACTAGGAGCTGGATTTCCACCCTCCCTGTGGGTCCCCTCCAACGCGAGATATTCTGATTAATCACCAGAGGGCTGCCTTAGGTGTTTCTGCAGTGAAAATCCTGTTTCCCCAGATTTCCCATTCACTTCTAAGCAGAGGTGGGCACTTCCCCAGCCTCCTTGCTTGACTTGCCCAACAGCACGGAGAAGCATATGGACAAATTCCTGCCCAGGGGACTTCAGCAGGACCAGGGGATTTGAGAGAGCAGCATTTGATCTGCAGGCAAGAAGTGCAGCCCCCTGCCATGGGCAGGACCACCTTCCACTAGAACAGGTTGCTCAAGGAATCACTATATTGCTGTGGTTCACTTTAAATGATTTTTAGTGATTTGGAGGTTTAAACTTACCCACCAGAAAAATTCCTGCATGTGTGAATGGTTTAAAATCACTCATGCCAGTAATGAGTACTTTGGGAATGCTTGCTCTGGAGCCTCAGCCAGAGAGGAATCTGGATACTTGTAATGAACAATGTACTGGATACTTTTAATGAAAAATGTATTGAATAGCAAAGGTTACATTGAGGAAGGGAAGGGGAAGGTGGTGGGAGGGTTCCTTGGGCGTTGGAACCATGGTGATTTTTAAGGTCCCTTCCAACCCCAGCCATTCTATAATTTCCAGCTCGTTTCTGAATGGTGAGAGCACAGCAGCCACATGATGCATTGGTCACAGGATGGGGCGGATGCCTGGGCACTTTGGTGTGATCCTTTTGAGTGTGCCTGGAAAGGGTAAAGTTGTCTCCCCAAAATCAGGAAGCAGAACTGAACTGGTTTTCAGGAAAATGGGCTTTGCTGTATTGTGTAGGGGCCTCACAGACTAAATTAAAATGAAGGTGCTGGTGCTGTGTGGTCAGCACAGGGGAGGTGTTGGGACAGTGATGCAGATTCCAGGGAGCAACCTCAGCCAGAGGGTCCCTGTGGCTATGAAGGGACCCCTGGATGGCCAGGCTGTGTATCCATCCCCAAGAGCACTTTGGTCTCTTCAAAGGTCACCAAAACCACAGTTTGACAGGCTGAGAAGGTGGGGGTGGTCAGCCTGGAGATGAGGAAGATGTGTGAAGGCCATGTGGAAATCAGCCTTCCCATGTCTGACAAGGGCTGCAAGAAACCATAGAGGGATTCTTCATCAGGAGCTGTGGTGATGGGAGAATGGCTTCACACTGAAAAGAGGAGAAATTCAGGGTAGATATCGGGAAGGAATTGTTCCTGTGAGGGTGGTGAGGCACTGGCATAGGTTGCCCAGAGAAGCAGAACTGTTCCAGACCAGGCTGGACAGGGCTTGGAGCACCCTGGGACAGTGGAAGGAGTCCCTGCCTATAGTAGAGGCTTTGAGTCCTAGCAAAAATGCATTTATTGTATTTGAATATCTGCGTACAGAGGCTTTGCCCCGGGAGGTCCCGGTTGTCCTTGATGGGTTGCAGCTGCAATGTCCTTAACTGGGCTGCAGCTGTGACCAAGGAAGATAACTGGGATAAAAGGGGGTGGGAGAGCCTTGGAGGAGCCCTGACCTGAGAGAGAAAAACATGCAGAAGAGGAGTCTGTGCTGTGAAGATCTGCAGCCATGAGAACACACGGAGGAGGTATGGACTTTAGAAATCCGACAACAACAGTATGGGACTCTAGAAACAGAACAACAACACCTGCCCATGGCAGGAGGTGGAGCTGGGTAAGTTTTACAGGTCCTTCCCACCCAAACCCTTCTGGGATTCTGTGGTTCCATGTTGTGGAAAGTGCATGTGGTAATTACAATGGCTCATTTTGGTACCTCTGTAGCAAGATTTAGGATTAGCTCTGCTGTGATTTAGGTGCACCTTGGTTTAGTTGCAGCGTCCAGTGTCTGAGCCTGGAGCAGCTGATTGAGAAATTGGGGTGGTTCAGAAGGCAAATATTGAACTATAGGGTGTTTTGTGTCCAGACAGGCTGCTCAGATCCAAAACAGCCTGGCACTGGCTGATAAATCAATCCATGCTCAGCTGAAGTTACAGTCCCTGCAAATCATGCCCTGCAGTTTGTGTATTTGGGGAGAATACAAGTGGAAATGGGGGTTCTGACAAGTGCAAATGGGTTTCTCCTCCTCCTGGTCCCGTTGCCTCTGTGATTGTGATTAACAGCAGCACCATAGTCCCAAGGCGGGGGTTTAAGCATTAGGAACTGGGGCAGGATTCCTTGCTTTGCACTTCCGTACAGTGTCTCCGTGAGGGCATCCCACCATTTGTGCTTTTTAGGTATATGCTGGCTTTTAGGGATGGAAAAATAGCCTTGGAATTAGGCTTGGAGAAAAGAAGGCAGCATGCTGAAACAACACTTAGGGTGGACATTTCCTTAGTATAGCTTGAAAACAAGCCCACTACACCCAGAATCCCCTCTGAGTGTGTGGTTTTGCAGCATGTAAACTGCAAGAAAATGTGGGTTTAGGTTTGGGGATTTTTTTCTCCTGAAAGAGAGACATAGGTTTTCAGAGCCCTTTGGCAGCTGCTCATTGTTTTCATTTGAGGAAGAAAAGGAAAAAGCAAGCGCTTCCCACCATACCCAGCAAGCAGCCTGAGGTGTGTTTTAAGGGCAGGCTGAAACATGCCCCACAGCTGTAAATCCCAGCTGAATATTTGGGTGTAACAGACCTTGATGAGTCTGCTGTGGCTTGGTATAACTTGGCTCAGAACAATAGTCTGGGTTCTGTCCCACCTCTGTAGCTCACCTGAGGAAACTGATTTGAAGGTTTTAGTTTGAGGGTAATGACTGGCATGAGATTGGCAGGAGTTCTCTCCTGGGGTTGTTGGTGCTGCTGGAATCGAGGGCAGCCTGTTGGAGCTCACAGCTTTGGTGCTTTTTCCTCCAATCCAAAGCCAGCTTGCTGAGTTCAGTGGTTTTTATTATTTTGTAAATCAGCGTTTTCACAATGTGAAGATCTGAGGGAACACAGCAAGTTTGTGTGCCAACAGGAGACCCCATCCTGCCTCCAGCCCTGGCTCCAGCAGCACAAGGAGCTGGAGCTGCTGCAGCCAGTGCAGAGGAGGCCACGGAGCTGCTGCCAGGGCTGGAGCCCCTCTGCTCTGGAGCCAGCCTGGCACAGCTGGGGCTGTTGAGCTGCACAAGAGAAGCTCCAGGGACACCTCAGAGCCCCTGCCAGGGCCTCCAGGGGCTCCAGCAGAGCTGCCCAGGGACTGGGGACAAGGCCTGCAGGGACAGCACCCAGGCAATGGCTCCCACTGCCAGAGGGCAGGCACAGATTTTGGGCTCTTGGCAATTAGGAATTGCTGGCTGGGAGGGTGGGCAGGCCCTGGCACAGGTATCCTGGCACAGCAGCTTTGCTGGCTCGCCTGTGCTTGCCCAGATGATGCTGTCAGTGCCCAGTGACAGGGCCAGTGAGCACAAGCTGAAGCACAGGATGGTCCCTCTGAACATCAGAAACCTTTTTCACTGCAAGGGTGACCAAGCACGGTCACACACTGTCCTGGGTGAAGCCAGAGAACACAAATGTGGCAGTACCTGATTTATCATTTAGAGAAATTAATACCGTAAGCAGGGTAGGAAACGGTAGCTGAAGCCAGGAGGTCCCTTCCAGCTGGCAGAGTTCTAAATCCAGGATGGAAAAGGGAGAGAAAGTTGTGCACGTGGGATGGGAGGTGCTGAGCTGGGGTCGCTCTCATTGCTGGGAGAAACCAGCTTTGCCTCGGGCAAGAGACCCTCAGTTCTGGGAAGTGCCTGGTCTGTGTGGGCCAAGGGGAGTTTAAAACTTGTTGAAATGAGGATAAAGTGAGGAAAGCTTTCTCAAAAGTGCTCAGTGTCTTTCTTTTTCTCTAAAATCTTTAGAAAACCTTTTGCCTCCCGGAAAATGGAGTAGTGCAGCAGCCAGGGAGGATTTGAAACTGTGGCAGTGAATGGGAAGAATAAATCTTGTAGTACAATAAATCAGCAAGGGAGCCAGATAGTAATTCTCTTTGCCATGCAAGCTGGCTGTTGGGTAATAAAATACATTATTTATGGAGGATATGTGCAAAATCTTTTGAGAAGAAGATTTACCTGTCAAGGTAAATCAAAACCACTTCTTATACACAGAAAAAAAGCCAAAAAACAAAGACATGGAGTGTCTTCTGTGTTAAGGAGAGGATGGGCAGCTGTAACTGAGGCCAGTGTCGCTGGGGGCTGACTCTAGATATGAGAGACATGGGGGCAGCACAGTAGTACTAATTATAATTGGCAAAGTAATAATTGAAGTAACAATTTTCATCTGACTATGCAAAGATACTGGTAAAAAAAAGTGGGATTTGAGCCTTAAAATTAACTCAGGCAGCTCTGTGAGATGACTGTCTAATGATGAGTTAGGTGGCAGTGGTTCAGAAAGGGTTTGTGGGGCTATTCATAGTTCTTCCAGTTTGTATTTGAAGTTGTTTGCTGTGGAAGACAGCCTCTCTTACTGTGTCATGAAAAATGGTATTATTTCTCTTATCTTTCTTTCCCTATAGAAAGTTAATGATATAGGAAAAATCCAGCTAGCCTGAGTTTTGTGCTGTGGTGGATATTAGTGCTGGCCCTGGGAAAGTCCCATTGGACAAAGAAGAAATGTCTGTAAGTCTCATAGCCTCAGTTTTTTACTGTACAGAGGCTGCATCTTGCTGGACACACGGGGTGAATTCGGAATTCACCCTGTTCTTAAGTTTCTCCTTTTAACACTACAGCTTTGTTACTCTGTATTTTTAATTTTCCAGCCTTTTCAAAATAAAGTCTTGTACCAGTTTGCGGTAACAGATCAAGTCATAGAATCAACACTCTGAAATAGGAGGATGCTGGGAGAAACCTTTTAAAAAGTACCCCAAATCCTCCAAGCAGCACACACTGCCTTTTAACATCACAGTTGGTAGTTTGGCTCCTTTGCTGTACCTTATCTGGGTTTGGCAGGGGACAAAGAAGCCTGTGCTGATAACTGTGAACGAACACTAACCTCTGTTCTCAGCCGTCACATAAGGTTGGCTTATGAAAACACAGAAGTAAAGGTGGAAAAGCACCTGTTCTGCCTCACTGATAGAAAAAAAAAAAGATATATGTATATATATATATATATATATATATATATATATATAACATTTGCATGTATTTCAGAGCAGTGGTATAGAGGAAGCTTTAAGCAGCCCCTTCTATGTCTGTGATTAAGTGGCATGAAGTATTTGCATGGCTAAAAGCCTCCTGGAAAGGGTAGGGACTTTTGGTCATCAGCATATAAAAAGAGTGGAACACAAAGAGGCTTGTTGCATTTTAAAAAATACATAAAATTAGTGATTTCCAGCAGCTGTCCTGTTCTTCATCAGTGAGACAGTGCAGGGTTCTGTTTCATGGGCAGGAGTGAATATTCACGGTGCTGTGTGTGTGTTATGTGACTGAGAGTCCTCCCCCCGTGTCGTGTCTGTCCTCTGTGCACCTGCTTCCCTGGCTCAGCTGGGCATGGAAGGGCTTGGTGAGCCCAGGCCCTGCCCAAACCTCAGCCTGGGAAAGTCTGCTGACTGTCACAGCTCAGCTTTCTTCTCTCTCAGCCACGAGGAGTTCACTTTTTCACACTCAAATAGTTCTTCTGCTTTCTGTCAAGGGTGTGGGGTATGAAAAATTGAGTGATGCTGGCGCTAGGTCCCTGAAGGGTGCAAGCCGTGGGGGCGAGGCAGCAGAGTTGCTGCAGATCTGTTGCCCAGCTGTGGAAAGGGGTTTTCTTGCAAAATTTCCTTTTGCCTCATCTCGTCGTCTTGTCTTGAGGAAGTCACCAGCACTGTAAAGAAACAGGAGCAGTTTCCTGGCGGCCGGTGAGTCAGCGGGGGTGGCGAGGGCAGGGCAGGGTCAGGGGTGGGTGTTGTGCTGGCTCTGGCTGGCCCAGGGGAGCTGCTTCTCCCGGATCCACCCTGAGTCACCCTGGGCTGCCCGTGCCAGGGTTTGTGCCACATTATGTGAGCCTGCTGGGTACTGGGCCAGGCTGCAAGCACGCTGACAAGCAGGAGAGCAGCAAAAAGTGTGACAAAATGTGTATTTCTTGGCATAATCCCAGCATCATTGTGTGTCATTTTGGATGGGTTTGAGGAGGTGACTGACTAATCGTGGAAAAGGAGGTATTTGACCTATTTCTCCTCAAAAGTAATTGCCCAAACTGGCCTTTATGTTTGTGTGATTGTTTATTTTTTGAGACCCAACAGAAACCTAATCAGACATACTTTGAGATCCATGTTTTGCAATACAAAGGACATGTCCTTCCAGAGAAGTACATCTTAGTACATCTCATCTTAGATCTAGGAATGGGCTGTACATTTTGTGATGTTGGGGTGAAACAAATCCCTCCACCAGATTTTGAATTTTCCTTGAACTCTGGAAAGGCTCAAGGGAAGAGTTCTGATTTAAGTTCTGAAGTATTTTTCATCTATGCTTTCATCTATGCTTGTCTCTGGGACTCACCGGCAAAAATCAGGGAAGAGGTCATTATCTGTGATGCCTTCTATTCCTAAGTGACCCTGCTCTTCAAGGCTTCAGGATTTTTCCCACTGAATTAAAAAGCATGGGTGAAGTTGTAGCAGTACCTGTGGGGGAAAAAGGTCATCTTCCTTTAAGTCTTTTCCCAAAGACTTCTGGTTTTGCCTCATTACGCTTCCTTTTCTGCTTGAAAGCAGAAGCTTGGAAATTTTAGTAAACTTCTTGCTGGTTGTGCTTTGTCTCTGACAATCCTGAGTATTGCAATAACACCCACTGTGAAAGTGCTTTCTATTTGAGGTCCTTGAACTTAACACTAGACCTTCTGGTTTTGTCTTGCAGTCATGGAGCTTTGCTGGTCCTGGCTTTAGGAGCCTTTTGTGAATTGGCTTCATAATTTATTTTTTTTTTCTTAATTCTTGGCAGCCTTTTACTTGCAGCAAGGTCTTTCTTAGCTCCCCACAGCTGGGGAGCTTTGTTCTTTAGCCTGTCCTGTGCTGCTTCCTTTGCATTGCCTTTTGAGCCCACTGGAAATGGATGGAAAATGAAGTATGGATGAAAAATGAAGAATGTTTCTTCACCATGGTGGAGGGGGACTTTGGAAAATACACTGGAGTGACAGGACAAGGGGGAATGGCTTCCTATTGCGAGAGGGTGGAGTGAGACGGGATATTGGGAAGGAATCATTCCCTGTGGTTGTGATGGTGGTGGTGAGACCCTGGCACAACTTTGCTTTCCCCTCTGTGACTGTCCTTGCCCAGACGATGCTGTCTCAGAGCAGAGAATAGGTGGACAGACACATGCATCCAGCCTTCCAGGCCAGAAATACAGGATACACTTTTTGGGTCATGCACCTTCATTCTTTTTGTGCAGCTGAAGGCAAAGGAGGGTGGAGGTGACGAGTCCCCACCTCCACCTTTACTAATAGTGGCAGCAGCTCTCTGGCCACAGAGAGGAACAAACAACTTTCCCAGAGCCATGCCTGGGAAAGGCTGTGAGAAGATCAGAGAAAAAAATGAGAAACAATTCTTATCTTCATTTGCTGCACCGGTTGTTTTGAACATGTGGAATGTGTTATGGAGATTTGTTTACCAAAGGGTGGTTTCTTAATTAGCCAATGGTGATGGTGTTTGGATTGGAGGACCAATCAATTCCACCTGTAGCAAACTAGGGTATAAAAAAGCAACGTGTTTCTTAATAAATTAAATTATCAGCCTTCTGTGAATACATGGAGTCTGTGTTGATTATTACCCAGCCAGGGGCCCGTTGTTGGACACTTTACTGCTGCTGCCATTTCAAGGACTTTTCCTGTCCCACTTTCAGTTCAGAAACAGAGTGTTGAGGCAGAAGGTGAGGTTGCTCCTGCTCAACTCCTCACTCCTGTGGTGAAGTGAGAAGGCAGCGATGCCCTTTGAGATAAAGTGGTCTCATCCTTTCCCTGCATCCCTAAAAAGGGGTGACAGGAAAAAGTCATGGTCACCCTACACCTGTAGACAGGGAAATAGGAAAGACATTTCCCTCAAAGAGAGGAAAAATGAAAGGAAGCTTTAGCAACCACTTTCATCATTAGCATATTTGAAAACCCAGTGCATGTAGAGAAGAAAAACAAACAACCTGAGAATTAAGAATTGGCAACCCTATTCCTTTTCCTGATATCCCACTTTGCAGAGGACCTGCTGTATCTGAGCCCCAGTGCAGCAGGACCTTGCAGGTCCTGTACTGAGTGTCTGGCTTCATCACTTGGTGCATCTGACCCCAGTAATTCTGGGGTACAGACAGCATCCAGGAATGCAGGATTATGGGATGGGAGCTGTCTGAAACAAAGGATGCTCCTGCATTTGGAGGTAATTGAAGGGCAGGCGGCAGACCTGGCTGGAGGGGAAAGAGCCAAACAAAGTCAAGGAATTAGCAAGTCCCAGCTCCAGCATGAGGAGTGTTTGATTAATTAGAATGTACAGTGCAGTTTGTTACAGGGAGGTAACAAACTGCTCCAAGGCTGCGTGATGAAATCCTGCTGTGACCTGTTGAAAACAATCTGGATGGTTTCCTTCAAGTTTCCAGAATGTGAATACGGGGGGTGCTTCCTTCTCCTTGTGCTGCAGGATTACAGAGCATGGATGAGCCATCCTGGCTCTTGAGAGATTTTTTTTGTGCCATCAGCAAGGGCATGGCTGAGCCTTTTGGTGTTGTTTCCAGGGCTATACCCAGTCCAGCGGGGAAAAGTCTTTGGTCTCCAGGGCAGCTGCCACTGGTGCGCTCTACCTTGGCCTCAGTCAGCAAAACATTCTTCTGGGAGAGAGATTATTTTAGAGAGTTTCCTCCAGGAAAAGGAGAGACTGTTTTGTTGAGACTAGGTACATTTGTGCCTGCCTTAGTGGTTAATGAGAATGTAAAGGATAAGGTTTATTAAAAAAAAAAAAAAAAAAAAAAAAACCAACTTTGTGGTGATCTGATTCCTGCTAATGCAGCCCTAGGTGGGATGTAGTGTGAGCTTGGCATTCTGCAAAGACACTGATGCAAGTCTACAGACACCAGCCTTTCACCTGAGTTCCTGTGGTGCCTTATTAGCAAGGGAGTTATACAGTGAATTTTGCCTTCTCTGTGTTCAAGTTTTGATGCCTAGATTAGGTAATAGTTTCAGATTCAGCGTTTTTTTCCATCTAGTTCTTTGCACACTCTAGCCATTATTTCTAAAATCTCTATTAGAAAACAATCCATGATTAGTTTCCAGGTCAGAGGCTTAATAAATATCTGCTAATCACTTTTCCTTACTGCATTTCAGGCGGCAGCTGCAGGCCTCAGCTATGTTGGGGCGTACGTCATCAACACCTACAAGAGCTACGACAACTTTCTGCAGGACAAGTACGCTCTGCTGCCAGCCGTGATCATAATTTGCGTGGCCGTGGTGATGTTCATCATCGGGCTGATCGGCTGCTGCGCCACCTTCCGCGAGTCTCGGGTCGGCCTGGGGCTGGTGAGTGTCACTGCGGGGCCGCTGCCACCGTCCGCGGGCGTCGCCTGCCTCCCGCCGGCAGGGGAGCTGCTCGGCCGGACCTCGGGAGGCGAACACAGGCAAAGGTCGTGGTGATAAGCGCTGCTGGTTTGGGCGAGTCACCTGCAGCTGGGACGCCCTGATCCGCCCCATCTGGCGCGGGGAAGATGAGCGCAGGAGCAAGTTTTGAGGAGTGAGGTGGTGAAGGAACAGGAGGAAATATGAGTTTCTAAGCAAGCAAACCAGATGTGTATCAGTGTTTCTGCAGACTTTAATCCTCGTGCCTTGACTGCTCACAGAATTACTTTTAGAAATCCAGAAAGGTTCACTTAGAGTAGCTTCATGCCTCAGGTCATGCCCTGAAGGCAATGTGAGCCAACAAGGAGTGCACAACGTACCTGACTCAGCTGCTGGTTTATCTGTGCGCTCTCCCCTTTGACATCCACCTTGTGAAGTGTTCCACAGGCTCTTCACACAGGTCACACCGTGGCGGTGTTCAGGATCAGGCACAGAGCCTGTGGAGCCACAGTCATCATCCCAGCCATGCACAGCAATCCTCGAAACGCTTGGGTTGGACAGGACCTTAAAGCTCATCCAGTTCCAAACCCTTTTCCACGGGCAGGGAGAGCTTCCACTAGACCAACCAATACAACCAGGTTGCTCCAAACCCCGTCCAACCTGGCCTTGAACAATTCCAGGGGCGAGGCAGCCACAGCTTCTCGATTCTAAATTATCTTCTGGGAACTATTTTGATTGGAGAGGCAATAAGAGATAACGATCACTTACTGCTGTAAATTAATATGTATTGTGCAGTTGAATTCAAGTGCTGTGGGATTTTCTCTTACTGCTTCTCTCTTTTATTTTCAGTTCTTGGCCATTATCCTGGTTATCTTCATTGCAGAAGTGTCCGCTTTTGTCTTGGGATTTGTTTACAGGGAAAAGGTAAGTTAAGAATTTTTAGCATCTCTGTCCCAACATAAAAGTAAAGAACAGATCTCACGTTGTCTGATCATTCCAATTTATCTGTTTGGTTTTTTACTTCATCCACTGTCCTGCAACATGCAGAGCAAATGGGGATGGGAATGTCTTTGCTGGGAACACAGTGAATATATAAAGTACCTGGCAGATATCACAACAGTCTCTGAGCTGGATTAAACAGTTGTTGATGCTCCCAAAGGAGGGCTTTTCCATCAAGGGCAGCAAGCTTCTACCCAGGAACATGATTCTGGCTAAGGGCCACCTGAATTCTGTCTAAAACATTGCTTGATTTTTCTTATTTCTTATTTCCTCCCCGACTTATTTGAGATACAGATCTTTTGCAGTTTCTACCAGAAGATAAAATATTCAGCTCTCACATTAAAACCATCTGCATTGTTTTTCTCTGTCTAAACAGGTAAAAACTGATGTGCAAGGTACAATGCGCTCTGTCTTTGAGAAGTATGATGGCAAAAACCCAGAGTCTACAGTTGTGGATTACTTGCAAGAACAGGTAAGAAAATATTTAGGCATTGTTTGGAAAAGAACGGAAAAAAACAAGGAATTTAGGCTGGGAAAGGTGGGGAGAGGATAAGTGGGGCAGTATCCTGGAGCTCGGCTCTGTGTTTAGCATCCAATTCTCCAAGGCAGCTGAGGTTGCTCCTCACTTTGCAGAGCTGGTGTGTTCAGGCTGCGGGTGTGACGTTCATGATGTCAGGGATGTGATTGATGTGAGTGACATTTGCATCACAGCAAATAAGTGCACAGGAATAGCTGCTGCTGAGAACACCACACCATAAAATAGTGAGATGATGGAAGACTCTACCCTGCAACTTGTCACCTTCCTGTTGGAGCTGTCACAAAGAATAAACTAAGAGGGATGTAATAATGTGTGGAGATTGATTTATTACATCTGTGATTGTTTTCCTGAAGCACCGCTGCTTGTAAATCTGCTGCAAACTACTGGCAGCTCTGGCTATGCCTAAGAGAAGTTTAACTCACCACGAGCATTCATATATATGAACATATATATATAATGTAACTAGTAATACATATGTATAATGTCATGTAACAGTAACTACTGTGTCGCTGTCCTGTGTTTGGTAGCTTCAATGCTGTGGGGTTAAGAACTACAGCGACTGGACAACCACCCAGTGGTTTAATTCCACTGGGAACAACAGTGTTCCTCAGAGCTGCTGCCAGCAAGAGGCCAAGAACTGCACTGGGCACCTGGATCAGCTGCAGAAACTCAACACACGGGTGAGGATGAGGGGCTCGGGGTCACAGCCGGGCCGTGTTCATTTTCAGCCAGGTGGAACCATGGAGGGAAGCACGCCAGGCACAGTTTAGGGATATAGCTGTGGTTGTTTAAACAGATCTGGGGCAGGGGAACAACTCATCTGGGACTGACCTCACTGAATCTGGAGGATGACAATGCTCTGAGGGCTGGAGCCCCTCTGCCCTGGAGCCTGGCACGGCTGGGGCTGCTCACCTGCACAAGAGAAGGCTCCAGGGACACCTCAGACCCCTGTCAGGGCCTCAAGTTTGCCTGTAAGGAAGATGAGGTCAAACATTTTAGCAGGGCCTGTTGTAACAGGACAAGGAGTAATGGTTTTAAGCTAGAAGAGGATCAGTGTAGATCAGATATGAGGATAGGGAGGCCCTGGCCCAGGGTGCCCAGAGCAGCTGTGGCTGCCCCTGGACCCCTGAAAGTGCCCAAGGCCAGGTTGGACGGGGCTTGGAGCAGCCTGGGACAGTGGAAGGTGTCCCTGCACATGGCAGGGGAGTGGAGCTGAATGATCTTTAAAGTCCCTTCCAACCCAAACCACTCTGTGATTCCAAACTCCATACCGAGTTCTCCAGTCTGGGACATAAGCCCTAAGCTGATTTTTATAGATACCATTGTTGGCCATTCTGGCTCTGAGTTTTGGGCTCTTGTTTAAATGACCAGAGCCAGAGGAAATTCAGATGCAGCAAATGTCAGTAAATTGCAGTTTGTCAGTGCCTCTCCTCATGCAGGAGGAAATGAGCCATCAGGTCTGCAAGACAAGAATGGAGTTCCTCAGACCTGCAGTGCTGATTAGACAGGCCTTACCAGGCCCCGCTGCCTTGGGAGAGCTGGGGGGAAATAATAAAAACTTCCATCTGGATGAACACCTTTTAACATGTTTTTACCTCTCTCTTTCACGTCAGGGCTGTGCACAGGAGCTGGAGTCTGGGCTGCAGAGCGTTATCAGCTATGCCATGCTTGTAATCCTGGGGTTTGCCATCGTAAAGGTAAATGCTCCTGTCTCTTCCCTCACGGAAAATAGTAGCTTGCCCTTGGACCTCAGGTCTTCTTCATCTTCACTGTCCTAACAGCCTACAGCTTTCTTCTGCCTCTGGAGGAGACTCAGTCCTCTGTTCCTCACTTGTATTTTACCCACTATTTCCATTTCATCTGCCTCACAATGATGGCAGGGATTCAAAAGACAGTAGGGGATTTGGGATGGAAATTCAATGTGGAATCCATTTTATCATAGTCACAGTATCCCAGGATGGTTTGGGTGTTAAGGGACCTTAAAGCCCACCCAGCGCCACCCCTGCCATGGGCAGGGACACCTCCCACTGTCCCAGGCTGCTCCAAGCCCCATCCAGCCTGGCCTGGGACACTGCCAGGGATCCAGGGGCAGCCACAGCTGCTCTGGGCACCCTGGGCCAGGGCCTGCCCACCCTCCCAGCCAGCAACTCCTCAATATCCCATCTGTCTCTGCCCTCTGGCCCTGGGAAGCCATTCCTGGCACTCCTTGTCCAAAGGTGTGCTTAAATAGTTCGGAGAACTCATCCCCAAACAATCCTAGCCTTTCACTGAAATTTTCCCCATGGCAAGATAACTAGTAATTAATGTGAATGTATTAATTAATGCAACAAACCAGAGAGGAGACACTCCAGCCGGAACTATTACTGGGAATTGGTATGCAAAAATAACACTTTATGCAGATGTATTTTTAAATGAGTTTTTTTTCATATGATGAAGTCATCCACTGTGTGGGTGTTTAGCCTGACAACTGAAACAGAAACACAGCAGGGCTAAGTCCCTTGTGCATTCCCTCTTTTCCAGTTCTTCGGCATGCTGAGTGTCTGTGTGCTTACTTGCAAGAAAGAAGAAAGTGGATATCAGCCTCTTTACTCTGGGGTGTTTGCTTAATAAACTGAGAAGAGCAACCTTGCTTCCTGATGATGAAACTGACTTGTGATCGTCCCACAGCTTTCTGAAATGTTATGCTAAGTTTGGACCGGTGACTGCCTGTAGCACTGGGTGGTGTAGTAGGCTCCAGAAAGAAACTTTCTTCTGACCTTCTTTCCTCTGCCCTGAAAACATGCAGCAAAAACTTTATCTTTTAATCAATAAACTAGTGGAGACCTCAGGAGGGGTTTCAGTTGCCTGCACAAACCTCAGGTCATTCCCATGATGTGGTTTAAACAATAAAAGAAACTTCTGAATGCCAGGTTTAAATACTCTTCACAGGCATGGGGATCGGTAGTATGTTTTTTTTCTATGTCTGATTGTGCAGTTTCAGGTTTTTTCCCTTTTCTTATGTCACATGTTGCAATTCTGTTTACTGCAGAGGTTGTTAGGCAAGACAACCCCACGCTTAAAGTCTAGAACAAGCATTTGTGTGGTTTGGAGCAGCTAGCAAACATGAAAAACCCCAGGTTTTGAGCTTTTGGGCTCAGAACTGTCTCTTTTGGTTTGTTTTTAATCTCTTAATTATTGACATTAAAAATTCCTTATGAAGCAGGGCTTTTGAACATTTTCTTCCTCCTTTTTCTATGGTTTGCCTGGGGGAATTAGTGCCACGTTTCCACCCTCACCATGCTTTTCTGCTAAAATACTAAAAAGATACATTCTTGTACTAAGCAATTTCAATAATATGCTGTAGCGCTGCTTTTGTACATTTCTGTTCTCCTTAGTTCTGCTGGACACAGATTGGATTGTATCCCTGCTTTAACACAGTCCTTCTTTAACTCGTTTGTATGTTAATCTGTTTATAAGCTCTTCAGAATTTTGGGGATAAAGAACAGAGGGAACTGTGAGCTTTTATGTATCAAGGAATTGTGGAAAAGCAAGACATTCTGCTGATTCCTTCCTTGGAGAGATAAGCAGCCTGTCCTCAGTAAAATAAACCTTTACATTTGTGGCTAAAAAGAAAAAAAAATAGCTTGGGATCAGTGTAAACTGTTTAATTATCTCCATCCCTACCCCAAGAGAAAAAAAAGCAGTAATGGGTAACAATGTCCTATAGAAGACACACCAGCATGAGCATGTGTATGTTGAAAACTGAATTTTTATTGAGGGCTTTGTCTTCTGTTAAATGCTGAAATAAACTGAATTTATACAACCAAGTAATAAATAGTGAGACAGTTGTTGGTCGATGCTATCTATCACAATTCTCTGGAGGGAGTGAAGTCCTCAGGGGCGGAACCAGAGCGGGGGGCCGAGGACGCTGCCTCAGAGAGATCCCGCCCGGCTCCCTCAGCAATTCCGCCTTCCGCCCTTCTTTCCCGCTCCCCTCAGCGACGCGGCCTTCCCTTCCCGCTGCCTTCAGCGATCCCGGCTCCTTCTCACCCGGCTCCGCTCAGCATTCCGCGTTTCGTTCCGGCTCTCCTCAGCGATCCCGCCTCCCTGCGCGTCCGGCTCTCCTCAGCGACCTGGCCTCCCTCAGGGATCCCGCTTTCCCCCTCCCGCCCGGTTCCCTGACCGATCCCCTCGGCAATCCCGCCTTCCGCCTTTCCTTCCCGTTCCCCTCAGCAATCCCACCTTTCCTTCCCGTTCCCCTCAGCAACCCCGCCTTTCCTTCCCGTTCCTCTCAGCAACCCCGCCTTCTTTGCCGCTCCCCTCAGCGATCCCGCCTCCCTTCGCGCTCGGCTGCCCTCAGCGACCTGGCCTCCCCTACCGCCCCGCTCAGGGATCCCGCTTTCCCTTCCCTGACCGTTCCCCTCAGCAATTCCGCCCTTCCTTCCCATTCCCCTCAGCAATTCCGCCTTCCTTCCGTTCCCCTCAGCAGTCCCGCCTTCCGCCCTTCCTTGCCGCTCTTCTCGGTGATCCCGCCTCTCTTCCCCCCTCCTGGCCTTCCTGCCCTGCTTCCCTCAGCAGCCCCCACTTTCCGCCCTTCCCTTCCCTTCCCTTCCCTTCCCTTCCCTTCCCTTCCCTTCCCTTCCCTTCCCTTCCCTTCCCTTCCCTTCCCTTCCCTCTCGTTCCCCTCCCGCTGTCCTTTATGACTTTCAGGCTTTTTCTCGCCTTTTGTAAACGTAACTTATGTGAAATTACTTGTACGAGAGAAGTTTGCCTAGTGAAGGAAAGAGCTTGTTTCAAGCCGCGCGTTAAGATTACATCACCCAAATAAATGTGCATTAGGTGGGCGGAGAATATGCAGTAAGCGGGCGTGTTCACGTGAACTTTACTGTATAACAGATGTAACTTTTTACCCCTTGGCAAGCTGATGAGTGGGAACGTCCTCCTCACACGCTGCGCTGAATAAACAACGCCTTGTTTCTAAGGTGAACTCTGTGTCTTTGTTCACAGAGCTCCTAAAAACGACAACACCTTCCACACTCCCGCTCCCCCCAGAGCTCCCGCCTCACGCCCTTCCTCCTAGTCCCTCCAGACTCACAGAATTATAGTCAAAGGTTGGAAAAGACCTCCGAGATCGTGCCGAACCTATGACTGATCCCCTTTTGTCACCCAGACCACAGCACCGAGTGCCATGTCCAGTCGTTCCTTGGACACCTCCAGAGATGAGGACTCCAAACCTCCCTGGGCAGCCCCTTCCAATGGCCAGAACGCCTTTTCCATGAAGAAATTCCTCCTGAAGTCCAACCTGAGCCTCCCATGGCGCAGCTTGAGACCATATCCCCTTGTCCTATCACTGGCTGCCTGGGAGAAGAGACTGACCCTCACCTGGCCCACAACCTCCTGAAGTGCCCAACATGTACCCCGTATACCCCTCAGCGCTCCCGCCCTTCCCGCCCGGCTTTCCCTCAGCGCTGCCCCCGCTCCGCCCTTTCCGCCCGCCCCGAGCGCTCCCTTCAGCGCGCACGCGCCCTGCCCGCCCTCCCCAACGGCCGCCCGAACGCGGCGGATTCAAACCGGGGCTCCACCCGGGCCGCGGCAGCCGCCCCCGAGCGCCCTCCAGCCCCGGCCGAGCGCCCTCCCCTCCAACCCGGCCGAGCGCCCTCCAACCCGGCCGAGCGCCCTCCAACCCGGCCGAGCGCCCTCCTCCTCCTCCTGAGGGAGTGGAACAGGGACAAAGGCCGGGCAGCACCGGCGCTGGGCCTGGTGAAACCTGAGGAGAACCGGGCGCTGCCGCCGGGCGCAGGGGTGAGCTCGATCCTCTCAGGGCATCCCGATCCGCCTCGGAGGGCCCTGGTTCCACGCAGGTGCGGAGGGTGGGGAAGGCGGCAGGTCTCTAAGAACGGGTTTAATAAGCGCGGTAGTTGATAGTATTTTAAGCCAAAAGCGAAATAAAGGCGTTTTAAAAGTTTCCAAGTGTGAGCCATCGGAGGGAGCTGTGTGAGCGCTCAGGGCCACAGTGTTAAATGCGGGTGTTTGTCACATTGCATAATTTTTTCTTTTAATCAATTCCTGTCTATAATAGAGTTAACGACTCTATTATTATAGACAATATAGTAATCGATATGTAATGCTCTTTTTGATGCTTCCAGACTTCATTAATAACTCTGCTAACACTTTTTTTTGCTTAATTGTTTTTAAAAAAAACACACCTCTTAAAACATTAATCATCTGATGTAGTCTCCCTGAGAAAGTCTTCTAAAACTGCCTCATATAATCCAGGTGTTTCTTGGTTTTTGCAGTAAACTCCAATTCCTTTTTTATTGCACACTTATGTAATAAGGATGCTCCCAGTCTCATGAGGAATCGCTGCACTGATATCACAATGCATTTATCTCCAAAGTTCTGGGAAAATTATTGCCTTGTCTAGTGCCACTTTATGCTTCCTTTCCTGCTTTCAATTTAGATAAAAAATAACTACTCCATTTACTATTTCATTTATGTTCCCTTTGCTTCTGTGGAAGATCTGTGTCTTTCTAAAAATTCTGCTTTTGTAGGCAATGTTTGCAATTTGGGTCTGTGTTAAATTCCTACCTTCATTTTTGTTCCCCCTCAGTGTGATGATGAAGGATATGGCATCCTCAAGCCTGGAAGATTTGTGCCTCCACATCAATATGAAGATTTCAAATATTAAAAAGTGTCTCCTATTGAGAGACATAGGTAAACAAGAGCAACAGTGGGGATTGGCTTGCACTTCACTCCAGGAAAGACACTGAGGGGCTGGAGCTGGGAAGGGGCTGGAGCCCCAGGAGAGGCTGAGGGAGCTGGGAAGGGGCTCAGCCTGGAGCAAAGGAGGCTCAGGGGGGCCCTTGTGGCTCTGCACAGCTCCTGACAGGAGGGGACAGCCGGGGGGGCCGGGCTGTGCTCCAGGGAACAGGGACAGGAGCAGAGGGAACAGGCTCAGGGTGGACACCAGCAGGAATTTCCCCATGGAAAGGGGAGGTCAGGAATCCACCCAGGGAGGTGGTGGAATCCCGATCCCTGAAGGGATTTCAAAGCCATGTGGCTGTGACACTTGGGACACAGGTTAATGGTGGCCTTGACAGTGCTCTGTGGGACATGGTCTTAGAGGGCTTTTCCAAGCTAAGTGATTCCATGAACTCTGTTGGTTGTGTGGAGCACAAGGCTGACAGTTTGTCTTGCTGCTTCTCCTGGATGGATGCGGTGGCTGAGGAGCAGGGAGTTAGATAATCACGGCTTGTGAGGGGGAGGAATATTGGATTTTGGTTTTTTGTTGGAGACTTTGTAGCTTAATGTCCTCTCCTGTGCAGGTAAGGATGATTCCTGCAAGCCTGTGCTCCGTAAAATACAGAATGGGGTGATCCTTGTACATGATCTCCTGAATAAAATGGAAAATGAAGTTAAACAGCAAGAAAAACTGAAAGATTCGCTCAAAGTAATCCTTTTTTTTTTTTCCTGTTCATAAAATACTGAAAGATTCAAAGAAATCTTTGATACGCGTGTCACTTTTTTTCCAAGATTCTTAGTGATGTTTGGATGCATGTGCTTACAAGAGAAACTGGGGCTTGGAACAGGCTTGCTGGTGGTTTGTCAAGCAGTTCTCCAGAACAACGAACATTAAAAATAGTATTTTTCAAGGCTTGTACATAGATTCATAGAATTGTAGAATGGTTTGAATCTGAAGAAACCTTAAAGCTCATCCAGTCCCAACCCCCTGCCATGGTCAGGGACACTTTCCACTGTCCCAGGCTGCTCCAAGCCCCATCCAGCTTGGCCTAGGACACTTCCAGGGATCCAGGGGCAGCCACAGCTGCTCTGGGCACCCTGGGCCAGGGCCTGCCCACCCTCACAGAGAAGAATTTATTCTTAATATCTAATCTAAGTCTACCTTCCTTCATCCTAAGGACATCAAAATCATGTCTTTGTCACTGGCCTTGAAAGCATGTCTTTATCATAATAGATACGGTGATCTAAAAAGCAATTCTACTTATGCATCTTTGCAATAGCTGCACGAAGTATTCAATTAGAATATTTGTCTGCTTTTCTACTGTATGTTTGCAGTGCTTTTGTTAAGTCTTTTGTGCAAATGTTGTTTGGGGAATGGAGGTGAGTTTACCACAGTATCTCATCTTCATCACCACCATTCCCCAACCAGACCTTGCTCAGGATGTATTGCTGAAGTTCCTTTTGCCTGCTCAAATTTCTCTGACATTCTGAGGGCAAGGACAGACACTCCTTCCTTTGTATCTTTACTAGTTTTCCTGTGGAAATTATGGAATAAGGAGGTAAGATGATGGGGAGAAATAAAAGGCACCTCTTAGAAAAGCTGAAAATTAATTTACTGTTGCCCTAATTTTACTTGCTTGATGTTAGTGGTGTGAGATTTCTGATATAGTCTGATATGAATTTCAGGAGATGCAGAAGGCTGCTGAGAGAGATCAGGAGGAAGCACAGCACCTCCTTGAACACATTCCACGCTATCTGCCTGAGCCCCAGAGCCGGTATGTGGTACCTGAGCCCAGGGGATTTGGGCTGCTCCTGGCACTGTCCAGCTGCAGCGCTGTTCAGCTGTGCTCCTTTCACTCTGCATTAACTGGGGAACTTTGGGAGCCAAAGTTGTTGTGTCTGTTGATTCTGGAGCTGGCTCTTGTCCAGGCTTGTGCTAGCACCCCAGCAAATCTGTCAGGTCAAGTCTATAAAATCCCAGGTTGTTCCAATGGGAGCTTCCAGGGTTAGGTGTGATGTAGTAGAAAGAAAGTGCTTCTCTGAGTCTGGGCATCCCTTCTTTTAGAAACACAAACACATCACTTTAGTAACTGCTACTCATTAAAGTGCCTACTCATTAAAGGGTTAGTGACCCAAATGCTGGGTCACTCGAACTGAAGTTCACCACTGCCCTTCTAAATACATTTAAAAACCAAAAATCCTCTAACTCAGTTGTCGTTCTGCTGGATTTTGAATTGTGTTTGTGGTAGTTTTGTTCTCTTTTCCCTACAGCAATCCTGCATTTATTTCAGCTAGCTATGACATCCCCTTGCCTTGGAGAGAGCTGTGGTAAGAAGCTTTTCAGAGTCAAGTAGCCCAAGTATGTGAAAATGACAAGTACATGAATTAACTGTTTTAACAGAACTAACGTTTCTTAATTAACAGAATTAATGTTACTTGAAAAGCTTCTAAGACATTTCAACTCTGAGTTTGTCATCTCTTTCTCCATCCTGTTGGAGCTGCTTTCTTTTATGGAGTGTTGTTAGTGTGTGTCAGGTGGGGTCACTTGCAGAGTGACCCTCATTATCTGGGGATCCCAGAGTTTCTTTCCCACCTCGTAGCCTGTCAGAAGGCAGTGCATTAGTTTGAACTCAGTGCTTCCAGTATGTGCCCTGAATTAACCAGCTTCACTTGGTCTGGCTCCTCATGCCAGAGAAACCTGTCTCAAAACACGACAGACGCGTTCCAGCAAAGTAAAAGGTTAAATGTGTGGAAAGAGGGTTCTAAAAGAGAAAAATGAATGGTAATTTTTGTTGGTGTGTAGCAGTATGGTCGTTGGTGTAGGTATTGTATTGAAATTGTTCTTAGCTGGTGAAGGGATGACTATTCTTGTTCTCACCCTTTAGAGATGAACCCCTCAGTTTAGGAAACAGCCTCTCAAAACGTCTCCAGGGGTGATGTGTTCCTTTTCAATTTAGATGTTGCTTTTTTTTGTGTGTGTGTGTAAAAATTGAAGGTTTTCAGAAATTACCACTTGGGTTCTGCCTTTCTGCCATAACTTACTTTCTTATCGTGGGAAATCCTTTGTCTTAACTTTGTATTAGCTCCTGGAAATTGTTTAGGTGTAAAGGGGGCTTGTTCAGTAATTGTGCCACCTCTGACACCAAAAGATTCTTTGGGATGTTGGTTTCCCTTACAGTCTTGTCCTGCTTGTGATTAGGAAGTTAATTGTGATATGACTTTAGCCAGTTCTTCCCTTTCTAGAGAGAACCAGAGTATGTAAAACCAACCAAGCTTTTCTGATAATTTTCTACAGATTGTGCTGGGCCAGCTCACAGCTGCTGTTCTGTTGGTGTCAGTTTGTTGCTGGTTTTTCTTGAGTAATGATACATTGTGTGATGATGCCATTTGTCAAAACACACTTTCTTCTTTTTTCCCCGTTTTATCACTTCTTGATATTCACTCTTTTGTGCAGTGGAGGGTCAAGGAAGTGTAAGAAGGGACATAATTGTTCAAAACCCACTGTATCAGTGTAAATATGTTTTCAGGCCTCTTCCCCAAACCTTCCTTTCCTGGCCCCCTCCTTTTCTGTTCCTGGATGTGTGGGGCTGTGAATATTAATGTTGAGTGATTTTTGTGAGATAATGCAGAAAGCAGAGGAGCACTTGAATGCTGGTGAGACAGGCCTTGAAGTCCCTGGGAAAATGAAAAGACCCACACAGAGAAACTCAGCGATTCATGGCTTTAGCTATTGTTTCTCTCCTATATCCTTGGGTTTTCTGTTCTTGTTTACCAGAGGAATCTCACTGAAATAAAAAGCAAGTTCAATATCTCTCAAGATCTTTGTATCCCCTGTGTTTGTTGAGATTCAGTTTCTCATTCCACCAGAGCCAGATTTTGTAAACAAGCATAAGTATTTCCCTTTCATGGTTCAGGTCAGTGGTGAACTGTGTCTGTACCACCTCACTGCAGCAGTGCAGGGGCAAAGGAGTGGGTGGGAACACAAAGGAAGGGTGCTTGGATATGGGAATCATCTAGAAAAGGTTTGTTGCAGTGTGATAGGCAGCAGGAGACTGCAGCGTGGGAGGAATGAAGTTTCAAGATGTGAACTTGCTTGCCTTGGTTCTTGTGTTTATCCTTTCACTCCAAACCCACCTCCTCCACCACCACCCAAAATGCACCCCCCTCTCCTGTCCCTCCAGTTTGCTGACATTCCCTGCTAGCTGCAGCGTGCCAGGAGTCGTTCTGTTGTTGTTGTTGTTCAGATGCAAACAGATGTTCTCCAGATGACGACATCTGCGGTAGTTTGGCTGCAGATGTGCTGGTTTCAGAAGGGCTCTGTGCTGTGTCCCAGCGCAGAGCAGAGCTGCTCCCAGCCCCTTGCCAGCGAGCAGGCGGTGTGGGAGCCCAGCAGGTGGCACTCACTGTCCTCTCCACGGCGCTGTCCTCTCCTGTTCCTCGGGGAGCACAGCAGTGGCACCTCAAATCCTGCCCCTGGCGGGGACAGATGGGGCATGCCCTGCCATTCACTGCCGTGGGACCCCATGTGCAGCAATGATCTCTTGTGGGACGGTCAGATCCAAGCAGAGGATTATTTCCTTGTCCAGGTCAGCTCTGTACTGCTTTATGTAATTCTGTATGTCCATGTTCTGACAACAGTGGATTTGGCCATATGCTTCACTTTTGCTGTCCTGCTCAGGAGCAGCTGGGTGGGTGGCTGGCAAATCCCTTGGGGTTTGAGGCTCTAAGCTGAGGGTTTAGAGGAAGGATGAATTTATAAAAATAATGTTCTAATAATCAGGAATAAATCAGGGAATTCTTTTGGATCTTGCCTAAAATTTTTTTTTTAAGTGTCTGCTAGGTGGTGTAGAATTTCTTTGCTTCAAAAGTTTAATGGATGAGACAGGCTTCCCAAGATTTGAACCTGTTTCAAAGAGCTATGAAGTATTTCAAATCTGCCCATTAAGGCTGCAGCTCTGGGCTGTGTTTTATCTGATAAAAAGCCAGGCCTTGCGTTGTGTGAAATGTGATGGTACATTGAATTCTGAGCTGTGCCATGCTGCACTTGGACTGCTTCCAGCTCACCTGCTAGCAGCCTCTATAGCACAGAAACCAAGAGCTGTGCTGACGTCAGCTGAAGGATATGATTTGAAACAGAGCAGGCTTGCTTTACTGATGTTTCTTTTGTGAAATATCACTTAATTGTGTTCATCCAGCCTAGCAGGCTGGAACTTAGGTCTGTGACTAAGCAGTGTAGCGGAATTCTCCTTCCTACTTACCTGCTGTTTGTGCACTGAATATTCCTTCATTTTACAGCTTTTATGTCGTGCCAACTGTGAAACACAAAGGACAAACAAAGGCTGTAGAATCCAACACTGAGAAGAAACCTGCAAAAGAGAAAAAAACCATTAAAGAAGCAGCATTAATAACCACAGAGGAGTTTGAAAGTGTTCCTGCGTAAGTAAGCGCAGCTTCCCTTGTACCCTGGCATATCAGTTTGGGTGGCACACATAGGTTTGGGAGAGTGACCTCTTGCAGAACTGGGACTGACAGAGATTAAATATTTCATAGGGTGAAACATGACAACGGCCTCAAATGGTTTAAATGCATTGCTAGCAAACCTGAAAATTGAATTAATTAATTGGGCCCCTCTTTATGCTGGTATCGGGAAGATGAAAACTGATCAGTTAAAACCCAAACCTCTTATCTCAAAAGTCACTGTAATTGTATGGACAGAGATTTATTAGCTAACAGGTGGATCCTCATCTTGTTTTGAGAACTGACATTAAAAAAAGAGCCATCATCTCATAACATGGAGGGTTTGTTTATATATAGAAAGAAAAACAGTGGTAAGTGCTGGTTTTATTTGACCCAAATACTGGTTTCTGGAAACTTCAAGTCTTGACTTACCAATCTGTTTTGAGACAGGAAAAGGAATCAGACTTGTTAAAAGCAAAAAAAACCACTTTGCACTAAAATTCCCAAACTTCTGGAATAGAAAGCTGTGGGTGTCTTCCCCTAACATCAGGACCTGATTAATATCCTTGTCTGAAGTCTGATATATAGGAATAACTTCTTAAAGGGCATTTGGGTGGCATGGGTAAATGTTTCTGCAAGAAGAAGAAATTTCTCTTGACGCCTAAGGCTAAATTGTTATTGAGATTCTAGATTTACTGTGTTCCCTGACAATACCTGTTTCAGTAAGAAATATGGTTTTGAGTCTGTACTTTACTTAAGGCTTTCCAATAATTTTTATCTATAGCCTTCAGAATTTTCAGGTGAGTAATGCCCATTTTCTTCCTTATCCTGAATACTGAGCTAATGATAAAGGACTTCTTAGAAGAGCATGCACCTGGTATTTTTATTCTGCAGAAGATGTCAGGTATTTTGTGGATTTACTCCCTTAGGTAGTTCTCTCCTGATAAAATTATGAGAGGATAAAGCCAGAGCCTAGGAATTTTTGGCCTTTATTTCTGCTGTAGTAAGAAAAATAGACACAGACTATTCCAGACAAATATTGTTTTAACTTCCAGTTAAGGCTATGATCTTCCACACCACAAGAAAGGTGGAAAGACACTTGGGGGCATGGCTTAGTGGTGGCCTTGGCCACGCAGGGGGAGAGCTCGGGCTCGATGATCTCAGAGGGCTTTTCCCTCTTAAAGGAGTTTATGATAACCCTTGAAAGTGGAAGGTTTTCCTCTGCTGTTCATGGGCGTGGAGGATGGGGACAGAGGCCAGATGATCCTCTTCCTATCCATTACAGATTCACAAAACCACAGAATAAGCAGAGCTGGAAGGCAGCCCTTGTGGAAATGTTGCAGCTGTGTTGGAAGGTACCCATTATGGAAAGGTTGCAGCTTAGACTGTGCTGGTAGAGCTCTAGAAATAATTTTATTTTATTCAGATGGGAGAAGCATGTTTGTTCTGAGGAGGAAAATTTACATGAATTTACATAGATCTATTAATCTACCAGTATTTCTGTTGCCTGGCAATGTTGTAGTACAAGATTGAGGGAGTACTTGCAATTTCACATACTGATTGACCAAATCTAAGCAGCAAGTACTTGTAATACAAATTCTCTTACACTGAATGTATTCTCTTGGAAGAATGAGAATTTGGTTCAGGGCCCATTTCTTCAGGTGAGCACTGGAGGTGGGGGGTGGTCACTGAAAAATTGAGGCTGTTTTCACTTGCTTTATGCTGAACATGAAGGAAAATCTATTCCTAACACCATCAGGCCACTAAAAGGGACACAGGCTTCAGTGACTTCATAGTCCTAGGACTGGGCAGCTGGCATTTAGCAAAGGTATACGCTGTGTTAAGGGGCAGATGTGGAGCACCCTGATCAAACAGAGCACTTTGCACAATAAAAAACCTGCAAATTATCTTACCCTTCAAATCTGTTGCAGGAAGGTGCTTTTTGGAGGAAGATAAAGGACATTTCACAGTACCTGTCTTTGTTAACTTTTGACTTTGAAGCAGAGGAAAATGTTTGCTTTATTCTGTGTCTACAGTTTTTACTCCTTTCTAAAAATGTTACTGCTGAAAGCATTTTAGATTCTGTGCATTCATTATAACTCTCAAGTCTCAAAAGATGGTGGCTTGGGAGAATACATGGCTATTTTAGCCCAACCATTTTTGAGAGAGCAGGGGTGGCCATTACAAGCTTTATCTCTTTTAGAGTGGCATATATGTGTTATATTGATGTTATTCTTTTCTCTGAGGAACACGGCACTGTGCTCTGGTTTTTGTACCTATAGAAAAAATGCTTTGAAAAAGGGCTTCTGTGGATTAAAAAAAGAAACTGACTGGATCTTTTTTAGAAGAGTTTTGAATTTTACTGCATTTGGAATAGTGAAGCAGATTTTAAAGTTATTTTAAATCTAAATTAAATGCCTGAATTTGGAGCTTCTCAACTTTGTATTTTTATATTAGCGTACATATGGACTGAAATAAATGTCAGCATTAACGGGTTTGCCAGCCATGGTTGGGTAGAAACATGAGAGGGCTGTGGGACAGCTGGAGTTTTTATGATCCTTAGTTATGCACAGAATAAAAATTCCATTTGGTTTTGACAGGGTTTAATTTCAGATTAAAGCATCTTGGATGCCCGAGGGCCTCTCAAAGAACATTTGTGTTTAGGTTTAGGCAACCCAGTCGTGCCTCTCTGTTTCAGTTTCAGGAGGAGCTGAGGTGCTGCCTTGGCTTTATGAAGTGCGTTCACTGTCTGTGTGTTGACCGTGGGAGCCCAGGAACTTAAATAAAGGTGTTTTCTACCTCTGGGCCGAGCCTTCCTCGCTCGGCACGCTCCCCTGCGGCGCAGGGAGGCGAAGAGAGCAATAAGCAGCAGTTAATGCGCGCAGGCAGAGCCCTGCTGTGCTCACAGGCTGTGCTCCTGCCGCGGCTGCATGGCCGGGGGGTAGTGCTGCTCTATCACTGGGCACAGTGGAGCGTTTTTAGAGCTACGGCACGGCTGCGCCCCCAACGCTGAATAAAGCGCGGTGTCGATAAAGTCGAAAGGTGGTTGCCAGTAACTTAGTGGCTACTAAGTTTCAAACTCGGTTTGGAGGCAGAGCAATTGCTTTGGATTCAGTTTTACGCGCCTCGCCGGCCTGTCTGCCTGGCAGGGACTGGCTGCTGTTGAAATCTACAGCACTTATTTTGAGTTGGCAATTGCAGAATGTCTGTCTGAATTCTGGTTTGGAGTACTGAACTTGTAATTGATTATCTACTTCTGCTTTGAATTCGTTGTGTGTTCTCCAAAGATTGAGCCTGTCTGCTCAGATTAAAATGAGGGAGGAGCTTGCTGTTCATTGATCTTTTCAGTCTTGCTGTCCCACAGCTTTTGGTCACCTGCTCTACTGACCTAGAGCATTCATTCTCAAAATGAATTGTGACACTTGTGTAATTCCTCACGTCTGCAAACCCATACTGAACAAAACACAAACAGCCAGGTTGGGTTTGTTGTAGCAACTGAATGAAGGCCACAGGACAATGTAGGTTGCATGGCTGGCCCAGCCTTTACTGCCATTTTTGGGGGGGGGAAGGAAGGTTGTGTTGTATTTAGCTTACTGCTTGTCATTTGAGTTTCAGATTTCATTTTTATATAATGGTTTCTCAGTGTGCAGCACAGTTCCTTTTCCTTGAAGGCATGGCTTTACATCTATAAATACTGAATAGCCTTGCAAATCTTCCAATGTTCTAGTATTTCCACATCACTTTGTTCTTTATCTTCTGTGCTTCCTGTACCTCTAGGCTGTTATCAACAGACCTTATTCTTCTAGTACTAGTATTATGAAAAGCTCTGAGAGTTCAGAAATGGATGCTGGTGGTGCAGAACCTTATCTTCACAGCTCAGTAAGCTGCACAGCCAAATGCAGAAGGCAACACACAACTAGTAGCTCATCAAAAAACACCAAATAATCACAGAATCACTGGGTTGGAAGAGACCTTCAAGATCATCATGTCCAACCCATACCCTAACACCTCAACTAAACCATGGCACTTAGTGCCACATCAAAAAAAAACACCAACCCAAAAACAAAGCAAAAACCAACCAAACAGACATTAACAAACCAACAAACAAATTTTAAAAAGGGCCCATGGTGGGCACGGGGCCGCTTTGCTCCGGCCCCGCTCCACACCCGCTGCCGGATTGTTCAGTGCCCCGGCCAAACAATAAATGGCTGTGACATCAAACACAGCTCATTTGTGATGATAATATGAGCCAAGTTGTGCTCCTAGGCAGACATTTCATTTCATGCTGTTTTCTGCAAAGTTGCTTTATTTTTCTGTGTTTAAGTGGTATGCTATAAAAGCAACCTTTATGCCATTTTGAAAAGCTTTTTACAGCTTAAGTACTGAATGCATTCTGCTTCTTAATTTAGCTTTCTAATATTTTATCTTTCTGGTTTAGGTTCTGTCATGGCCTTTTTACCTTCAGGATTGTTAAGCAATCAAGGAAATGAACAGAATTAACTACTAGATATATTCATTAATACAAAACAGGAGAAACTACCTCTAACTAGGAATGGCTTCTTCAGTTAGGGCAGATGAAAGAGAAGAATAAACACAGAACTTTGTGACTTTCTGGTTACTGATTCTTATTTTTATTTGTAGGTATTTGAAAGGCCGTATAACATATGATCAGATTAATGCGGTTGTTCAAGAGATTAACAAGGCCGTGGTGGGCAAGTACAAGATCTTGTATCAGCCTTTGAAGTCTATGAGTGCACCAGTCAGAAACCTCTACCACAGGTTCATAGAAGAAGAAACTAAGGATACAAAAGGTATTTTGTTTTTCCTTTGTTATTCCCAAACTTGTAACACTTGGATGTTGCAGCAGAAGTATAAAAATACTGGTCTTTTTTTCAGTATTTTTGACTGAAGAGTTTCCCATAGTTATTGGCTCACTTTTTGAACGTTTTCTTTGAAAAATACATCCCTTTGATGGTGTGTCATGGCAGAAACTTTGAGTGCACAAAGATTTAGTTTGGAATCATTACAAGTTCTGGAAACTCTTAGTCTGATAACCAAACCATAGAAATGTGTTCTCAGGTGTTAAACTTGGTTGGACATGAACTATTAAAAATTTGTTCTGAAGTTGGGAAATCTGGCTAATTTATTGTGCTGCAGTGGCTTTGTAGAAGAGGTAAGTCTGTCTGATAATCTTAAAAAGTTTTCTCCTCTTAAAAGCATAGAGGGAATGAAAACCAAAATACCTTTCTTTCAATTGAAAAGTTGCACTTACAGTCTATAGTTTTTCCAAAAACATGTGGCACAGTAAGTCTCTGATATAAAAATCTCCTTTTTGGCATGCCTTTCCTCTTGAGAACAAGTACATAATTATTCCTGGAGAGGCATACTGCACATGTCAAACTTGGGGATGTCCTTAGAATGCCCTCATGTTTCCAAGTTCAGGCATAAAGAGTGGAGCAAACTGTCTTCTGTCACACATAAAAAGAGCTGTCTCTGACAACACCATGGTACCCACCTTCTGTTTTAGGCCTGGACACAATGCTAGAACCTCTGCCCTGAGCATTCACTGGGTACTCAGGAGTGCCCTGAACATAAACTGCAACATTTTCTGCCTTCCTTCGGTTTTGTTGCTCTTCAAGGCTCTGGATATTATAGTATTATGATAACATCAGTGACTTCTGGGTTCTAGATCCAGCTTTTCTATAGGGAGGGAATTCTGATCTGATGGACATGCTGGCACTTTGTTCTGAGACCTGCAAGATAAACACAGAATCACAGAATGGTTTGGATTGGAAATGGCCTTCAGTATTAGGCACTTCCACCCCTGCCATGGGCAGGGACACCTTCCACTGTGCCAGGCTGCTCCAAGCCCCATCCAGCCTGGCCTTGGACACTGCCAGGGATCCAGGGGCAGCCACAGCTGCTCTGGGCACCCTGGGCCGGGGCCTGCCCACCCTCCCAGCCAGCAATTCCTAATTGCCAAGAGCCCAAAATCTGTGCCTGCCCTCTGGCAGTGGGAGCCATTGCCTGGGTGCTGTCCCTGCAGGCCTTGTCCCCAGTCCCTGGGCAGCTCTGCTGGAGCCCCTGGAGGCCCTGGCAGGGGCTCTGAGGTGTCCCTGGAGCTTCTCTTGTGCAGCTCAACAGCCCCAGCTGTGCCAGGCTGGCTCCAGAGCAGAGGGGCTCCAGCCCTGGCAGCAGCTCCGTGGCCTCCTCTGCACTGGCAGCAGCAGCTCCAGCTCCTTCTCGTGCTGCAGTTACAGGGCTGGACACAGGACTCCAGATGAGATCTCAATTGCCATACAAAGGTCATTGTTTAAAGGTTCTTGTTAAAATGGATCTAAGCACAGAATGCAGCTAGGTAAATTCATTCTAATGCAGTTATATAAATTCATGTGACTGACTTTTGGTTTGGGCTGTGATGGTTTGGCCTCTCTCTAAGCATGTTTTGCCTCAGTTGAACAGCAGCTTATATTAATCTTGATTTCTTAATATACTGGCTTCATCAATTTAATTTACAACACATTTTTGGTGTCACTGTTCCTATCCTTAGGACAGTAGTAAAGAGTTTGAGCCCACAGCTGTAGAAGAGAGGCTGAACACTAGAAGGGCCCTCCTGGGCCTGGAGTGATGCTCAGTCTGCACTGTGATCCACAGCAGTCTTGGCTGCAGTGAGGAAGCCATTCCAGCAACTTGAGAAAGCCACAGCTAGTCAGAGAATTTTCTGTCAGCTGTGGGCTTTAATTCTGAAAAACTGAAATGCTTAATTGCTTTAAGTACCTGAGAGATGTTCTTTATTTCTTGTTTATTTTGAGAAGCTCAGTTAGGAAACTAGGACATTCAGCATCTGATAGAGCGAGTGTAGTTGTGTGGTAGATGGTTTTGTTTAGGTTTTTTTGTGATTAATCATTTAGAAAGCCAAGAGAAACGTCCTGGAAGGCTGTCAGATGGTTCTTATCTGGCCAGCACAAAATGATTAAATGTCTTTATCCATTCCATTTTTCAGGATGACGTTCTGCATTCATTGATTTGTTTGTTTAAATCTCTCCTGTGAGTGTCTCTCTGCTTAGGATTCCCACTGGTTTTCAGCCTGGGCCAATTGCCAGCTGACCTCTTCTCTGATTTCAAGATGAGAGAAGATGCTGCCTGGTTTATCAGGGTCACTTCCAGCCACTCAGGTGGTTCAGTGAGTTTAGCTGGTTGTTTAGCACATGGACCAAACCACTGCCCTTCACCCAGCTCTGATTTCTTCACAAAAAAGATCCTGCTCTGCTGAATGTTGCCACTCTGGCTTGTGAGCAAATATAAGAAGGAATCTTGTTTTATCAAAATTCAGGATGTTCTGATGCTCCCCCAGACGTAACAGACTGTGAAGGCAGCAGGCAGGTTATGCCTGGCTTCCCAACACTGTTTGGGTGTGTTGGTGTCCCTGGAAGTTGTAAATGGTCTCTATTTGAGACGTTTTCTAATTTGAGCAGTAATGCAGCTCTTCTTTCTTTTCCTGGTAAACAAACTTCCTACTTCTCATCTGTATGTGGATTTGGTGGCGTTACAAGCTCTGAGATTCCAGCAGAGTTCCTCTCTGGGGAAATATCTCTAGATTTTGACAGTTATTGTCTCTGGAAGATTCTACTCCCTGTGAGACAAGTGTGTCACCAACTCCCATGAGAGGCCCAGGCTGTGAGAAAACATGATCTGTTATTTCTCAGCTCTGTCTGAGCAAGATTTTGGGGGACATTGCACTTACAAACATAATTCTTGGACCTCAGTTCTTTTCTGGCAGCATCGGCTTTCCAGCTTGTATCAGCTATATCCCAGTGAAACTGGAAGGACTTAACAGGAGGAAGAGATGCTCCATTTTTTCTAAGATGTCACTGCCTCAGTGTTAAGGATAAAACAAGGAGGGAGAATGTGGTCTTCTTTTTCTAAACTGCAACACCCCTTCCCTTGTGTCCTCCTTCCCATTAGACTTGGAAGCGTGATACTACACATAATTCAGTAATGATTTAGGTTGGAAAAGGTCTTTAAGATCACAAATTCCAACTGTCAACCGAGCAGCATGTTCACCATGTCATCCAGGGGCACATTCACACAGTTTTTTGAACACTTCCAGAGATGTTAACTCCACCACTGCCCTGGGCAGCCTGAATTTTAATGACAATTTGCTTATAGAAGTAGTCAATCAACTGAAAGAAGGGGGGAGCTCTCAGCTTTGATGCAGGACTTCCCTGTGCCATTTTCTTGGAGACACAGGGACGATGCTGTTGCGAGTGATTAGTCTTTTCCTGGGATTTTCTTAAGTAATGATGGATCATTCTTTTCCAAATCTGATATAAGTCAAGGGAATGGTGGGCTGCATAGCTCTGATGCATGCAGGGCTCTGTCCTTATGGCAGAGATCTAATTCCAGAACGTGAGTGCCTGCTGGGAGACAGAGCTCATGGAGTGGGGCCTGTGGATGATGCAGAGTGTCTGAACTTCAGGGGAAGGCTGAAAATTCTCTTTCTTACGACAGGTTTTAAAAGTAGAACAAAGTTCCCAATATAGTGTGAAGCCATCCTACTGACTGTAGAATTATGAATTGTAGATTGTGGAATGATGAAGAAGAGGCTGTGCTGTCACTTGTGGAATGCTGAGGGTATCCCACAGCAGAGTAATTTCTGTAACAAAACCGCTCTTTGTTTTCCAGGAGCATTTTTTATTGTGGCAGATGATATCAAGGCGTTCACTCAGCTGAAATTGGACAAGAGGTTCCACAGCATCCTCAGCATCCTGAGGCACTGCCAGAGAGTGAGAGAGATTCGTGGCTCGGGGCTCATCCGCTACGTCATCTGCTAACAGCTCCCCGTGCCTGACCTGACACCCTGCCCTGCTCTCCAGGCAGCAGCAGGGACAGACAGGCATGGGTTTTCAGGCATCTGCCATAAATTAGGAGTGGCGTTCAAGTATTTGAGCTTTGCTTTGCGAAGTTAGGGGGAACTACAAACCCGAACCAGAAAGTCAGCTGGGCACATTTTCTGGTCGGTAAAGTAAAAAAAGTAAAGTTCTCTTTGTGTTAACCATGGTCCTTTGGTCCTTTTGTGGACCAAAGGTCTGAGTGTGTTTTTTTTCTTTTTTTCTCTTTCTCTCAGAGAATTTTTCTGCCGTTTGTTGCCTAAGAGATGAGAACAATGGGTATTTGAGACAAAAGATGTGGCGGGGGGGGAGGACTGTGGGGTGGGGAGGAAAAGGGGTGCAGTTTGCTACTGTCCCTTAGCTGCAGGGATTTCTATTGACAAAGGCAGAGATGTGCCTGGGCTGGAGGTCAGGGGCTGGGCTTGGCCTTCAGTGCTCTTGGGATCAGAGGGGAGACAGGTGGGGTTTGGGTTTTCAGGTTTTGCTGCGGAGAGATTCACTGCTACTGTTCTGCACTGCTTCTCCTTAGTGTGAGTGAGTCTTTGGTTGTGACACCAGCCATCGAACCGGCACCTTTCCAAGCCCCAACCTCACTGGGAGGGACTCCTCCCATCTGCTCAGGTGCCTCAGGGAAAACCTGGAACCCTGACCCCCTCTGGAGGGAGAGATCATCTCCTGGCTCCTCCCTGGAGCCAGGCTGCTGCTGCCCAGGGGACACCCAGGACCCTGACCCCCTCTGGAGGGAGAGATCATCTCCTGGCTGCTCACAGGAGCCCAGCTGCTGCTGCCCAGGGGACACCCAGGACCCTGACCCCCTCCAGAAGGACAGATGCATCTCCTGGCTGCTCACAAGAGCCAGGCTGCTGCTGCCCAGTCCTGCTCTTCTCCCTCGCTGCTTCTGGCTTTTTGCTCCACTTTCACCTGACCTGATACCCAGTGAGTGCCGCAGCCCTGTGGCTCCTGGCAGGCTCCTGGCAGGCTCCTGGCAGGCTGTGGGGTCGTTGCTGTGCTTTGTTCACCACGCCGGGGGTGCCATCTCTGCTGCGGCCGCCGCAGCTCCGGGGCGCCCGTGGCAGCCACTGCCCCATCCGCCACCGCACAGCGCCCCCTGCCGGCGTGGGGGAATCACTGCGCCCTGCCTGGCCGGCAGCCAGCAGCGCCCCTGCTGGCAGTGAGCGGAACTGCAGCAGCGGGAAAAGGCTGGGACGGCGTTTGTTCTCTTTTTGCGGCGTTTTTGTTTGTTTGCCTTCCTGTGTTGTAGTAAACATAAAATTATGTTTATATATATATATGTTCTTCCACCCATCTCTTGGCCTCAGAGCCCTGTAATTCCAAAGTTATAATAATTTGGAGGGAAGGGGGTTGTATTTTCCAATATCCTTGGCATACACTGATGCCTTAAGTTTTAGCTTTTATATTTTCCAGATTTGTACTGCATTAGTATATAATTATGAACTTTATATAAAGTCTTCTCAAGTTCTCCTCACAGTTCAGTCAGACAAAGTAATCCTTTTCCAGCCTGAGAACCAAGCTGCAGCTTCAGACCCAAAAAGTGCAAATAACAGAAAATTGAGGGGACCAGTCTGGGAGGATGGGACTGCATCACCTACAATCACCTGTGATTGTACAATTAATCCCAATATGGAAATGGACCAAAACTTATAAAAGTGTGAAAACTCAGGATCAGGATCCGTGGCTGGGGTGTTGGTTGTACTGCCCAAGGTGCATCCTTTGAAGGCCTTCTAATAAATCCCTATTAAATTCCCTTGACGCTGTCTGGCCTCTGTTCCAGGCAGCCCCTCAAGGCATCAACACCTGTCTTTTAAACCAATACAATGAGCTGGAAGCTGTGTTTAAGATTCTGTAGCTACTCAACGGAAGCATCTGATTCTTTTTTCTTTTTCCAATGCCTCAAACCAATTTCCGGATTTCGTTTTCCTAATCTTTCTTCGTATACTAATTGTACATTTTGGAGTTTTCTACGTCGCTTGACCAGGAAGATCTGAGGTGGTCCAAAGACTTCTAGACTGATTGGTGATTCTGTTAGTCCTGTGCTTTTCCACCTTCATCATGCAGACAGATTTTTCCCTCAGATACCCAGACTGGCCTGAAACAGTTGGGGTTTGAAGTGAAAATATTCACATTAATCATGAAAATTCAGGTCAAACTTGTCCTGTTTTTATTATAGAAGTCTTTATTACAGCTTTTGTTGCTTTCATATTACTAATTAGTGTAGTAAGGTTCAGAGTAGATCTATTGTGATAAATATAAATTCTGCAAGTAATAAAAACTGTTTTGCTAAGAAAAGCTGTATTCTTTTTCTTTCATGAGCCTATATCTGCTCTTATCCTAATATCTCATCTAAAACGCCTCCTTTTGTACCCTGTCAGCATTAACATGAAATTTAATGTGCAAAATACCCCAAATGATCTTTGAACTTTACCAATAAAGAGATTCTGCTGGGTTTCTAGATTCCCTTTGTGTGTGTTGCATTTTAGGGTTTTGCTTTTTGGTCTTTTGCTCTGGAACGTAGAGATCCAAGCTGTGGTCTCTACTCTGCATTTTATTGGAATATATTTGAGGACCCTAGAGATTGTCCTTTGCTTCTGATGGGTATTAAAAAGCAAGATCTGATAGTATACAACTTTACCCTGGTTTTGCCTACTCACTGTAACGTCCTGTCAGGCTTTTTTCTCTTCAGATGTCACTGAACAGAGTTTTTTTATTTTTATTTCCTTATTAGTTGTTTTGGTCTGGGTAAGCTTGGTTGCTGCATAATTTTTTTTTCCTCCTTTTCTTGTTTTGTTGTGGGGATTGCAGTTTTTGCTTAATTAGATGTTGGTTAACAGCTTTCGGTCTGTTACTATGGAGTTTTTAATTTTCTGAACTATTTTGCCTCGGGCAGATTCTCACAAATGTGCTCATTATTTTAATTCCCTGTCCTAACGCTGTGTTTTCCTTCTGCCAAGGAGCTCTGCCCATGGATTGTGGTCACCTACTGTGCCCTTCCTCCAAAAGCTCACGCTGGCCAGGGAGCTGGAAAAGAGCAATTCCCTGGTCTCCCTGGTGAGCACCTGTCTCCTGTCTTGGGTGAGCTTTTTGCTGTGTCCAAGGCATTTTGGGGACAAAACCTTCGCCTCCAGGAGCTGCCTGGGTCTGGGTATCAGCACAGAGGTGGTGTTTGGGACACTAAGGGCTTGCAGGTTCCTAGTTGCTGGCAGCTTTAGTATTGGAGAAATCCAGCAAAGTTTGCCAGTTTCCAACTTGGCACCCCACTGTCTGCCAGGGCGAGTGGCAGCAAACCCGCCTTAAAAAAGAATACTCCTGCTGTATTCTGCAGGATGTGCACTGATTCCTGCCTGTCCAGTGCGCCCTGAATCACTCACCAGCAGCAGACAGAAGCCACAGCCCTGGGTACCAGCCCTGCCAGATGGTTTAATTTAAAACCCCTGAAACCACGGCCCATGCGCAGCCCCCAGCGCTCTGCTGGTGGCAGCTGCCGAAAACAAGGGAATGGAGCAGAGGCAACACCGATTTAATTGCCTGCTGTACCAGCGAGGAGGGAGCTGTGATCTTCCCACAGCCTTAATCCCCCGGGCTCCGCTCGTGATTTCACCCCCGCGGCTCTGCGGCCCCCGGACAGCGGGAGAGAGAGCGGGGGTGATGAATATTGAACATGCATGTGGGGAGCAAAGTCATTGAACATGCGTTTGGGGAGCAAAGTCATTGAACGTGCATTTGTGAGCAAAGTCATTGAACATGCATTTGGGGAGCAAAGTCATTGAACGTGCATGTGGGGAGCAAAGTCTGGGCTGGCCTAGATAAACAGGGTGACAGTGCTGGTGACAGCCTGACGTGGTGGGTGTCCCGGCAGGGATGGCAGAGGTGGCTGCTGAATCCCGCCGGGATGGTCGGTGTGAAAAACGCCCATCACTTGTTTTTGAAATTTTAAAAGTTTAATAGTAATAAAATGTTTATAAAAATAGCAATATAATTAGAGGAATAAAAATTTGGACAATTTGGATTTAGGACAATATGAGACAATAGAAACTAAGAGTTACAGACAGTCCGGGTACTTTTTCTGGGCAGCAAAAGCCTGAGAAAGGACCCATGTTAACAGAGGATTAACCCTTAAAAACAATAACCTGTTGCATATTCATTCACCTCATACATGATGCATAAATTCCATTCAAACACAGGATTCTGTCTGGTCAGTGTCAACTTCTTTCTCTTAATCCTGACGGCATCTTCAGACCTGAGCAAGGTGGGAAGAAGTTTGTTTCTTCTGATAACGGAGCAATAAATTCTCTTTCTCTGAAAGATTTAGGTGTCCTGTGGCTGCTATCTCACTGCGAGCCCTTTCTTTAAAAAAAAAAAAAGTATCCTACATAGCATAAAATAGTTTCTATTTCAACGTTTTGCCATAACCTAAAACTATATTTACCACACTACTTAAGAAAATTAACACAGCAAAACTTTCTAACGCAACACACATTATATTTATTTTAACATTTGCAAAAAGCCAGTCGCAGAACAGGCATTTTTCCCAGTCGGAAATCCCACGGCGTGCTGTGCGAGGAGGGGCCGGGGGAGGGCAGGGATGCCGTGCGGCGACCCCAGGGCAGCTGGCTTTTCCCCCCCGCCAGAAACCCATGCACGCCTCCAAAAAAGCTGAGACAAAACCAAGCTGGTTTTTAAAATGCTCTTTGTTCCTGCTGCTTTTTTTGTTTGTTTGTTTTGTCGGTTAAGAGAAATAAATAACTAAATAAATAAATAAATAAATAATCTTTTTGTTCTCCTTAACTCCTCTTCTGAGGAGGCACTAATGGAAATAATTATCTGCAGAAATCAATGCTGGGAGCAGCTCGTACCCCTGAGTATTTAGCGCTGCGTGCTGTTTCAGGAGGCAGCGATTTCCATCTGTGGGAGCACATGTTCCCTTTCACTGAGCCCGTGAGGAGGAAGAGAAAAGGAGCATTTCATGTCATTCATGGGTCTCTGCTTGCAGGGAGCTGATACTGAGCAGGGCTGGCAAGAGCTGCGTGAGGGAACTGGGTAAAGAAGCTCGTGGATACTGAGGAATATCACAGAGCAGACTCTGAGCTGGAAAAGGTTTCTCCCACATACAAGGTTTTATCAATTTTTTCTCTTAATTTGAAAAAAAAAAATATATAATAAATTTAAAAGTACAAAACCTTTTGTCCAGGATGGGGCATGCTGTGACTCGTGGGACTGAATAATCCAGACAAACCACAGTGATTGCCATCAAAGATCTGTTTGCCTTCCTCTGCATGTTGAATTTGGGATCTATGTGTGTCACAACCGGGATAATATACAGTTAAGCACTTGCAAAGCTTAATATCTCATAATTAGGCTAATCATTTTCCACATTAAAATGGTGCTCCCTTATTAAGTGGCTGCTTTTTCTTTTTTTTTTTTTTTTTTTTTTAATCTAACTTTTGTGTCACACAGAATTTCCTGGGAATTGGGATGCAGTTAAAATGCAGGAAAACTTGTTTAAACAAAACAGCTTTAAACACACTGGGGTTTATGTGCAGGCAGAGGTACTTTAACATTTTATGTACAGACAGAAACATGGAAAAAGTTTATTTCTGCATGTGTTGTTTTCAAAGCTGAATAAAACTCAGTATTTTGGAAAGTTGGGATCAAAACCAATTAGGTGTATTTGTATTTTGGTGTAACAGGTGGTAGTTTCAGTTTCCATGGATGGAGAATTGCATGAGGAAAATTGGTTTTCCCACCTCCTCTATTCATCATGAATTTACCGAATGCAGTAAAATCAGTGGAATATCATAGTGCTGAATAGCAGCACAATTTTTTGTCTGTTTCATTTGAGTAATGTGTCTTATTTAATTGATGTGAGGTTGGTAAGTGATGAGGAATCCAGGCCTTTTCATCAATTCCTGAACCAAAGCTGCTTGGACTCTCCTGGCATTATTTTTAGGCAGTTTCATGCAAGTTTTGTGGATTGATCCAATTCCAAGCTTTGCCCTTTCTTCTCCCTTTTTATTTCCCTTTTCCCCAGATTTCAGGGGGAATTCATTCCTGGGAGCAGCCCAGCTCCTGTTCCCACCTCCTTTTTCATGCTGGCCAGCCACAGCTCACTCATCCCTGCTGATGCAGCTCCTCCTGCCCTGTGCTGAGCAGCAGCATTCCAGTTATGAGCTAATGCCTTATGTTTGATATTTATGCAGCAGCTGAGAAACCTAAATAATTAAATCTCCCTGTGGCCCGAGCAGGAGCTGGACGAGCAGCCTGGTGGATGCGAGCTGTGCTGCCAGCAGGGTTTGCTGGCCTGGTGGTCGCTACCTGTGTGCTCCTTCCTCAGCACAACCTGCCCATAAATAATTCAGCTGTGCCTCAGCACATGGGGTTAACCTTTGGGAACACACCAAGGCTGCTGCTACGTGCAACCTTTTTTCTTACAGCAGCAAAATCCTTCTTTCTGAGCAGGGAGAGACCTACACCGTCCATCTCGGGTGTTCATTTCACAGCAACAGCCCCGACTAAGCGAGACTTGGTTGTTGTGCAAGTCTGAGATTTATTCAGACCAGCCAGATGTTTGGTTTAATAATCCACATTATCCTGGTTGTTTTAGTAGTCTGGTTTTCTGTGGTGCTTTCAGCTGTGTCACAAGTATGCAGGGATGTCAGGAAGGCTGAGGGTTGCTACAGGACTCACTGTGGGAGCATCAGAGTGCTAAATCCCAGTCTAGTTACTCATGGGCTTTATCTGGGCATTTTCTTGTCCTCAATTACAAGCAGGTGCAATGAATTATCCAGGTGTTTAAGGTGCTGTGTCAGTGAAATTTGTTAAAATCCAGTATCCAGACATCCCTGCTTCCCTACCTCATGCCTCTAATGCTGCCTCCCCTTCTCCTCATCCTGGGGTGATGGCAGGCAGAGATACCCATGGGAAAGAGAAGATTTGCAGGTTGGGAATGAGTCACTCCAGAGGCTGGGAATGAGCTGGCCAGCAGTGGTAGGGCAGAGGAGACCTGATGGCCACAGCAGACCACAATTAAAGCAGGAATCCATTGGTGTGGCTATGGCAAAGTGAGCCAGTAAATACAGATAGGATCTGGTCTACCAAACTGTTAGAAATAGAAAGCAGTCAGTCAACATCCTAATTACAGCAAGGACTGGGCTTGGACTCTCTCTGTGAGGTCCTTGCTCCTGGTAGGAGAAATTCAAGAGGAGCTGTGGGATGGAAGTGATGGCTAGGAAGGGATGAAAGTGAAAAGCAAGGAACTGGGCTCTCTTGGTGTAGAGAGAGATGCAGAACCCTGAGTGGTGGGTCCTGGAGGGTGGTGAAACACAGGAAGGTGTGAGTGCAGGGGAATGATTCAGGAACATCACTGCAGCTGGCCACGCTCTCAGTTACACCAAGCCTGCAGCAAGACCTCAAAAAATTCATCATCCATTCTCTCAGACATGTAATTTCAGAGTCTGCTAGTTCAGGCTAATTGCTCCTGGAACAGCCTTGTTCCTCCCTTGCAGCAGCAGCGGCATCCCGGACGTCCTGCCCTTCCCTCTGCCAGACCTGGGGAATAACTGCAAAGGGAGAAAAAGGCCCATTAACCTTTACTGTCTGTCTTTTCTTGCTGTAATCCAGTTGGTGTTTGTCTTGATGGCGATAATTACACAGAAGTATGTAATTGCAAGACAAATGTTTAATTAAGAGCAGGTTTGTTGCTAGTCTCTTGTCTGCTTCCATCTGGGAAGAGCATGGTTGTGCCGGTTGACTTGGCAGCCTGGATCGAAGGTCTAATGAGCCCGTTCTGCACCCTTGCTAAAGAGGAAGGAAATAAATGAAATTAATGCATTAATGGGACCCCTCGATCCCCTCCTGCTGCCATAAGAGTTTCTCTTTTCTGTATAATACTTTGCTCAAGACCTGCATCTTCTATGGTGGATAAAGCAGGTTTATTTAATTAGAATAATTTGGGATGGTGTGTCCTGCCTGGTCAGAGCTCCAGGAAAGCTTGTAATGAAAACTGCTCTTATAGGTGCTGCAGTTATCTGCATTTAGATGAGCTTAAATCAAAATTACATTTTTCTAGCTCTTTAGCAATGCCCAGTAATGTATTCCTGCAATATCCTTCTAAACCCAAAAAAACCCTTGGGTTGAGGTTACTTGCTTAAGCATGTCTTGAAAAAATGGGTTGTGAATTCTCAGCCCGTGCTGCCGCTTGGGAAGACTCACAAACAAGAAGGTGGCCCTGGAACCTGACTGCACAAAGAAATGGCATCAAAAATATTCCTCCTCTCATCACCCTTTGATGCAGAGGGTGTCTGGGGCAGAGCTGCCTCCCTGCCTCACGGTAACAGCAGCGAGCATCAGCTGCTGAAATAATTTAGATATGTTTTCCCTCTGGGAAACCACACTGATCTTAATAGAGGTTTTTAATTAAATAATGTGCTGACTGTTACAATCTGGAAATACTTTGTGTTTTGTGTTTATTCTTTGCAGCAGCGTTTCCTTCTGGTTGTCACTCGGTTGCTTGAGGAGAGAAAGGCTCGGGAATTTCTTCCCACTGGGAAACAGCCCCGGGAGCTGCCCACAGGCAGCACGCCGAGGATGGGAGATGGAAATGCTCATGTGAGCAGCTGGGCAGGTGCTGGCCCTGTGGTGACTTCCCGGAGGGTCCTGTCACGGATCCATCCCAGCCCAATGCCGGGGCTCTCCCGGCCAGACGGGAAATTTGGGAATGGCTGGGGATTCAGTGCGGCTTTCTCTCACGAGGTTGCAGTTTATTGCAGCCCTGAGACACATGAAAAGTCTCTGTTCAGGCCCGCTTGTTCGAAGAATGAGCCGGAGTTCTTCAGCTCTCGGTCTCAGAGTTGTTTATTGTATCTTATCTATAAAAATTTTTCTCCTGCCCTGCCGAGGTCCATCCAGCAGGACAGTTCCAGGCACTCTGCCTGCCCCCGGGGCGGTGCCATCTCTTTATACTACAAACTACGTATAACATGTTCACAATTACTTTCCAATACCCACCACCTATGCCAAACAGTGAGCTTCCACTCCAAACCAATCCAAAAGTGCCACCATCACAGCAGAAGATGGAGGCAGAGAAGAAGAAGAAGAAAGGCTGGATGCACCCAAGTCCCTCCATCCTATCCCCAAAACCCCCATTCTAAAAACCCCAAAAATCTACTTTTTCACCTAGCAATAATTTCATTATTACACTACTTAAACTTCTGTGTCTTTCAGGTCTTCATTCAAAGCTGGTATTTTGCTCCACGGGTCATAATCAAACCCACAGGTGTTCTGGGCTGTGTGCCAGGGTCTCCGAGCCCTCTGGCAGGGGTCCTGGCAACTCTGAACACCCGGAGGGATGTCCTGAGTTCTGACAGTTTTCCCCTGCTGATAATGAAGCGGGCAATCAGGCAGGAGAGCAGCGGTTCCAGGGAGCGCTGCAAACCCCCGTTTCACCCCGCGCTGTGCGGGGCAGAGCGCGGCGGTGCCATGGTGTGAAAAATGCGTGTATTTTGTGATTGGCTTTTCGCAAATATTAAAATGAGCATTATATGTGTTGTGTTAGAAAGTAACGCTGTATTAATTCTCTTAAGTACTGTGTTAAATATAGTTTTAGGTTATAAAAATTGTTAAAATAGAAACGATGCTGTGTAGGATACTTTTTTTAAAGAAAGGACTCGCAGCGAGATAGCAGCCACAGGATACCTGAATCTTTCGGAGAAAAAGAATTTATTGCCCTCTTATCAGAAGAAACCAACTTCTTCCCACCTCGAAGGCGCTGTTAGGATTCAGAGGAAGAAGTTGATGATGAGCAGAGAGAATCCTGTATTTGAATGGAATTTATGCATCATGTATGAAGTGTGTATGAATATGCAACAGGCTATTGCTTTTAAGGGTTAATCCTTTGTTAACGGGTGTCCATTTTCGGGCTCGTGCTGCCCAGAAAAAGGTACCCAGACTGTCTGTAACTCTTTGTATTTGTCGTCTCATATTATCCTAAATCAAAATTGTCCAAGTTATTATTACTCTAATTGTATTACTATTTTTATGACCATTTTATTACTATGAAACTTTTAAAATTTTAAAAAACAAGTGATTGGCGTTTTTCACACATGGCAACACCGCGGGCAGGTGGGTACCAGCGCACGCCAATTAACATTTAAACAGCCTCAGGTGCCGGGAGCAAGCCGGATGTTTGTGGATAAAACTGAGGAGAGCTGAAGGGGTGTCTGTGCTGCTGGGCCCTGCCTGCCCCGCGGCTGCTCGTCCTTCCCTCCTGGAGGTGTTTGAGGTGCTCCGGCAGCTCCATCGCCTGCCTGGATGTGCTCCTGGGGTTTCTTCTGCCTGTGCGGGTATGAGCTGAGCTCTCTGTCAGCACCTGTGCCAGACGCTCTGCAGGTCCCACCCCCAAATTGTCACAAATTGCTTGGCTCAGTCCGGGTCACTGATGTTTTGTGCTGCAGTGGGAACCAGGAGGGGCTCCCTTGTGACTACGCCTCAGTGTCCCCAGTGGTTCCTTGGCGTTGTGCAAAAGGAAGATGAGCTGTTCACGAGCCATTGAAGCTGCCACTGAGTACTTCCTGACCCAAGCAGCTGCTTCTGCCCTTGTCTTATTCTCCAGCATAACCAACGCATGACATACCGGGCAGTGGGACATCACCCGACTTACCCACCCAACATCCTGCCTGATCCTCACTTCAGCAATTGCAATAAAACTAGGACTAGCACCATTCCCCTTCTGATTCCCAGAAGTACTCCAAGGCTCTCCTCTCACCACCGGCCTCCTCTATCCTCCGCCACAGAACTCCCCCCAGTCACGCTACTCTGCATAACCTCATCCTCACTAAACCCTACACTCTTAACTATCCTAGCTATCCTCTCAGCAGCCCTCGGAGAATCCCTGTTGTGCAAAAGGAAGATGAGTTGGTAAGGCATTTAAGTACTTCCCAAGGCCACACCGTGAGCAGGAGGTTGAGGCTGCACACAAAGTCTTTTGTCCCTGGCTGCCACCTCCCCACGTTCCCCCGAGCTCCAGCCTTGCAGATCCCTGCCTGAGGAGTGCTGATTTTTGCTCATGAACTTGACAAGCTCCACAGTAAAACCACTTGACTGCACCTTTGCCCCTTCAGCTCAGGAAGCCCTGATGTTTCTGCCTTAGCAGGGAAAAACTTCTCCCAATATTCAGCTTAAATCCAGCCATGGCTAAGAAAAACCTTTCATCCTTGTGCCTGGCCTTGGAGGCTGCTTAGTGCAAGCTCTGGCCCTGCACCTCTGCCTCTTCTCTAAGCCTGACCTGCTCTCCCTCCTTGTCCTGGTGTCTCCCCAGACTGGGATGCTGCTGCTGCCAGGAATTGGCAGGAACCCACCTTCCCACTTTGGGAATTTGGTGGAATTTGGTGCCACCATTTGTGGGGCCAAGCATTGCAAACCCCACTCATGGCCAGGGACACCAGGCTGAAAGGGGTGAATTTCCACCATCATCGTTCCATCACTAATGGTTTGCAAATTTTAATTTGTGTCCTTACCGGAGCACACAGGATGTGCTTCTGTGATTTGGGGGTTTTTCTCCATGTTTGTACTGTTCCTCTGGTTCTTCTTGATTGTGGCTTTGATGTGTCTGTGCCCAGAAGTGGGGGAAAAATGGGAAGCAGGTGAAAAATGGGAAATTCTACCATCTCTGGGGCTCCTTGCCTCCAAATCCCACACAGGTGCTGCTGCAGGAGTCTTCCGCAAGAGCAGCCACATGCCTCTCTACCTCTCCCACCCAAGCTTCAGATTTGCACCCTTGGATGTTGCTTTGCAGCCCCATATTTGGGTTTTTTACAAGCCTTGGAAAGATCTCCTGGAAACAGAGCAGGGGAGAGACGCTCTGCAGAACGTTATCAGAATCATCGGGAAACAGCAAACCAGCCTTTCTTTTGGAAGCTGGAAGCACACAGAGGTGGGGGTGGGACAATGTGGTGGTTTGACAGGAAGTGTGTTTTTTGGGATGCTGCAGAGCTTTGTAGAGCCAGCTTTTGGAGCAGATCAAGCTTAAGGCGCAGGCTTTGGAAGGCTCGGCTTTTGGAGCAGATCAAGCTTAAGGCGCAGGCTTTGGAAGGCTCGGCTTTTGGAGCAGATCAAGCTTAAGGCGCAGGCTTTGGAAGGCTCAGCTTTTGGAGCAGATCAAGCTTAAGGCGCAGGCTTTGGAAGGCTCAGCTTTTGGAGCAGATCAAGCTTAAGGCGCAGGCTTTGGAAGGCTCGGCTTTTGGAGCAGATCAAGCTTAAGGCGCAGGCTTTGGAAGGCTCGGCTTTTGGAGCAGATCAAGCTTAAGGTGCAGGCTTTGGAAGGCTCAGCTTTTGGAGCAGATCAAGCTTAAGGCGCCGGCTTTGGAAGGCTCAGCTCAGCTCAAGGCTGCCGCGGGCTGTTCTGGTGCTGGATTCAGTGTTTCCTTCCATCTGCCTTCAGCAGGGATGTTTTCACCCAGCCAGAGCTGAGGTCCTGCCTTTTCTGCAGCATGGGAAGAAGCCAGGCTGCCTCCCGTGAAGATGGGAGCCCAGGCAGGGAGTTCTTGCCCTGGTGGCTGGGGAAGACAACTCCTGTTTTTTCCACCTCTACAAAGCGCCACTGCAAGGCACAAAGAGCACAGAGGGAGGTTACAAAGAAATGATGAGATGGCCTGAGCAGCCACCCTTTATCTTCACTTTTTATCCTTTGATTTCGTCTGGTTTGACTCCCTAACACCTAACCCTCATGTGGGGTGATACAAAATGTCTACCTAACATCTTTTCACACCAAAAGCAGTGAGGAAAGGGGCTGAAGCTCTGGCTCCTCTCTGTGCCCATATCTGGGGGATGATGCCTGGGAGGGGACCTGGGCAGAGGTGGCACTGGTGACTGCAGGGAGAGTTCTTAGGGTGCTTAGAAGTCTCCAGCTGAACCAGTTATTTTTAAAAAATGCACCAATCTGCACCCAGATCCAGCCAGTGGAGGGTCTCTCCTGCTTGGTGTGGCCACCAAATCCTGTGTGCTCTGACCCCCAAGTGCATCCTGGGCTCCCAGGCCCTCGGTCCCTCTGGTTTTCTGGCCTCCTACATGTGCCCACAGAAACCATCAGAAATCTGATCTGTGTTTTCAGGAGTCTTCTTTATTCTCCCAAAGCCTTAATTAATTTTCTCTGTCTGCTCTTGCTGGGCCTAATATCACTTGAATGGCTCACTTATGTGAATTAGCTTGATTAATGGCCGTACCCAGACACAAAACTCCTCAGCCTGCTCGTGCTTTTCATGGGAGCTTTTCCAACCTCTTATTCTCCTCTGCTGAGGCCAAGCTTTAGCCTCAGCTGGTGGGAGCAACAGCCCACAGACACACAGAGAATACACAAACAGAGTTCCTCAGATGAGGTAGAATTTCCCTGGCTGAAAACATCAAGTTACGGATTAATCTGTTGCGCACAAAAAAATTCTGGAGTGCCTTCCTGCTCCTCAGGCCTTGTCACTGGCACTGTCACTGGCCTTTGGTGACAGCCACGCTGAGGTGCTCAGGGTCTTCTCTAGGCTCTCCTGCCTCTTCCACAGCAGCCTGGCCAGGCTCCCCTGGCTGTCCAAGGGCTGGCTCTGGCAGCTGGAGCCTCCTGCAGACCAAAGGCTCTGCCTGGCACCAGTGGCCCAGCTGGTAATTCTGGTTTGTTCTTCAGCTGGAAGCGTCTGGGAAGCTTGGGAGGACCAGAGAGGTGAAACCAGCGCTGCAAAAGCGTGCAGGGCTCTGTGCGTCCGTGTGAGCCGGGACTGATGCTGCCCTCAGCTCTCACAAAAGCTGATCCAGACCCTTTCCCAGGGACAAACCACGTCCTTTTCATGGTGAAATTGGACAGTGCTTGCCTGTTCTTGGGGGGCACAGAGAGGAAAAGTGGGAGCCATAGACTGAGGGAGCCAACATCAGCTGTGCCCCAGGATGTGGGAGCCACAGACTGAGGGACACAGCCCCACATCAGCTGTGCCCCAGGACAGTGACACTTTGCTGCAGACACCAGGAAAGGAGAGGCTGGGAGGAGCAGCCCACGTGTCCCACACAGCAGAGCACTCCTGCAAGGACCAGTGGGGACACACGAGGCTTGCTGGCTAGTTCCAGGCACAAAAGCAGTGCCTGGAGCCACCAGGAGAAGACAGCCAAGAGGTGTCAGCAGTTGCTTCCTGTGCCTTTTGGACAACTCCTCCAGCAGAATCCAGCTCCAGGGACCTGTGAGGAGGTGACTGGCACAGCTGGGGATGCTCAGCCCAGCCCTGCCCCGTGTGCTGTGCCTGATTTTGGGGCTCAAGCCCCCCAGGGATGACCTTGCCAGCCGTGCCCAGGCCCATGTGCTGGTGAGCCCCAGCTGGTGGGGAAGGGCAGGCTCCCAGCTCCGCCATCATTACCAGCTCAGCAGCAGCCAAATTTTCCTGTGCTGCTGGGAGTGCTGCCACCTCTGCTAGCAATCCACAGCATCACTGCCTACATCCCATCCTGGGGCTGCTGGACCTCCTGGAAGGGCGAGCTGCTGGAAGGGAGCACCTAAGGCTTGTAAATGCTCGTGGCTGGAAGGAGTTGCAGAATCAGAAAGTCCACAAGAAGTTTTATTAGTAAATGACACACTAGGCATGGAAATTGTTGTTAGTGTCCCAGGGTAAGCCCACAGCAGTGTGGCCTGGATAAAGGGATAGGGCTGGATGTGGGGTGTGCTCAGCTTCTATGTGCTCAGCTTCCATGTGCTCAGCTTGGGGTGGAGGAGAGCAGCTCTGCCTTGCTGCCTGCCTCGTCCTTGTGAACTCCCAGCTAAGAACCTCTAGAAAAGGCACAGCAGTGTTAATTAAAAGCTGCCTTGGGCATTATCTCAAGTGTTCTCCCCATGAGACTCTCAGATGCTGCTGGCAGTGCTGGCTGGGAAGTTTCTCTGCAGGGAGGTCAGTGCCAGCTCCTGGAGCCCTTTGCAGTTCCCAGATGTGGAGTGCTTGGGGTTCAGGTGTGAATTCCCCCCTATGGAAAGGCTAACGCAGATGAATACTGCTCAGTTTCAGTGTGTCTTGGGATCAGAGAGGCTGGGAGGCTGGGCAGCTTCCATCACCTCCAAGACAGGTTCTCAAGCTTCAAACCACTATTTGCAATGAGAACAGCCGAGCAGGAAAATGGCCGGACTTGGGGGGGTTTAAAAAAAAAAGTTATCTTACTGTGCACTTGTCATGGTGGTTTCTGAGGCTGGAACACTCCCAAGGTGCTGGATCTGGAGCAGAGAGGGCTGGAGCATGCCTCATCTGGGCTGTCCCTGGAGGAGATAGCATCTCCTGGCACACAGGCCACTGGAGAGCCCTGCTCACAGGGTTCAGACATCTCCTTCAGCAGCGCCATCCCTCAGGCCCCTGCCCCAGCCCCTCAGACAGCACCAGGGCTGCTGCAAAGCCATCCTGCTTAATTGGGACCTCAGGGAGGCAGCTCCCCTTCTGAAGCATGCTCTGTTCTAATTAGCGGGTAAAATAAGCTCTGAATAAATAGGAAGACCATGACTAAGTCCCATTTTTATTTCTCGTCTGCTTCCCATGCTTCTCCCAGATAATTTGGAGCAATGCCTGGTGAAAGTCCACGCAATGGATAACCTGGCTGCTTGTTTTCTGCAGGCTCAGTCCTGCAAACAACCAGGAATGCAAATGCTGGGAGCTGGCAAAGCACAGGGATAACCAGATGGGGAGGTGAGTTGTTCCTGGGATAGCTCCTCTGTTAAAGCTCAGCTGGGATCCAGGTATTGTGAGGGATTTAGTCCAAAGGGTGGGGGAGTAGAAGATTTAAGGTGGGGCTGTTTGCCCTGGGCATCATCTGCATGTGAGATGCTGGGGACAGCCTCGGTAAAAGAAAGGCCTCTGCTTTCAGGGGGAAAAACACCATTTTTTAAATAATGCCATCCATTTTCCCTCTTGTGGCTGGATTTCTGCTGTGGGTACGGTCAGGAATGCAGCTGATCCAGGCACACAGAACTGCAAATCTGCACCCCACAATCCGTGTGGGGCCTTCCTGCTGTGCCTGGGCTCTCCCAGAACTGCAAATCTGCACCCCACAATCCGTGTGGGGCCTTCCCACTGTGCCTGGGCCCTCCCAGAGCTGTAAATCTGCACCCCACAATCCGTGTGGGGCCCGCCTGCTGTGCCTGGGCTCTCCCAGAGCTGTAAATCCGCACCCCACAATCCGTGTGGGGCCTTCCCACTGTGCCTGGGCTCTCCCAGAGCTGTAAATGTGCACCCCACAATCCGTGTGGGGCCTTCCCACTGTGCCTGGGCCCTCCCAGAACTGTAAATCTGCACCCCACAATCCATGTGGGGCCCGCCTGCTGTGCCTGGGCTCTCCCAGAACTGTAAATCTGCACCCCACAATCCATGTGGGGCCTTTCCACTGTGCCTGGGCTCTCCCAGAACTGTAAATCTGCACCCCACAATCCGTGTGAGGCCTTCCCACTGTGCCTGGGCTCTCCCAGAGCTGTAAATCTGCACCCCACAATCCGTGTGAGGCCTTCCCACTGTGCCTGGGCTCTCCCAGAACTGTAAATCTGCACCCCACAATCCGTGTGGGGCCTTCCCACTGTGCCTGGGCTCTCCCAGATTTGTGCACCCCACAATCCATGTGGGGCTTTCCTGCTGTGCCCTGGCTCTCCCTGTCCATGATTGCTTCAGTGTCCAGGAGCTGTGGGGGCTATGAGCCGGCAGAGGCTGTGCTTTCAATTAGAACCTTTATTAATGAGCAAAGTGCCAGGATAAATGGCTTGTGTGGCCAGCAGGAAGGATGCTGGACAAGGCAGGGGATGCTGTGGTGTGAGGGAGCTCGTCCTGCTCAGCACAAATTGCTCCTGGCACTGTCTGGGCTGGGACAGGGGTTCTGGCAAAGTCTGGGCTCTCCAAGGCCATCCCTGGATGGAGCACCTGGAGCTGGGAGCTGCCACCCCAGGGGTGTCCTGTGTCCTGCCTCCTCTCCAGCGTGCTCTGGGTGCTCACAGAGCACCTAAAAAACAGCAGCAGGAGCTGAGAAGTGGGGGGTATGTGGGTGGGCAGAGAAGAGCTCCCTGGGTGCCAGGAAGTTGTGACAATCCCAAGGATTTACAAAGGTAAATTGTGCCTACAACATGAGAGAGGCTTCATCTTTTTTCTTTTCCTTTGGCAGTTTTAGGTCAGTTTAATGGAACAGAAGGAAAAGGAAACCTTCCAGGAAGTTGATGCTAAACTGGTGACAGTCTGGGAAATCAGAAGCTTGGCTCTTGGCTAGTTCTGCTGCCAGTGAGGTGGAAGAAGCAGGCTGGGATCCCTCACAGCTGGTCAGTGGCAATGCTCACCACCCTGCCTTGGCGCTGGGTGGGTGCCCCAATACCAGCATTAAATCAAATGCGATGTGATGGGGAGAGAAGGTACTATTGTTCTATTTGTCCTTACTTTTCTACTTCTTACGTAATTTTTCTGCTAACTTATCTCATGGCTACTGCTTAGCTCTAGTCACAGTTCTGCTGTCTCTAAAGCCTGTCTTTTACAGCTTTCCCAAAACCCTCTAATTTTATAAATTCCCACATTAAACTGATGGCAGTTTGGGAAATCAAGAGAGGAACTAGCCAAGAAGCTTGGCTCTTGGCTAGTTCTGCTGCCAGTGACATGGAAGCAGCAGGCTGGGATCCCTCGCAGCTGGTCAGTGGCAATGCTCACCACTCTCACCCTGGCTTGGTGGTGGGTGAGTGCCCCAGTACCAGCATTAAATCAAGTGTGATGTGAGAAAATGGAGGGAGACGTGAATAAACTCTCATTTCAGGATGCCAGGGGGCCTGGGTGCAGCTGTGGGGAAGGAAGGAGGGCAGCAGGGACAGACTGTGCGGGCACAGAGCATGAACAAGAACTTGCAATAAATAAGAAGTAGATGGGTTGTGCTGTGATATCGCTTTCTCCACACAGACCCAGCCCCAGGAGCTCCATGTCTGGACATCACCTCTGCTCACCACTCCATCATCCTTCACACCAGCTGCTCTGTGCTGTGCTCTGCCACACCACACAGCCCTGCATCCAGGGCTGCTCCAAGGCATCTCCCACCCCTCCTGCTGCTCCTTACAGTTCTGCATCCCTCGTGGAGCCCTGGAGGATCTGGCAGGGCTGAGGGCAGCTCTCCACCTCTGCCTGGCAGGTCCTGTGCTCTGACATCTCCTCCTTCAAAGCATTCCCATTTCCAAGAGGCAGACTCTGTCAGGAGCCCTGTCCCCAGAGGACACCCCTGGGAGTGCCTTGGCTCGTGTCCTGGTGTCCAGCAGTGGTCTGAGCCCAGAGACAGGGTCCTCCCACTGCCATGGGCAGGGCAGGGGGCCCTCACACACTGCCAGCTTTGCTCCACCAGCACCGTGAGCCAGGCCTGCAGCAGCTGCTGATCCCTTCTGAGGGGCTCAGACTCAGCCTCTGAGCTGCCCTAAAGGTGAGGAGGCAGAGGGAGGGATTGCCTGCCCCAAAAGCTGGTGTTCATGGTGATGTCCTCAGCCCCAGTGGGACCCCAGACCCCTCCCCAGCCTGCTCCTTCCACTTCACTGGCAGCAGAACTAGCCAAGAGCCAAGCTTCTGATTTCCCAAACTGTCACCAGTTTAGTGTGGGAATTTATAAAATTAGAGGGTTTGGGGAAAGCTGTAAAGGACAGGCTTTAGAGACAGCAGAACTGTGACTAGAGCTAAGCAGTAGCCATGAGATAGGTTAGCAGAAAAATTACGTAAGAAATAGAAAAGTAAGGACAAATAGAACAATAGTACCTTCTCTCCCCATCACATCGCATTTGATTTAATGCTGGTATTGGGGCACCCACCCAGCGCCAAGGCAGGGTGGTGAGCATTGCCACTGACCAGCTGTGAGGGATCCCAGCCTGCTCCTTCCACCTCACAGGCAGCAGAAAATCAGAGCCAAGCTTCTGATTTCCCAGACTGTCACCAGTTTAGCATCAACTTCCTGGAAGGTTTCCTTTTCCTTCGGTTCCATTAACTGACCTAGAGCTGCACCAGCACTGGTGCTGCAGCAGCGTGACCCAGCGGGTGCACGGTGGGGCTGCTGCACTCCATGCACAGCTCCCCACCTGCACAGCTGCTTCCTAGACACCGATATTTGAGTATCAATCTGATTTATAACACCCAGGGGAGAAATGAGAGTACGTGAGAAGGATTGAGCAGAGCACACGGCGAGTCGCAGCAGTTTTAATTCCCCAGATTGACACTCACAGCGCTTTTCTGTCCTGCTGTTTTTAATTTCCACTTTATTCTTCTACATTAATACAACTCTGGGGCAGTTGATCGCACGTTGCTGTCACACATTTCCCTGGGGAATTAATCTTTTCCTGCTGGCAGCAGTGGGAAGGCAGAGCAGTTTCAGAGGTGTGACTAACCCAGGGCTAGGGCACATGGACCACTCCAGTGGAGTTTACACCAATGTGCAAACCACACCAAGAGCCAGAGCCCTGCCAAGCAAGGCACCTCTGAGCAACAGACAGGGCAAAAAAGGTGCATGCATTATTAAATGGCATTTTTGTTCTGTGTGCTGGAAATATAAACTGACCTTTATGCGGGCCTGAATATGAAACATGGACATGGGAGGCTCGCTCTGGCCCCACCATCAATCAGCCTCTCCTTCGGTGCTCCTGTACGAAAGGTTAGGAAGTCAAAAGAGCTTTTTAAATGTTTCATGTTGTCCTTTTCTCCCTGTTTGGAGAGCTGCTCTCTCCGAGCAGTGTGAGGCTGAGGCAGTGACTCAGGCAAGCGCTGTACCCAGCTCTCTGTGTGGCAGCTGGGCTGAAATCAAAGGATCACAGAATCCTTTAGGTTGGAAAAGCCCTCCAAGGCCATGGAGTCCAACCATCCCCAGCACTGCCAAGGCCACCACTGACCCCTGTTCCCAAGTGCCACATCCACGCAGCTTTTAAACCCCTCCAGGGATGGGGACTCCACCACTGCCCTGGGCAGCTGTGCCAGGACAGGACAGCCCTTTCCATGGAGGGATTTTTCCCAATATTTGATCTAAACCTCCCCATGCCCAGCCTGAGGCCGTTCCCTCTGCTCCTGTCCCTGTTCCCTGGAGCACAGCCCGACCCCCCCGGCTGTCCCCTCCTGTCAGGAGCTGTGCAGAGCCACAAGGGCCCCCCTGAGCCTCCTTTGCTCCAGGCTCAGCCCCTGCCCAGCTCCCTCAGCCTCTCCTGGGGCTCCAGCCCCTGCCCAGCTCCGTTCCCTGCCCTGGACTCGCTCCAGCCCCTCAGTGCCTTTCCAGCCTGGATGGGGTGGCTCTCCATGGGCTCCCATCTGTGCTGGCCCCAGATCCCCCACAGCTCCCCTTGCTCAGCTGCCTGCTGCTCCCAGAGAGCTGGGATTTGTTTACTATGCACCAATTTATTTCATTTTCAATTTAAAATATAAAAAGTACGTGGGTTACAGCAACATAATTTGCAGCCTGCTGATTAATAATACAGCTGACAGAACAAAATTGGGCTGCAAGCTCGAAGTGCTGAGGAAAGCTAAAATTTAGTGAGCAGTGTGTGGATGTGGGGTAGGCAGCCTGCAGCTGGCAGAGGAGGCTGCCGAGGCCAGAAACACTGTTTGCTTTTTTAGCTGCCTCACACACAAATCCTGGCTCACAAATCCCCTTCCCCCTACCCTGCTGTGCTTGGAGATGGTCAGCACTCCACTGCAGAAGGCTGTGAGGAAACTGATCCGAGGAGAGCAATTCCTAAGGATTCTCCATCCACAAAGAGTGAAGGCAACCCACTCGGTGTTGATTTATAATGTGGTTTTTCCCCCAAGGGCACTGAGATGCTGCCCAGCAGACAGGCTTTAGCACCTCTGGAAATGTGGCTGGTTTTACACCAGTTCTTCATTTTATAGGATTTGTTCTGAAAAAAAGAACTCTGTCTTTGTTCTGAAACAAAAAGAACTCTGCTCTCTGCCTGTTGTGTCTGGGCCAGTGAGGGTGTTAAAGATTCACCCCGGGGTGTGCTGCTGCAGGCAGGACCAGCTCTGCACGGTGTCCCCAGGGCTGGTGGAGCACCAGGGATGTGTCTGGAAAAGGTGGTGCCACGGCTGTCGGGGAGGATGTGCTGAGTGTGCTGTACCCAGCGGGGAGCGGCAGTGCCAGCCTGACTGGTGTCACTTCACCGGTGTCAGCACGCCCGGATCTGGCAGGGGATGTCTGAAACTTGCTCCTGATGAGACACTCCAGTCAGTCCCTTTTATTTTAGCAGCCAGCGATTTAACCCCTGAAGGAGGCTGAATGCATCCTGTGACAGGAGACAGAGGGATATTGTGCAAGACAAACCCTTTGCAGTGAGTGTGACAGCCTTTTTTACACAAGCACGGTGAAATCCAGCCCCAGACAGGGCACAGGCCCCCAGAGCAGCCTGAGCATCCCTCCTGTGCCTTGTGGCCCCTCCGCCGGTGAGAGGGGTGGATCTCGGGCTGCACGGGCTGTGGCCGGGTGACGAAAATGCTCCCTCTGCCCACGACAATAAGTGTTGGAGATGGAGATAAGCATCCTCTCCCCGAAGGCAGCGTCCGACAGCCCGCGCCTGGCAAGGCAGGACTAAAGCCACGCCTTGCTGCGTTTGCCTTACCTGTGCTTGTGGCTGTCTCACACCGCGGAGAGAGAGAGCCTGGACTAAAAACCACAGCGCCAGGGTGAAAAAAGAGATGATCACGGCTCCTGCTACCCACACCCACCCCAGGCACCGCCGGCTTTGATCGAGCGTGCCAGAGCCCTCCTCACCAATCACCAGGAAATTGATGTAAACACTCCGGCGGCTTTCTGAGAGCTTTCCTTCCCCTTGCTCGAAAAGAGATGCACACCATCCCTCGTGCTTGACGATGCCGCGCAGATTATCCAGTCAGGGGCCGTGATTATCTCGTCAGGCTCCGCGGTGTTTAATTAAGTTGTTTATGGTGCTGTCGGTCTCCATCCCGCCTGGAAACGCGCCCTGGCACCCAGCACGGGCCGGGAGCAGCGGCTTCTGCCTGCGGAGGGGCTCCGGGGTGCCGGAGCCTGCGGGAGGATGCTCTGCGGGGATGAGGGGTTAATCTCCGCTCCGGAGGGGCTCCGGGGTGCCGGAGCCTGTGGGGGGATGCTCCGCGGGGATGAGGGGTTAATCTCCGCTCCGGAGGGGCTCCGGGGTGCCGGAGCCTCCGGGAGGATGCTCTGCGGGGATGAGGGGTTAATCTCCGCTCCGCACAGAGCCCCTTTGTGCTGGGCGCTGGGCGCTGACCCTGCCAAGCCTCTGTGCTGTTGCCGGGGTGGTGTGAGAGCCCGCGGCACTGCCAGCGTTTGTTGTTGGCCGCGCCGGGGATGCTGCCAAGGTCCCGCGAGGTGCTGCCCTGGTTTCCTGCAGCGCTGGTGACAAACACCCAAATAGCCCGGCTCTTCACCCAGAGCAAGCTCCTACCAACCAAACCAATGCCGACCCCCTGAGAAGAAAATATGAATGTTTCAGTGCTGTTGCTGCTAATTGTGAGAGGGAATCATGGAGTCACAGAATGCACCTTGAAGATCATTAACCTTCTTCCAGCCCCTGCCATGGGCAGGGACACCTTCCACTATCCCAGGGTGATCCATCCAGCCTGGCCTGGGACACTGCCAGGGATCCAGGGGCAGCCACAGCTGCTCTGGGCACCCTGGGCCAGGGCCTGCCCACCCTCCCAGCCAGCAATTCCTAATTCCCAATACCCCATCCAACCCTGCCCTTTTTCAGTTTGAACCCATTCCCCTTGTCCTGTCACTCCATCCCTCACAAATGCTCTCTCTCCATCCTTCTTGTCAGCCCCTTCAGGTCCTGGAGGAGGAGGGCCACAATTAAATCACCCCAAATCTTCTCCTCTCCAGGCTGAGCAATCCCAAGTGTCTCAGCCTTTCCTCATGGGAGGAGTGCTCCAGCCCTCTGATCCTCTTGGTGGCCTCCTCTACGTCAGGAAAGGTAGAGGTTGGATATTAGGAAAAAATTTTTCACCGAAAGAGTAATAAAGCACTGGAATGCTCTTCCCAGGGAGGTGGTGGAATCACCATCTCTGGATGTGTTTAAAAAAAGACTGAACATGGCACTTGGTGCTATAGTCTAGTTGAGGTGTTAGGGCATAGGTTGGACTCGATGATCTTAGAGGTCTCTTCCAACCTCATTATTCTGTGATTCTGTGATTCTGTGATTCCAGGGCTCACTGGCCCAGGTGTTCAGAGACTGGCCCATGGCCGTGCCACAAGCCAAAGGGCTGGAGCTGTGTGGGGAGAGCCCTCAGATGCTGCCTCACCCCCAGCAGGGCAGGTGCCAGGAGCACTCCCACAGCACGGGGTTTGTGAGCTTCAGCCTCAGCCTGAGGCTGGGGTGGCCAGTTATTATCTCCTGCTCCCACTCTGCCCTTTGATGTCCATTCTGTTGGGAACCCTGTGCTGAGGGCCAGAGCAGGATCACGGTGCTGGAGCCAGGCATGTCACCGTGTGTTTGCTGCAGTGACATCTTGGAGCAGGATGCCACACAACAGCCCCATCTGAGATCACCCTCACCCAAACACCCCCATATTTCAGCACTGGGCTTTGCCAGGAGGGCCCCAGGATGCCCTTAATTGTCCCTGGCTGTGTGTTTGTCACCTGGGGCCAAATAACCTCCACAGTTTGCACAGAGAGCACACGGGGGCAGTTTCCCTGGGAGGTTTTAACTATAACTGCTCATGCTCCTATTCCTCTCTCTGCTCTGTTTCCACCCTTCCATCCACAGGCAGAAGCTTCTATTAAATATCTTCCTGCTCACGGGGTGATCGGATGGGAACATTCATTTTAATCCTAGACAGCAAAACAGTAGAGTTACAGATTACTATGCCACCAGAAATTGCTTATACACCTTCATTTCCTCCCATGTAATTCCCTGGGAGTTTTAATTTACGGGACCGTTTTTTATTTTTTTCTCGCCACTTCCCTTGCATCAGGCAGGGTTCCTTCAGCTCCAACAAAGCAGCGTGCCTGTCTGGAGGGGATCAATAACTATTGAGCTATCACGCTTCCTCCACTTAGACTGTTGAAGCAGCTTCCTTTAATTGCTCTTTCACACTGTAAATACAGCGTACGGGGAATTTTTTTTTTTTTTCCCTTTGAGGCCGCTCAGTGGGTGAAGGCACACGCGGGTAGGAAGAGCTCAGCTGCCTCACCTGTGATCCATCACACCTCCTCCGCTGCTGGGAACACCCCCGGAGCGCGGGGACACGAGGGGACGCTGCCAAGCCCCCGCGGCCAAAGCGGCCCCAGAACGGTCCCGCAGGGACGATGGCTCGGGGCAGACCCAGAAACCCGCAGGTTAAAACTGATAAGTGAATGCACGTTGGGCACAGGCGGGGGAAAGGGCAGAACGCCCAGCCTGGAGGGTCCGGCTGCTCAGCACCCTCCGCTGCCAGGGATGCCCCGAGGCTCCTCGCAGGGGCTGGGGCACAAAGGGGGAACCAGATCCGCGCCGGCGGCGACTCCAGGGAACGGGCAGCGGATCCCCTGGGCGGCTCCTGTCTCAGATGGCGAGGGATGCTCGGGCTCACCGGGCTCCTCCCGGGGATGGGAAGGGATCACCGGGCTCACCGGGCTCCCCCCGGCCACAGTGAGATGGGATGGCCAGGGGGGTTCGGACCCCTGGGGCAGCTTTTCCCGGGGATGGCGAGGGGGGAGCGGGGCTCCCGACCCCTGGGGCAGCTTTTCCCGGGGATGGCGAGGGATGGCCGGACGGGCCCCTGGGTGGCTCCCCCGGGGATGGCGAGAGGGGTCCGCGCCCCTCCGGCGGCTTTTCCTGCGCATGGCGAGCGATGGCCGGAGCCCCGGGCGGTCCCTCCCCGGAACGGGTGGGGGGGACCCGATGTCGGGGGCGGCTTTTCCCAGGCACGGCGAGGGAGGAGGGGACCCCCGGGCGGCTCCTCCCGCGGATGGCGAGGGGGGAGCCGAGCTCTGCAGCGTCGTTTCCCGGGCACGGCGAGGGATGCCCGGAGCGCGGCGGTGCCTCCGGGGCTGGGGGGGTTGGCGGCGGCGGCCCCGCCCCCCGCAGGTGCCGGCGCGGCGGGGCCGGGGGTGACGTCAGGCGGGGCGGGCGCGGTGCCGGTGCCGGTCGGGCCATGGCGGAGCCGAGCGCGGCGGCCCCGGTGAGTGCGGCGGCCCCGGCGCTGCCCCCGAGCCCCGGCGGGCGCTGCCGCTGAGCGGGTCCGTGTCCGTGTCGGTGTCGGTGTCCGTGTCGGTGTCCGTGTCGGTGTCCGTGTCGGTGTCCGTGTCGGTGTCTGTGTCCGTGTCGGTGTCCGTGTCCCGTGCGGGACCGCCCGCGGGAGCGTCCCTGGGAGCGGCGCCGGTGTCGCCTCGTCCTTCCCATGCCCCGGAGCCCCTCGCCCGGAACGGAGGGATTCGAACCGCCGGGAGCGCCGGCGGGCTGCCTGCGAGGGCGAGCGGAGACACCGGCATTGCTGCTCCGCCGCCTCACACGGGCTCGGTGCGTCTTTGTGTGCCCTGTGGGCTCGTTCGGGCGCCGTGCCCTGTCTGTGTGTCCGTGCCTCGCGGCTCTGTCCGTGCCCGAGTGTCTGTGTGCGCTCTGTCTGTCTGTATCAGTCTGTCCAGGCTCTGTGTGTGCCCTGTCGGTCTGTCTGTCCGTGCCTGCCGGTCTGTCCGTGCTCGTGTGTGCGCCCTGTCTGTCCGTCCGGGCTGTGTGTGTCTGTATATGCCCTGTCTGTCTGTCTGTCCTGGCGGTGTGTGTGTGTCTGTCTGTATGTGCCCTGTCTGTCTGTCTGTCCTGGCTGTGTGTGTATGTGCCCTGGTTGTCTGTCCTGGCTATGTGTGTCTCTATGTGCCCTGTCTGTCTGTCCTGGCTATGTGTGTCTGTATGTGCCCTGTCAGTCCCGGCGGTGTGTGTCTGTATGCCCTGTCAGTCTGTCCGGGCGTGTGTGTCTGTGTGTGCCCTGTCTGTCTGTCCGGGCGGTGTGTGTCCGTACGTGCCCCATTTGCCCACACGCTCCCTCTGTGTCCGTTCGTGCCCCACGAGCCCACGCGTGCTGGGTGTGCCCACGGTCCCCATGGGTCCGTACCTGCCCTGTGACTCCGTGCGTGCCCCGGGGTGTCCCCGTGAGCAGCATCCATCCATGGGCGCCGTCATGGGCTGTACCCGCCCTGTGTGCCCACACGTGCGTGCCCTGTGAACGGGCTCTGTGTGCCCCACTCGTGCCCCATGGCTGTGCAGGTCCCGTGTGTGTGCCCTGTGGCTGTGCAGGTCCTGTGTGTCCCACTCGTGCCCAGTGGCTGTGCAGGTCCCGTGTGTGCCCCACTCGTGCCCCATGGCCGTGCAGCTCCCGTGTGTGCCCCACTCGTGCCCTGTGGCTGTGCAGGTCCTGTGTGTGCCCCACTCGTGCCCTGTGGCTGTGCAGGTCCTGTGTGTGTGCCACTCGTGCCCCGTGGCTGTGCAGGTCCTGTGTGTGCCCCACTCGTGCCCTGTGGCTGTGCAGGTCCCGTGTGTCCCACTCATGCCCCATGGCCGTGCAGGTCCTGTGTGTGTCCCACTCGTGCCCAGTGGCTGTGCAGGTCCCGTGTGTGCCCCACTCGTGCCCTGTGGCTGTGCAGGTCCCGTGTGTCCCACTCATGCCCCATGGCCGTGCAGGTCCTGTGTGTGTCCCACTCGTGCCCAGTGGCTGTGCAGGTCCCGTGTGTGTGCCACTCGTGCCCCATGGCCGTGCAGGTCCCGTGTGTGTGCCACTCGTGCCCCATGGCCATGCAGGTCCCGTGTGTGTGCCACTCGTGCCCCATGGCCATGCAGGTCCCGTGTGTGTGCCACTCGTGCCCCATGGCCGTGCAGGTCCCGTGTGTGCCCCACTCGTGTCCCGTGGCCGTGCAGGTCCCGTGTGTGCCCCACTCGTGCCCCATGGCCATGCAGGTCCCGTGTGTGTGCCACTCGTGCCCCATGGCCGTGCATGTCCTGTGTGTGCCCTGTGGCTGTGCAGGTCCTGTGTGTGCCACTCGTGCCCAGTGGCTGTGCAGGTCCCGTGTGTGCCCCACTCGTGCCCCGTGGCTGTGCAGGTCCCGTGTGTCCCACTCGTGTCCCGTGGCCGTGCAGGTCCTGTGTGTGCCCCACTCGTGCCCCATGGCCGTGCAGGTCCCGTGTGTGTCCCACTTGTGCCCCATGGCCGTGCAGGTCCCGTGTGTGCCCTGTGGCTGTGCAGGTCCTGTGTGTGCCACTCATGCCCCATGGCTGTGCAGGTCCCGTGTGTGCCCCACTCATGCCCCATGGCTGTGCAGGTCCCGTGTGTGTCCCACTCGTGCCCCATGGCCGTGCAGATCCCGTGTGTGCCGCACTCATGCCCCATGGCCGTGCAGGTCCCGTGTGTCCCACTCATGCCCCATGGCCGTGCAGGTCCCGTGTGTGCGCCACTCGTGCCATGTGTGTCCCTCTGTGCACACTCGTGGGTTCACCCAGGCAAACCCGGTGTCACTGCCCGGCGGGTGCCCAGAGCCCTTCCCTGAGCCCAGAGAGAGAAGGTTGCTCCTCTGCCTCTGCCCTGCTCCGAGGCAGGCTGCGTTTGCTCTCGGTCAGGTTTATTTACCTGGGCCAGAGCCTCGGGGGGAGGTGGCAGGTGGTGACAGTCCAGGTTTAATGGCACTGGGACACGCCTGGCATGTGGGGAAGGTGAGTTTGGCTGGGGACATCCATCCCGGGCTGCTGTGGTGTGAGGAGCAGAAAGGGGGAGGCAGACCCGACCCTGGTGTGGCAGTGGCTCTGCTGGGCTGTCCCCACACAGAGGAGCCCTCCCTCCACCCCGAGGCGTGGCGCTGGGCAGGGGAGAGGCTCCCCGGGCTGCAGAGCTCGGCCTTCGCTGGGTGTCAGAGGTGCTGGGGTGCCTCTGCCAGCCTGGCTGCGTGCCTGGGGACATGGTGGCCACAGGAGGGGATGTCCAGGGTGCAGGGTCCCCCTGTCCAAGCAGCTGGCTCGGTAGTGAACACACAGAGCTTGGCTGCTGCGAGGGATGGGGTCTCTGCAGTCAGCTCTGTGCTCCTCACAGTTAATTAGACACGACTAATCCTCTCTGGCGCTGGGAACTTCCAGCAAACCAGAGTGCTTTCCCCTCTCCTGGTCTGAGCAGGATCCCAGCCTCGTGCAGGGCGAGGCGAGGGGACAGGGACATCATTTTGAGCCCCTTGGACACATCAGGCGTGGCAGCTCAGACCTGCAGTGCCCTGACCTTGCAGTGGATGGACAGGTGTCCGTCAGGGGGAAGGTGACAAGCCCCATGGAGGCTGGTGGGTGAAGGATTGCAGGGAAAGGGAGGTCAGGACTGTAATGAGGATATTGCAGGAATAAGGGCCAGATCTGGACTTTTGGGGACAAATGTCACACCCAGCCGGTAAGCATCAGCATTCCCCATCCCTGCAAAAGAGGAGGGGGCAAAGGGACACGATAATCCCGGTTCCACTGATGCCCTTGTCCTTGGGAGAGGTGTCAGTGTGTGCCCTGCTCTGGCCTTGGAGCCAAAGCAGAGCCGAGTCGGGCTCACTTGAGGATATGAGTCAGAGGTGGGTTAATCAGTGCAGGGTTAATGGTCGGTGATCTTGGAGGGCTTTTCCAACCAAAACGAGCCTCTGGCTGTGATTCATCGCAGTCCTTTCGCTCCTGCAGCTGAGCCCAGGCTGTTAGCAAGGACTGATAAAACCTGCAATCGCAATCCAATGACCGGTGTTCGGAAAGAACGACATTGATCTGGGAACATCCCGCTCTCCAGGCCGAGTCCTCCATGCCGAGGGTCGTGTTTGTCCCTTCTGTACGCCTAGAACAGAGTCCCGACGGAGCTGGATTAGCTCCCCGCCCTGCTCCTGCCCCCTGGGCTGCCAAAATCTCCAGAGCGGGCATTCAGGGCTGGAATTACCCCTCAGATTTCCAGGCTGCAGGAGCCAACTCGCTTGCACTTGGAGCTGCTCTAGTGGATGCTGTTTGTTTGCCCTTGCTGAGGGGTCTAAAAGGGTCTGTTCCGAGCTGTCCCCCACCAAACAGGGGGGACAGGCACCTCCAAACGAGGCTTGTTTTCCTCCTCGGAAAGCCTCGCATGCAGGCCAGGCAAATGCCTTTCAGGGTGCTGGTTCTGATTTGGATAGCTGAGCTAGAGAGGTCTAAATTTAAGCGAGATGAATCTCACCCGGTGCTTGCAAACCTTGCTTTTCAGACTTTTCGCCTTGATCTTTCCTTTTTTTAGCACGACCCTGCTGTTCTCCTACCACTCAGGACTCTTCCCAGGCACGGAAAATGCTTCTGAAACTTTCCACCCCCCCAGGTGGGAGGTGTTGCAGAAATGCAACTGCAGGGAAGCATTTGCAGCTCATCCTCCTTGCAGAAGCCCGGGTTAAACAAGCAGCCTGTTAATTTTGTGTTAATGGCTCTGAGCAACGCCGAGTCCCACCCCCCCCTCCGCCACCCCTTTCCTCCCTACCTTGTGCCAACATTTAATTGCTCTCACTCTGGAGAGATGCTATCTCCTTTCAAGGTTGAACTTACCTAGTTTTGACTTGCAGTGGTGGGGGGGGGGATGCTGCCGTGTCCTTGTCACGGAGGTCACTCGTCGCTGCCTGCTCCTTGTCCCCTCCACCGCCGCTGCTCGGGAGCCCGAGGGCGCTGTCCCCTCTCACCTCGGGGTTCTTGTGGCACCCTCGGGACGTGGCTGTGTGGCCAGGTGCCCACCTGGGTGCAGCCGTGGGTGTGAGCTCGCTTTTCTGACTCCTCAGGGACGCGTTCCCGCTGCCCCCTCAGGGAACACCCGCTCCTGTGCTGATGCCTTAGGCGGGAGACGCTCCGTGCTCATCCCAAACCTTTCCTGGCCCTGGCAGAGCTCTCTGTCCTGGCCCCATGCATCTCCCTGCCACATAAACCTGTGCTCTGTCCGACTGTGACCTCTCTGAGGTGATTTGGGCCACCAACCAACCTACCAACCAACCAGCCATGAGTTACTGCAGCTTTTCGTGTTAGAGATTTACATTTAATATAACCCAGGGAAGGAGTCAGGGATGGGACTGGGCAGTGACACAAATCCCCAAGGAAGGTGCTGGGATGCTGTTTCTGCACGGGCAGCAGCCACACCTGATGCTGTGTGGAGTTGGTTGCACCTGCTGTGAGATCCATCCTCGGGGTGTTCCGTGCTCTGGAGAAATGTGGGCAAACACTGCGTCGAGGCAATAATAATGCCTTTAGATAGATAATAAGGCTCCTAAATAGATCTAATTCCAGGAAACTCAGCTGGCTGATTGGAATTGTATTTTTAGTCTCCGGTTCGTGTATTTACCTGAAATTTCTGTCCTGCTGCTCTAGCTGGAGCTGACCCCGGGTTGCCTGCTGCTCCTGCCTTTTACCCAAATACTCTGATTGCACAAAGTTTCTGAGTTCCATCAGTTGGTCTGAAAATGCTTTATTTTGGCAGATGCCTGGCAATACTGAAATTTCTGCCTTAAGGGGCCTTAAGGGGTCATTGAGGGGTTTTAAAGAGGTTGCACAGGGGGTTGGTGGGAAAAGCCCTGCTTTGGCGCAGTGGGGTGCACATGGCACTTGATCTGTGGGCTCCCCCGGTCCTCTTTGGCAACAGTTTCATCAGTTTTACTGACGGTACCTAATAGTGAATCTGGCAGATATCTAATTCTCTATTCCTGGCATGCTTAAAAAGTGCCTTATTTTTCAATTAATTCTGTTAGCTGTACAGATTTAATGGATTCCTTTAGAGGTCCCCATCAGTCACCGACACCGGACGTTTCTTTTCCAGTGCCGTTCTTCTCTCCTCCCCTGTGCCTAGAAAGATCACGTTCCCACGCATTTTCCACGTCTCATTCTTGCCAGAATGGCTTTTTCATTATTTAAATCCTGCTGCTTTTCCAGGTTTGTGACTTTTGGGGTCTTTGGTAGAAGCTTGAAGCGGGTTCCTTGCTTTCAGTGATGCCAGCGACTGCTCTGGGCTTTTTTAAATTTGCCCTTTTAAAGTCATACGGCTGCCGCCGTTATTTTGGGCTCGCCGTTCCCGTGAGCAGCAGAGAAGCAGAAAGAAACTATAATAGAAGAAGACTTGCGTTAGGCATGGCAGTTTGGCCTCGTCCCTGTCACGCAGACCTGCTGCCACTCCATGGGCAATTAACGCTGGAGCGTGACCCGCTCCTTGTGCCAGCAGCAACTTCTCATCCCAAAGATTTGTGAGCTCCCTGGGTCTGGTAGTGGTTACTCATGAGTTGTTTGCATGGTGGCATTTTTATTTGCCCCCCTGGGTGCGTGGATGTGATGGATAGTGGCGAGGTGTCCCTGTGCACGGAGAAGAGTGAAATTCGGCGCTTGTGGTGTTTGGGAGTCTGACACCTCTGAGGAGGGGGAAATCACATCCTCCACGTGGGGTAGAACTATTTTGGCACGCTGAACTCTTCATTTGTGCCTCCTGTTGCTCTCCCAGGTGACCGCAGCACCCCTCAGACCTGGCCAGGTGCTGCCAGGCAGTGGCGCCGGCTGGGGCAGCCCGGGCTGGGCTCCCCGAGGGCTCCCCCTGCCCAGCGCCAGGCTGAGATTAAACACTGATCTCCTTCCAGGGCTTTCCAGGCAGGATTGCCTGGGAGGATTTACAGGAGCCGATTTCAGCCTGGCTGAAAGGTGCCAGGGTGACCTTGCCATCACTCCCTGTCCCCGGGGCTGCGTCAGGAGTGGGACCAGCTCCCACATCTCCCCTCCAAAATCTTCCCCTGGCTGGGAGGCTGCGGGGGCAACTAACGCCGCTTCTTCCTGCAGCACTTTCCACCCGAGCCCAGCCTGTCTTTAAAAAGCAGCCGGCGTGGTTGTGCTTGGAACAGGCAGCTCGGTTTCTATATTATACACAGCTCTCATCTCCGTGGGAGGCCGGGCAGCCCACGCCGCTGCCGCAGCCCGGAGCCCTTCCCGGCTCCTCGGGGCGTTCCCGGAGGCAGGGAAGGAGCAGGGAGCTCTGCAGAGTGCCTCGTGTGTGCCCCACGCCCCTCGGGGCACAGCTGTCCCCTCCCCGGGCACCGGCCACCTTGTGTCACACACCCTGCCCTTGTGTCCCGAGGCTGCCTCACCTCACCTGCCCTGGCCCGCCAGGTGAGCACCCAGCCCCTGCTGCCCCCAGCCCCGGGCTGCCTTACCTGCCCTCACCCTCCAGGTGAGCACCCAGCCCCTGCTGCCCCAGCCCCGGGCTGCCTTACCTGCCCTCACCCTCCAGGTGAGCACCCAGCCCCTGCTGCCCCCAGCCCCGGGCTGCCTTACCTGCCCTCACCCTCCAGGTGAACACCCAGCCCCTGCTGCCCCAGCCCCGGGCTGCCTTACCTGCCCTCACCCTCCAGGTGAGCACCCAGCCCCTGCTGCCCCCAGCCCCGGGCTGCCTTACCTGCCCTCACCCTCCAGGTGAGCACCCAGCCCCCTGCTGCCCCAGCCCCGGGCTGCCTTATCTGCCCTGGCCCGCCAGGTGAGCACCCAGCCCCTGCTGCCCCCAGCCCTGGGCTGCCTCACCTGCCCTGGCCCGCCAGGTGAGCACCCAGCCCCTGCTGCCCCAGCCCCGGGCTGCCTCACCTGTCCTGGCCCGCCAGGTGAGCACCCAGCCCCTGCTGCCCCAGCCTGGCTCTGCTCCCAGCCATCCACGGGCACTCCAGATCTCTGTGATCTCCCGCGGGAGTGGCTTGGCCGTGTTTCAGCATCACCTTACAGCCCCTCTGGATTCGGGGAGCAGCAAACCGTCCCCCCCCCCAAGCTGAGTCCTGTTGGTGTCCATCTGTCCCAGCTGTCTGGGTTATTTGCACAATTTAATTCTTGGCTACACCTGGTTTTACAATGGGATTAATTTCATCGGGCAACTGATACACCTGCAACAATTAGCTATGTAAACCGAGATAAAAGGCCAATCAAATTTCATGGTTTGGAGTGCAGGCTGCTTCCAGCTGGAGGCTTCCTAAGCCCTTCTGAAATCCCTCCCCAGAGGAAGCTCTGCAGGTCATCTCCAGCCCCGAGCGAGGCTTGTTCCTCTGTGAAATGTGCGAAATGGGGCTGGGGAATGCAGCAATGAGCCAGGGAGGCTGAGCCTTGAAATGGGGCCGGGGAATGCAGCAATGTTCAGGGGAGGCTGAGCCTTGAAATGGGGCCAGGGAATGCACAGTGTTCAGGGAGGCTGAGCCTTGGGGACAAGGCTGCTCCCTCTGCCCACCTCTGGCTCTGGGATGATGCCCGGGGGTGTTCCTGGCCCCGAGTGAGGTTTGTCCCTCTGTGAAATGAGCAAAATGGGGCTGGGGAATGCAGCAATGTTCAGGGAGGCTGAGCCTTGAAATGGGCCAGGGAATGCACAATATTCAGGGAGGCTGAGCATTGAAATGGGGCTGGGGAATGCACAGTGTTCAGGGGAGGCTGAGCCTTGAAATGGGGCTGGGGAATGCACAGTGTTCAGGGGAGGCTGAGCCTTGAAATGGGGCTGGGGAATGCACAGTGTTCAAGGAGGCTGAGCCTTGAAATGGGGCTGGGGAATGCACAGTGTTCAAGGAGGCTGAGCCTTGAAATGGGGCTGGGGAATGCACAGTGTTCAAGGAGGCTGAGCCTTGAAATGGGGCTGGGGGATGCAGCAATGTTCAAGGAGGCTGAGCCTTGAAATGGGGCCAGGGAATGCACAGTGTTCAAGGAGGCTGAGCCTTGGGGACAAGGCTGCTCCCCCTGCCCACCTCTGGATCTGGGATGATGCCCGAGGGTGTTCTCAGCCCCGGCCAGGTGCTCTGAGGGCAGGACCAGGTTTGAGCCAGGCTGGAAAGCCCCCTGTGCTGTGCGGGCTCTGTGCTCCACTGAGTGAGCACGGAAAGTTCTGAACCATCACAAAGCGCCTTTGGGTAGAGGTAAATTAAAGGTAAATTAAACCCTTTCCGGTAAAGGTAAATTAAACCCTTTCCCTGCTGTGAGGGGGCAGGGCTGGGAATGCCGGTGTGGAAATAGGTCCCGGCTCAAAATGACTGCAAGGACAGAGGGTAGGCGCTGGGCTTCTCGGGATGGGATCCATCTGGGACTGCTTCCAGTTAAAATGAGATCAAGGAGAATGGGACGAGGGAAAAAACAGGCAGATATCTGTGCACTTTGTGGGGATTGCAGCGTGAAGCCTTGGGCTGGGCTCAGTGCTGGGCTCCTCTCCCCGCTCCCCGCGGTGCCCAGAAAGGTTGGTTTGCTCCTGGCTTTGTTCCAGGTTGCTGTGGCTGTAATTCCCACCCTGCATCCCAGGAATGGTGCTGGGATGGGCGGGTGAGGAAGGGGCTGCACCTCTGGGGGTCAGAGCTGTGGTCCTGGGACCTGAGCCGGGCCCCTGGGCCAGGGAAATTCATCAGGTCATGGATATGCTGGAGCTCCTCAGGCCTGAGCCAGGGGGAATCCTGGCCAGAGGATGGCTGGCATAGCTGGGGCTGTTGAGCTGCACAAGAGAAGCTCCAGGGACACCTCAGAGCCCCTGCCAGGGCCTCCAGGGGCTCCAGCAGAGCTGCACAGGGACTGGGGACAAGGCCTGCAGGGACAGCACCCAGGCAATGGCTCCCACTGCCAGAGGGCAGGCACAGATTTTGGGCTCTTGGCAATTAGGAATTGCTGGCTGGGAGGGTGGGCAGGCCCTGGCCCAGGGTGCCCAGAGCAGCTGTGGCTGCCCCTGGATCCCTGGCAGTGTCCCAGGCCAGGCTGGATGGGGCTTGGAGCAGCCTGGCACAGTGGAAGGTGTCCCTGCCCATGGCAGGGGGGGACTGGATGGGCTTTGAGGTCTGTTCCTCCCTAAGCCATTCTGGAATTCTGTCACTGGTTTGCATTTCTCTTACAAGCATTGGATCTGACCTGTATTCAGGCACCTGTACCCAGGAGACTATTTCAGATAATTTTAGAACTGCAGTTCTTTTACTCTCTGGGAATTCTCCTTTCTCCTTAGTTTTTTGTCTGTTTTGTTTTTGTTTTTGTTTTTTTTTTTTTTTTTTTTGTTTTGTTTTGTTTTTTTTTTTTTTTTTGTCAATGTGAGGTTGTATCAACTTGAGAAAGGCTTTATCCAGAGCTTGCAATGAGCTCTCCAGGCTTAGCTCCCTTCCATACAACCTCCCAGGCTGAGCGTGGCCAAGTGCAGAAACACCATAAATTAGAAACAATGACGTGTTCCAAGCGAGGCAGTGAGCAGGCAAGGCCTGTCCTCGTGCCCAGGAGAGCTGGGAACCTGGAATGGTGGCCAGGGAGCCGTTCCTGGAGAAGCCAGAGAGGGAACTCCTGGGAAGCAGACATGCCTGTGGGATGGAGAGGGCTCTTGTAGCTCCTGGAGTCACTGCTGGGCTGAAAGGGGCTCTGGGGCCAGCTGTGCATCCAGCTGTGCTGCAGCTCTGGGGCCAGCTGTGCATCCAGCTGTGCTAGCACAGGGCTGGGGGTGTGCTCCTCTCTCCCTCACACCTGTGCCACCAAGTCCTAAACTTCAGTGAGCTACATTTCAGTACGAAGTTGTCATTTCTCCTTTTTCCCCCCCAGGCTCACTCCTTAGCTGATGCCAGCTTCGGGTGCTCCGGTGGGAGAGTCAAGGAAATGTGAAATTGGGTGAGACTCCTTTGGGAAAACGAAGTTGGAGTGTTCCATGAAGGGTCGAGATGAGCACGGTGCCATCTCTGGGTCATCTCCCTTCTGCTTGAGCAAGGGGCAGGGAGGTCCCAAAGGGCATCTTGATGGGCTTTATACTTGCCAGAAAATCCATTTTTGATATTCCTGACTGAGGCATTCTGAACTTTGTCAGGCAGAGGCTTGTCCCACCTGTTTGAAAAGGACACAAAACCACCAAGGGTGAGGAGGCAGCCTCACCTGCCCCCAAAATCCCTGATGACCACACCTGCCCCAAAATCCCTGCTGGCCACACCTGCCCCAAAATCCCTCCTGGCTGTATCTGCTCCCAAAATCCCTGCTGGCCACATCTGCTCCCAAAATCCCCGCTGGATCACAGCGCTCCAGCAGCTCCTTATCTCCTGTGTTTGCAGGCAAGTCTGCTCTCCAGAAAGGCATTTAGGGTCTTTGTCTCCCTGAGTCATTATGAGCGCCCTCCCCAATCTCTTCTGTTAAAGATGGGTCTAAGGTTACAAAAAAATCCCAGATCTCTGAGCTGGAAAGCAAATTGCTGTCTGCTTCAAACACAGGGTGTGTTGTGGAAAAGAGAAGCAGCTGGGAGGAAATCCCGATTGTAATAACACTCTCAGGATCTTTTCAGGACATGAGGGTGCTGTGTGTTCCAGCAGATCCCAGGATCTGCCAGGATCAGAGCCGTGGCTGAGCAGACAGGGAGGAGAACGCCACAGCAAGGTTTGGGAAGCTCACTGCTCCCTGTGGAGGAGCCTGGGCTGGTGCTTGTGCCCATCCCAAAGTTTGGGAAGCTCATTTTTCCCTGTGGAGAAGCCTGGGTTGGTGCTTGTGCCCATCCCAAAGTTTGGGAAGCTCATTTTTCACCTGGGTTGGTGTTTGTGCCCATCTCACCTTTCTCCTGAGGCTCAGGGCTCCAGGCAGCCCCACTGACCCCGGGGAGGCTGTGGGGTGATGCTGACACAGGACACCACGTGGAGACCCCAAATCTCCCAAGGGTTTTGCCTCACAGCCTGGAATCTAAGCTCATTCCCGACTCTGACCTCCTTTATCTGAATAAATCTCACGTGCCTGCTACTACTCAGACAGCAAAAATAATCTTTGCTGCTGCTGTGATGTGTGTGTCAGCTTTTCTTCATCCCAGCAAAGTGTGCTGTAAGAGCTGCAAAATGCTTCGGAAACATGAGGATTTTTTTGAGCCACAGAGATTGAAAGGGGAGGGAAAAAAAGTGAATCTCTGGGACTTAGAAACCAAACCCCTCAGCCAGGTTTCCCTGGCATGATTCCTTTTGCAAAATGGTCTTGCTGCTGCCCACTGGAGCCAAATGGGAAGGAAGGGATTAAAGCTGTGAGACTGCTCCGTCCTGATGGCTCTTTCACAGTCCTGGGCAGAGCAGAAGGGACATTTCAGAGCAATATTTAGCTAAATAAATGCTGGGCACCGTGGGGTCTTGAGCCCGAGCCTGATTGCGTTGCTCTCAGCGAGGCCGTGCTCTAAGCCTGCATGTAAACCACCAGGTCAGGGAGCAGAGCAGATCCCCCAAAAACCAGCAGCAGCAGCTCCCTCCCAGCTGTGCTGCGAGTGCTGCCCTGCTCCATCCTCCCTTCTGGGCTGCAGTCTGGGTGGGGAGCAGGGTCACTCTGGCTCAGGTGATCCTTGTGAGGCTGGCAGCGGGCAGGGAGCACTGGGCTGTACGAGCAATGCGGGCGGCACGGTGGGGACGGACAGAGAGCAGAGGTCTCTGCAGCCAGGGCTGGAACTTGGGGTTTATTGCAGAGGGCCTGGGTGCAGGGCCCTGCTGGGAGCTGCCAGGACAGCTCAGAGCAGGGCTGAGAGAAGAGAGGGGGAGAGAGGATGAGAGGGTGAGAGAGTAAAGGGGGTAAGAGAGTAAAAGGCAAGAGCTGAGAGACAAGAGGTGAGAGCTAAAGCATGGAAAAGTAAGAGAGAGAAGTTCCCGTTACAATACCATAAATCATCTTCTGTGTGGAATATTGTGATTCTCACTAACCAATCTAGTACAAGATACAAATCCTACAGCATTTCCCTACAGCCTATAAGAATCATTACATTACCACACTGTGCTACATTTTAAACCCTAAAATCTCCTCTTTGGGCCCTTCTGCCAAGCTGGCAGGGTCTGCTCTGACCCTTGGGCCTGCCTGCAGGCAGAGGGTGTTGTTCCATCAAAAGGGGATCACCTTCAGCCAGCCACACCATTGCTTTCCAGTTGTTCAGTAACTGAGGGATCTCAAACCTTGCTTTCATTTCAATCTCGCTTATAGTTTCCATATTCTCAAAATCTTTTGCCAGACAATCATATCGATGAGGCTTTCCTGTTTCATCTTCCCCAACACTGGGCTGTGATTCCCTGGGGGATCTTTGGGCTCTGAGACCTCTGCCCACCTCCTGCCTGGGTCCTGCTCTTCACCAAAAGGGTGGTGGTGGAGCGTTTCTCCTCCTGAGCCAGCCTGGACACAAAGTGCTGTGTGTGCAGGGATGAGGGAGCACCCAGGACTGACAGGCTGAAAGGAGCAGCACAAGCTGGCAGGGATTTTTGGTGGGTTGCACCCCTGGCGTGGGCATTGGTGTGTTAGGGCTTGACCCCCAGTGTAAGCACACAGCAGAGGCGCTCGGGCGAAGGGAAGAGAGAAACAAAGAGATGGATTAAAGAAGAAAAGAGAGAGAGAGAGAGAGACAGAAGAAGAGAGAGATCACCAGTCCTGACTCCAGTGTGGATCCAGCTGATGGGACGTCCTGGGGCCCTGGGCTTTGTGGGGCACATTTGAATCTTCCACTCTCTGGGGAGAAGTTTCCCACTTTTTGTGCAAGTCAGTTCTCATTCACAGTGGTTCTTTCAGGCCTTTCTGGAAATGGGTTGGAGGCTTTGGGGTCTTGGATGGGCTCAGAGTTCCCCCCTGCAGTGCTCAGCCCTTCTGGCCCTGTCCCTGTCCCTGTGCCAGGCCAGGCTGTGCTTTCCTGCAGGAGCCACAACCAGGAGGTTTGTCCCTAAAACACTGCCCTGCTCCCACATGGCCCCTTCTCCAGCCACATCCTGGTCTTCCTCTGGTGTGTTTCTACCAAGTCCTTGTTTGTTATTCCTGAAAACCCTTGGCTGGCTCCACACCACGCAGCTGTTGGTGTTTGGGACATGCACATTAGCCTCTCACCCGCTGGGATTCTGCCTTGGGCAGTGGCTGAGGAGCACAAACCACGGTGGGACAAAACTTCCAGGGCTCTGGGGGACTCTGGTGCAGGGGTCACCCTCTGAATTTTGTTGTCCTGGTTTTAAGGCTCTCTTGGCCTGAGGAAAGTAGCTTGAGGGCGGCCTGAGCTGTGCCTGGCAGCAACCTGGGTGTCCTGGGACAGCCTGGGTGTTTAGGACAGCCTGGGTGTCTGTCCCAGGACAGCCTGGGTGTTTAGGACAGCCTGGGTGCCTGTCCCAGGACAGCCTGGGTGTTTAGGACAGCCTGGGTGCCTGCACAGGAGCCCATGGTGGAGCCAACCCAGCAGAGCCCAGCCTGGTCCCTGTTGCAGGGGAACTGGAGGAGTGGCTGGATGTGCTTCCTCCCTCACCACGACCCCATTAAAATTTAAGGGTTAAAGTGGGAGTAGTGAAAGAGAATTTTCTATTTAAGGCTTTTAATTCATTTTTACCTCCAGCTTTAGCTGGAGTTCGTGCAAACCGCTGGCAAGGCAATTAAAGTGGCTTTTTAATGGGTTATTTTTGTCGCTTCACCGTGGTGGGAGCTGAAGATCCCAGGCTGTGAGCTGCCTGGGGTAGGGGCCATCCCTTTGCTGTGCTGCTCTGATGTTTGATCCCTATTTGGGTTTTATTCACCAGCCCTGGCTGAGTCACAACGAGAGGGAGAAGGTGCAGGGATACGGCTGGATGGAACATGGGGAGCAAAATATCCAGGCTGCAGTTCCCCCAAGGCTTCCAGGCTGGATCCATCCTGGAAAGGAAGAGTACAGGACTTTGGAAGATGAAGCGCACAGTTTGTTTTGGATGGTCGATGGGTGTTTTGTAGGAGTAAGCTCCGAGGACAAAAAGCAATGAAAAAGACCTGATTGCCTGAGAGTTCCTCTCAAATCCTGAGAGCTGCGGGGAGCAGATGAGGGTGGGTGTGAGGGTGTGGCATTTCCTGGGTGAGGATGTGATGCCTGCAGAGCAGCCCTGTCCCTCCAGGTGCAGGCTGGCGCCTGCATGGGACAGAGCTGCAGGTCCCACCCAGCGATGGGGGCCAGGAAGTCCAATTTCAGACTTGTTTTGGGGACATTTTCCCGGGGGCCCTGTCCCTCCAGGTGCAGGCTGGCACCCCCGCCCTGCGTGGGACAGAGCCTCAGGTCCCACCTGGTGAGGGATGCCAGGGAGTCCAATTTCCGACTTGTTTTGGGGATATTTTCCTGGGGGCCCTGTCCCTCCAGGTGGCACAGAGCTGCAGGTCCCACCCAGCTGCAGGTCCCACTCCCTCCCAGGCCAGGGAGTCCAATTTCAGACTTGTTCTGGGGACATTTTCCTGGGGGCCCTGCTCCTCCAGGTGCAGGCTGGCACCCCTGCCCTGCATGGGACAGAGCTGCAGGTCCCACCCGGTGAGGGATGCCAGGGAGCCCAATTTCCGACTTGTTTTGGGGACATTTTCCTGGGAGCTCCCCTGTGTACCGGCAGAGAGAGGGCTTGGGGCCTGTCAGCTCTGTGGGAGTGCAGGTGCCCCGAGGGGACCCTGCACCCCTGTTTATCCCGGGTCAGCCTGGCCTCCTTGGCATGCCTGCCACAGTGCATCCTCTGCTCCTGCTCCTCTCCAGCCCTGAGCCCATCCCACAGCTCAGCACGGGGGGAACGCAGGCCTCGATGGATTTCAGCGCAGCTCGGCCGAGGGAGGCCAGGGGTGGGCCTGTTTCCCTCTGCAGGGACCATTCGTTCAGCTCCTGCCCGCATTAACACGCCTCTGCTGCCTTGTGATCCCCCTCTCCCAGGTTATTTGGAGAAATGCTTTCTAAAAATAGCCTCCTGGTTTTTCCGGTATTATCCCGTACAGCCCCAAGATCCTGCCTGGAAAGGCAGCCTGGCTCATTGATGTTTCCTTAAAATGCAGCTAATCCATGTAATCTCATTATAGTAGTAGGTGATTATACTGACAGCAAGCTTTAGCGGTGCTCCAGCAAAGCCCTTTATTCCCTGTCTGTTATGTGGGTGGCTAAAAGTCGCTGGGAGCACGTTTTGGGTTTGGTCAGTATATTTTAGGGGCAGGACCTAGGATATTTTTGTTTTGATTTCCTAGGAGATGTCCTGCTCTGTTTGTGACGATGCCAGCGCGTTTTTGCCCCTGTCCCTCAGCTTTGCTGGCCACTGGCACCCCATGGCTGTGCAGCAGGGTCTGCCAAAATCACTGGGCAGCATTAAAGCAGCAGGGACGGTTTCTTACAGCAGAGTAGGCGAGGGGGAGCTTTGCCACGTGTCCTGTGGGATTCCTGCTGTCCCTGTGTGCAGCCCCTCTCCCTAGGGAATCACCCTGAGGAAAAGATGGATTTTGGGGTGCTGAGTGATGCCTCCTCGCCCTGGGAGGACCTGCCCAGCTTCACCAGGCAGGCTGGATGTGTGGAAAGCTGGCTGAGCGAGGAGCAGCAGGAGTTTGGGCTGGGAAAGCAGCTCCAGGGAGACGGCAGATCCCAGGAGAGGCTCCGTGTGCTCGGGTCGAGGGTTGGCTGAAGTGGCCAAGCCCTGCTGTGGTTCCTGTGCCCTGCTGCATCTGGGCAGTGCTGGGGTCCTGCTGGTCCTCCCCAGGGCCTGGGCAGCCTTGGCTGGGCAGCGTGGGGTGCAGGGCTGAATGTGCTTGGCCCTGGCTGTGCTCAGTTCTGGCTCTGCTTGGTGCTGGCTCTGCTCGGTGCTGGCTCTGCTCGGTGCTGGCTCTGCTCGGTGCTGGCTCTGCTTGGGTCTGGCTCTGCTCGGTTCTGGTTCTGCTTGGTGCTGGTTCTGCTCGGTGCTGGCTCTGCTCGGTGCTGGCTCTGCTCGGTGCTGGCTCTGCTTGGTGCTGGCTCTGCTCGGTGCTGGCTCTGCTCGGTTCTGGCTCTGCTTGGCTCTGGCTCTGCTTGGCTCTGGCTCTGCTTGGTGCTGGTTCTGCTTGGTGCTGGCTCTGCTTGGTGCTGGTTCTGCTTGGGTCTGGCTCTGCTTGGTGGCCTTGCCCCATCATCATCAAATCACAGAATACCCTGAGCTGGAAGGGACCCACCAGGATCACCCTTGGGGGTGGATCAGAGCCGCGGCTGAGCAGACAGGGAGGAGAACGCCACAGCAAGGTTTGGGAAGCTCACTGCTCCCCGTGGAGGAGCCTGGGCTGGTGCTTGTGCCCATCCCAAAGTTTGGGAAGCTCACTGCTCCCTGTGGAGGAGCAATGAGCTGGATCACCAGCTGGACAGGAGGTCCAGCTCCTGCCCTGCACAGACCCCAGCAATCCCACCCTGGGCATCCCTGGCAGTGCTGCCCAAAGGCTCCTGGAGCTCTGGCAGCCTCGGGGCTGTGCCCATTCCCTGGGGAGCCTGGGCAGTGCCAGCACCCTCTGGGGAAGAGCCTTTCCCTGATACCCAACCTAAACCCTCCCTGGCACAGCTCCAGCCGTGCCCTGGGTGCTGTCCCTGTCACCCCTGAAGGCAGATCAGTGTCTGGCCCTCCCAAGGGAGCTGTACCTCCAGCGAGCTCTCCCCTCAGTCTCCTCCACCCAAATGTGCCAGGTGTCCTCAGTCGCTCCTCACATGGCCTCTCCAGACCCTTCCCCACCCCTGTGTCCCTCCTTTGGACCCTCTCTGGCAGCTTTAGATCCTCCTCACGCTGTGGCAGCCCCAGTGCAGAGCAGTGGTGTCCCTGATGTCCCCAGGACAGGACAGGGCTGTCCCCCTGGCTCGGGGCATGCTGGCTCAGATCCAGCAGGTCCCCACTTTTGGCTGGCTGGGTGCTGCAGCTGGGCACTGGAGACAAGTCCAGGCCTGCAGGAGCTCTGGTGGTGCTGGGATGGAGCTTCCCCCCATAACAGGGGCTGCTCCTCAGGTTTCCCTCTGGCAGAGAACTTTAAGGTGATGGTGAAGGAAAGGAGTCGGTTCTGATGGAGAGTTTGGATCCAGAGCTTTATTCTGGCCCTCAGGCCTCTGAATGCAGCACCAGCTCCAACAGAACTCCCTGAGCCCGTGGTTGCTGCTCCTTTAACCCCGGGGAGAGGGGCAGGGAAGGGGCAGGGAGGCACCAAGCAGGGACAGGAGGGGAGGGACAAAGGGACAAAGGACACCTGGATGGCCCAATGCCCCCCAGGGGTAGAGGGCATCCTTTGAATCTGCCAATCACTCGAGGCCCCTCTGGAATGCCAGGACTGACAGACAGTGCTCGGCAGGGGTCAGGGAGGGAAAGGAGAGGTGACTGACACACCTGGGGGGGAATTATCAGGGGAGGGACCCAGGTTCTGGGGTAAACCTTGCAATCAGCAGCAAGCAGGCAGGGTGGAACTCTTTTCCAGGCGGTTTGAGCAGACAAATGTGGGTTTTTCCCCTCTCCATGAAGCCCCTCTTTGCTGTTTGCCCACGCTGAGCGTGCAGATCTGTGAGCAGTGCAGCCCCGAGCGAGCTGGGTGAGATCCGCCAGCCATCAGAGGGATTAGAGGGGAGGCGCAGCGCGGCGGTGCAGGCGCTCCTGAGCCATCCCAGAGCAGTGTTTGGAGAGGACAGGGCTCTCTCTGCAGAGATACCTATCTCTGGGGCCCGTGGAGGGTTGGAGGAGCCGCTCTGCCATCGCTCTGCCTTGCTGGCACATGCTGCACATACCTCCTTTGGGGCAAATTCCTCGCGCAGGCTTCTCAGAGACAGTAAGAAAACCCTCTAGGGCTGTTCCTGTGTGTTTTTCAAAAAATTATTTTTTTTAATATCCATCCTGCTTTTGCTTATCTTCGTCCAGCCCCTCCAGTGATAACACAGGCAAAGCCCTGACCGTGGCGTCCCGGGGAGGAAAGGCTCAGCTCTCTGACACAGCCCCGGCTCAGAGTGGATTTTAATCTCTTTTTTTTTCTGGAAGAAAAGGCTGTAGGTGCCAAACCAAAAGGGCAAAGTGATTTGCCCCCGCGAGGTATCATGTTTCTGCTCTGATTTATGGTGAGGGGAGAGGCTTCTGAGTCATCCGTTCCAGGAACTGCTTTATTTTGGTAACAGAGATAATTCTGCTGGTTTTAAATCAATGTGGTGTCAGTCAGCAAAAGTGTGGGATGGGAACCACAGCTGGCAGGGATGGGGATCACCTGGGACTGGGGCTGGGGCTGGGAATGATCAGGGACAGGAACTGGGGCTGGGGATGATGAGGAACAGGGGCTGGGGCTGGGGCTGGGGCTGGGGCTGACCAGGACTGACCAGGGACTGGGGCTGACCAGGGACAGGGGTTGGGACTGACCAGGACTGACCAGGAACTGGGGCTGACCAGGGACAGGGGTTGGGAGTGACCAGGGACAGGAACTGGGGCTGACCAGGGACAGGGACTGGGGCTGACCAGGAACAGGGGCTGGGGCTGACCAGGGACAGGGGCTGGGACTGACCAGGGACAGGAACTGACCAGGAACAGGGGCTGGGACTGACCAGGGACTGGGGCTGGGACTGACCAGGGACTGGGACTGGGGCTGACCAGGGACTGGCGCTGGGACTGACCAGGGACTGGGACTGACCAGGGACAGGGGCTGGGACTGACCAGGGACAGGGGCTGGGGCTGACCAGGGACTGGGACTGACCAGGGACTGGGACTGACCAGGGACTGGGACTGACCAGGGACTGGGACTGGGGCTGACCAGGGACTGGGACTGGGACTGACCAGGGACTGGGACTGACCAGGGACTGGGACTGACCAGGGACAGGGGCTGGGGCTGACCAGGACTGACCAGGGGCTGGGACTGACCAGGGACTGGGACTGACCAGGGACAGGGGCTGGGGCTGACCAGGGACAGGGGCTGACCAGGGACAGTGGCCGGCAGTGGGGCGGCCCTGCTGGCCCCAGGCAGGCCTGGCCTGTTTGTTCAGGCTCTGTCTGTCTGTCTGTCTGTCTGCAGGCAGAGCAGTCTCAGTGCTGTGTCCCACGGGGAGCAGGGACACAGGCCCACTGTCTGGGCTCTGCTCGGCCCCTGCACGGCTCAGTGGCCAGGCTGGCCCCTGCTCAGGACACAGGGCTGGCTTTCCCACACTGCCCAAAGAGTGTCAGCAAGTTCTCCTTTGTTTTCTGTTCTTTCTCTGAGCTAACGAGCGTTCTCTGATTTTCCTTTCTCCTTTTATTTTTTTTCCTCCCAGTGTATTTTGGCCTGTCCACAATTGCCCTAGCTGCTCAGGAGGGGGAGAATTCCTGTTTCCCTGAGTCAGGTTTGGGCAGCAGAGCTGGCTTTGCAGGGCTGGGTGATGCTGCCCTGCTTGCTCACAGTGCACGGGTTTTCCCATGTGTGTTTCACTGCTGGTCACGCCTGGATTTGGGGTCATTTTGTGCTGTTTCCCTTGGGTTTGGGAGAACCCCTTTTCCCCCTCTTGAGGATTTTGCCCTCCTGTGACATGCTGATGATGCCTCCTGGCTTTTTGCTGCGTGGCTCCTGGCAGCAAAGGCATTTTGATAAGTGGTGTTTTGAGGGGAGCAGGAACACCATCCCCCCCTGGGCAGCCTGGGGGTCTGTTTCCAGGGCACAGCTGGTTCTGACACAGCCCCAGAGCCCCCAGAGCCCCCAGCTGGCTGTCACACAGCCCCCAGAGCCCTCAGGGTCCCTGGGAGGGCCAGGGCAGAGTGTCCCTGCTGGACACCCCAGCACAGGGGACACGCAGCACAGCAGCGTCCCTTGTTCCTCAGTGTCCCTCAAAGCTGAGCAGCTCGTTGCCCTGTGAGGGCACCCAGAGCCCTCCAAGCCCTGTGAGGCCACTCAGAGCCCCCCCAAGGGCACCCAGAGCCCACCCAGAGCCCCCCAAGCCCTGTGAGGGCTCCCCAAGCCCTCAGAGGATGCAGGCAGCGCAAATCCCAGCGCAAATCCCAGCACAAATCCCAGCAGCATCATCAGGGCAAACGCTGCCCTGGCACACAGGAGAGAGACAGGAAGGACGGAAAAGTGAAAGAAAAGTTCTAAATTCTTCCCCCATCTCTGTATCTTATGGCACTGAGGGTGCCCATCATAAAATCTCTGCCTCTGCTGCTGGAGCTGCCCCAGTGAAAGAGCGAGTGAGAAGTGAATTGAATCTGTGAAATGCACCCAGTGTTCATTGGGAGGAGCAGCTCCACATCTCCTGCATTGTTCCCAAATGCAGAGTGGTTTGGTTTTTAACTGGGTGGTTTAACTCTCTGTAGGAGCTCCCCCTGGTCCTTTCCTGGTCCCTGCCATGTCCACCCGTGCCCGGTGGCTGCAGGGCAGGTGCTGGCACCATGAGGCTCTGTTCCCTCAGCTGTGGGCTTGCTGATGGCCATGACGGATATTTATATCATAATTTATTAATTAATTAGGGGATCCACGGCCTGCACCGTTGGTGTGAGCCCTCTGGGGGCAACCCAGAGCCTTCCCCTCTTCCAGCTGGGACTGACAGCAACTGGGACAGGGGCTGGGAGTGAAGTTAGCACTCCCTCAGAGCCCTCGGAACTGGTTTGCTCTGCTGTCCCTGTGGAGCACACAGAGCAGGCTGGGTTTGATCCCTGCAGCTGGTGTCCCCTTGTTCTGCTGTCCCTCTGGAGCACAGAGAACAGGCTGGGTGCCTCCCTGTGTCAACAGGATGGGTTTGTTCCCCGGTGTCCCCTTGTTCTGCTGTCCCTCTGGAGCACACAGAGCAGGCTGGGTTGGTGTGAGCAATGTGGGTTTGATCCCTGGAGCTGGTGTCCCTGTGCTGGGTCTCTCTTTGCTGTCCCTCTGGACCACACAGAGCAGGCTGGGTTGGTGTCAGCAGGATGGGTTTGATCCCTGGTGTCCCCTTGTTCTGCTGTCCCTGTGGAGCACACAGAGCAGCTGGGTTGGTGAGCAGGCTGGGTTGGTGTCAGCAGGGTGGGTTGGTGTCAGCAGGGTGGGTTGGTGTCAGCAGGGTGGGTTGGTGTCAGCAGGGTGGGTTGGTGTCAGCAGGCTGGGTTTGCTCCCTGCACATCCCTCCTGTGCTCCCAGGCTCTGTCAGTGCTGTCTCCCTGCCCGCTGTGCTGCAGGAGCTGCTGGCCCTGCCCTGCTGCAGCTCCCCTGAGGCTCCTGCTGGATTTGGCTCCCTGGGTGGATACCAGAGCTGGGCTGAGCAGCCTGACAGCTGCTGGGCTCTGCTCTGCAGCTCCACAGCCGCTGAGCACCTTCCCTGTGCGACACTGGGAGCGACACTGGGAGCGGCAGCAGCGCTCATTAGGAAATTAACACTTGCTCATTAGAGCAGCCAGGGCCAGCACAGCAGAGATGGGGCTGCTGGTGACATTTCCCTGGGGCTGCTGGGGACTGTCAGGAGCCAGGTGTGGACTGGAGAATGGGGAAGAGCAGGGAAACCACCTCTGTGGCCTTCCCTGGGGGGCTGCTCAGCCTGGTCCGAGGGGTTTGCTGCTGTCTCAGGGGGAGGAAGAAGAGATAAGAACTGATGCAGGCAGAGGTCATCACTGAGTCCTAGGTTTGGGTGGGAAGGGACTTTAGGGTCATCCCATCCCACCCCCTGCCATGGCAGGGACACCTTCCACTGTCCCAGGCTGCTCCAAGCCCCATCCAGCCTGGCCTGGGACACTGCCAGGGATCCAGGGGCAGCCACAGCTGCTCTGGGCACCCTGGGCCAGGGCCTGCCCACCCTCCCAGCCAGCAATTCCTAATTGCCAGTATCCCAAAATCTGTGCCTGCCCTCTGGCAGTGGGAGCCATTGCCTGGGTGCTGTCCCTGCAGGCCTTGTCCCCAGTCCCTGGGCAGCTCTCCCGGAGCCCCTGGAGGCCCTGGCAGGGGCTCTGAGGTGTCCCTGGAGCTTCTCTTGTGCAGCTCAACAGCCCCAGCTGTGCCAGGCTGGCTCCAGAGCAGAGGGGCTCCAGCCCTGGCAGCAGCTCCGTGGCCTCCTCTGCACTGGCTGCAGCAGCTCCAGCTCCTTGTGCTGCTGGAGCCAGGGCTGGGGCAGCTCTGCAGGTGGGCTCTCACCTGAGCCCAGGGGCACAGGGGCAGGATCCCTTCCCTTGGCCGGCCTCTCTCCCATCTCCTGGGATCCTGTGGGATCCTGGCTCAGCTGGGGGCTGAGGCACGGCCCGGAGCACCACAAAGGCCCTCGCTCTGCTTGTGAGGAAAAACAGGGCTCTTTCTTCCCTTTTTTCCCCCTCATATGTTGCGTTTTCCCTTTCAGCGCTTCGAGAGCTCTACTAATTATTAATAATTAGGCTGACGAGGCAGAACTTGGTTTCTTTCCACTGCGTCTGCGGCAAGCCAAGGAGCTCGGCGTGGGAGCTCGGCCTGGGTCCTCACCCTGGGTTCTGTTCAGCACCCCGAGGGTTCTGCTGGCAGAACCACAGCAGGGTTTGGTGGGAAGGGCCCCCGGGACCACTCAGTCCCGAAGCACACGAGCCTGGAGTGGCAGAGAGCTGGGCAGGGGGCTGGGGCTGGGGGCTGGCGTTGGGGCTGAGTTTGGGGGCTGGGGGCTGAGTTTTGGGTCTGGGGCTGAGTTTTAGGGCTGGGGCTGAGTTTAGGGGCTGAATGCTGGGGCCGCCATGAGGTGCTGAGATGGGTCTCACAGCCACCATGGCACCATGTTAAAGCACACCAATCCCAGCCCTATTTCACACAGTTCTCCTTGCCAGCAGGAGATTTTGGTTAATTTTATTTGTTTTGGTTACTTTTATTTGTTTTTTTCTCATCGGGCTCTCTCCCAGAGAGCTGTGCAGAGACCCAGGTCTGCAGTGCAAGTGGTTGCCCACAGGGGAAAAGCCCCAGTGCTGCTGCAGCCCCTGGTTGCTCACTGGGTCCCAGGCTGCCCTTGAGCCTTGCTGTGGATCTCAGAGCCCCCAGCAGCTCTGGTGGCTTCATCAGCACCTTCTCCCTCTCCATGCAGCACCTTCTCCTTTTCCATGGCAGCACCTTCTCCCTCTCCATGCAGCACCTTCTCCCTTTCCATGGCAGCACCTTCTCCTTTTCCATGGCAGCACCTTCTCCTTTTCCATGGCAGCACCTTCTCCTTTTCCATGGCAGCACCTTCTCCCTCTCCATGGCAGCACCTTCTCCTTTTCCATGCAGCACCTTCTCCTTTTCCATGCAGCATCTTCTCCTTTTCCATGCAGCATCTTCTCCTTTTCCATGGCAGCACCTTCTCCCTCTCCATGGCAGCACCTTCTCCCTCTCCATGGCAGCACCTTCTCCCTCTCCATGCAGCACCTTCTCCCTCTCCATGCAGCACCTTCTCCCTCTCCATGGCAGCACCTTCTTTTCCATGGCAGCACCTTCTCCCTCTCCATGGCAGCACCTTCTCCCTCTCCATGCAGCACCTTCTCCCTCTCCATGGCAGCACCTTCTTTTCCATGCAGCACCTTCTCCCTTTCCATGCAGCACCTTCTCCCTCTCCATGGCAGCACCTTCTCCTTTTCCATGGCAGCACCTTCTCCCTTTCCATGCAGCACCTTTTCCCTCTCCATGGCAGCACCTTCTCCCTCTCCATGGCAGCACCTTCTCCTTTTCCATGGCCTCACAGCTGGGGCACCTTCCTGCTTCTTCCTTGCAGAGCCCCAGGATTTATCCACGTCCCTGTTCCCTTCCTCCCCTTGCTCCCCACCTGGTTCTGCCCCCCTGGTTTGTCCCTCTGGTGCCTGCCCCGCTCCCTGACAGCGCCAGCAGCTCCCCCTGCTCAGTCCTTGCGTGCAAAAGCCAGCATTGGATAATTGCTGGGTTGCACAGAGGCTGTAATTATTTCTGTTTCCCGACTGGAAGAGCAGGCAGCGCTTGCCAAGCGGCTCGGTGGCTGCTGGCAGATGCTCTGTGGAGGGTATCCCTGCCCTGCCCACATCCTCCCTCTCGTGTGCCTTCGCTTCAGCTGCGAGCCGGCTCCCTTCCCTGAGCGCTGCTGCCCTGCAGCGCCGCCTTTCTCACCCACCCTCAGCAAAGGGTGATTGCCCAGCCTTTAATGCTTTCCCTGGTATTTTGTCATTCCTGGGGACTTCTGCCAGGGAGCAGGAGGGCCCCAGCAGCACTGCCTGGGGAGCACAGGGCACAGGACCAGGCTGTGAACCCTCTGCCAGGTCAATGGAGCAGCCCTGGTGATCAGGGGCTCTAACAGAGACATTGTTCTGGCATGAAGAACACAACAGGAGCAGATCCACAGTTATTTTATTTTATTTTATTTTATTTTATTTTATTTTAATTATTATTTTATACTATTATTTCTTTTTATTTTAATTATTATTTTATACTATTATTTCTTTTTATTTTAATTATTATTTTATACTATTATTTCTTTTGTTTTAATTTTGTTTATTTTATTTTATTTTGCTTTGTTATTTCATTTTAATTATCTTATTTTAATTTGTTTGGGTTTAATTATTACTTATTTTATTTTTGTTTTATTTATTTTGTTTTTTCGTTTTAATTATTATGTTATTTTAATTTCTTGTTTTAATTTATTTTATTTAAATTTACTTTATTTTTTATTTTATTTTAATTATTATTTTATACTATTATTTCATTTTAATTATTATTTTATTTTTATTTCTTGTGTTTTAATTATTTTATTTTATTATTTTATTTTGTTTTATTTTATTATTTCATTTTAATTATCTTAGTTTTATTTATTTTGTTCAAATTTATTTTCTTTTAATTTACATTATTTTATTTTTTTTTGTTTTAATTATTATTTTATACTATTATCTCATTTTATTTTAATTATTATTTTATATTATTTATTTTATTTTATTTTATTTTATTTTATTTTATTTTATTTTATTTTATTTTATTTTATATTTTATTTTATTTTATTTTATTTCAATGTTCCTCCTCTGTGCAGTGCTGAGCCCAGCAGGTAACCCGGGGCCTCCCTGTGCTAGGCCACGGCCCCTGTGCAGCTGGGTAGTCCCACAGGTCCCCCTGGCCCAGAAGGACCCTCAGGGGGTGGCAGGAGGGGGAAGATGGGGTGCAGCAAGGTGTCAGGGGTGTTTGGGAGCAGGATGGGGGCCAGACTCAGGCAGGAGAGGTGTCCTTGCTCCTCTAGACCCACCAACAGCCTCAGGGAGACTGAGTGCGCTGAGAACCCCGTGCTGATCATCTGGGAGGATCGGCCCGGCTGTTCCCTCCTGCTTCAGACCCTTTGTTCCGTTCTGCTCCCAAATGAGGTGAAAACCACAGTGGGAAACTGAAGTGCTTTGAGGGCCCTGAGCTGTCTTTCCCCAGCTCGGGAGCAGCTGTGAGAAATGGTCCCTTGGCCACGGCCACCTCTGCACGGTCACCTGCCGCCAGACAGGGACATTTTGTCAGGGAGATCCCCAGCACTGGGATCCTTGGCTGGGGCACACCCTGGGTCCCAGCAGCTGTTGGTGTTTGCCCACAGAGGCGAGGCTCTGCCCCTCTGTGCTGCCAGCAGCTCCTTCCTGAGCCTCTGCAGCTCCTGAGAGACCCCTCTGAGGCTGCTCGGGGCAGCTGCTGGCTCAGCTGAGACACAGAGAGAGAGCTCTGGGATCTGGGACTGGGCTCCAGGGAGCTCTGGGATTGGGGATCTGGGCTCCAGGGATCTCTGGGATCTGGGACTGGGCTCCAGAGAGCTCTGGGATTGGGGATCTGGACTCCAGAGAGCTCTGGGATCTGGGATTGGGCTCCAGAGAGCTCTGGGATCGGGGACTGGGCTCCAGAGAGCTCTGGGAGCTCTGGGATCGGGGACTGGGCTCCAGGGAGCTCTGGGATCTGGGACTGGGCTCCAGAGAGCGCTGGGATCTGGGACTGGGCTCCAGAGAGCTCTGGGATTGGGGATCTGGACTCCAGAGAGCTCTGGGAGTTCTGGGATCTGGGACTGGGCTCCAGGGAGCTCTGGGATCTGGGACTGGGCTCCAGGGAGCTCTGGGATTGGGGATCTGGACTCCAGAGAGCTCTGGGAGCTCTGGGATCTGGGACTGGGCTCCAGGGAGCTCTGGGATCTGGGACTGGGCTCCAGGGAGCTCTGGGATTGGGGATCTGGGCTCCAGGGAGCTCTGGGATCTGGGACTGGGCTCCAGGGAGCTCTGGGATCTGGGACTGGGCTCCAGGGAGCTCTGGGATTGGGGATCTGGACTCCAGGGATCTCTGGGATCTGGGACTGGGCTCCAGGGAGCTCTGGGATCTGGGACTGGGCTCCAGGGAGCTCTGGGATTGGGGATCTGGACTCCAGGGATCTCTGGGATCTGGGACTGGGCTCCAGGGAGCTCTGGGATCTGGGACTGGGCTCCAGAGAGTTCTGGGATCTGGGACTGGGCTCCAGGGAGCTCTGGGATCTGGGACTGGGCTCCAGAGCCCAAAGACAGAGAGCTCTGGGATCTGGGTTGGGCTCCAGAGAGATCTGGGATCTGGGACTGAGCTCCAGAGAGCTCTGGGATCTGGGATCTGGGACTGGGCTCTAGGGAGCTCTGGGATCTGGGACGAGGGCTCCAGGGAGCTCTGGGATCTGGGATCTGGGCTCCACAGCACAAGGGCAGGGAGCTTTGGGATCTGGGATCTGGGATCTGGGACTGGGCTCTAGAGCCCAAAGACAGAGAGCTCTGGGATCTGGGACTGGGCTCCAGGGAGCTCTGGGATCTGGGATCTGGGACTGGGCTCCAGCGGTGGCTCAGCCTGCTGCCACTGCTCACCCAGCTGCTCTTGGGTCCACACGCAGCCGTTAGAGCTTCTTAACCGCTTAGTGGTGGAGAAAACAAACTTTATATTCTTCATATGTAAATATGTGTGTATTTACCTGCTCAGCTGTAATTTCAGGGAGCCCAGGATGGCATCCCCAGGGCTGCTGCCAGCATTTGCTGTGGGACCTGAGTTCAGGGGGTGCCACGTCCTCACGGACACTTCTGAAGGCTTTTTGCAAAAATCTCCTTTTTTGCCTGAGCAGATCTGGTTGTTACACCCTGGAAAGCCCCGTGGCTCTCTAAGCTGCCTGGCAGGGAGGGTTTGCACCCTCGTTTCTGTGCTGGTTTTGCTGTGTGCTTTACCAGGGCAGTCGCTGACCTGATGCACTGTGCAGCCACTGCAAATTGCTCTGTAATGTTTTCAAGAAAATTTTATAAAAGAAAAAAAAGAAAGGGCAGCAAAGGGGAAAGGAAGAGTTACAGCTCTCTGCATCTTACAAATGGAAGAGGGAAAATCAGGCAGCTGAAAAATGCTGGTGGTGCTGAGTGCCTTGGGAGAGGATAACTGATGATCCTCTCAAAGGTCACGGTTTTGCTCATGGTCAGCCTTCAGCGAGCTGTTACGTGGGCAAGGCACAGGCAGCACTGGCATCAAATGGATCCTTCTCTCTTCTCTCTTCTCTTCTCTTCTCTTCTCTTCTCTTCTCTTCTCTTCTCTTCTCTTCTCTTCTCTTCTCTTCTCTTCTCTTCTCTTCTCTTCTCTTCTCTTCTCTTCTCTTCTCTTCTCTTCTCTTCTCTTCTCTTCTCTTCTCTTCTCTTCTCTTCTCTTCTCTTCTCTTCTCTTCTCTTCTCTTCTCTTCTCTTCTCTTTTCTCTTCTCTTCTCTTCTCTCCTCTCCTCTCCTCTCCTCTCCTCTCCTCTCCTCTCCTCTCCTCTCCTCTCCTCTCCTCTCCTCTCCTCTCCTCTCCTCTCCTCGGCTCTGGGCAGGCAGGTGTGGGGCAGGGCAGGGCCGTGGGGTGCTCAGTCTCTGCCCCACAGCCTGTCCTGGTGCTGGGACAGCAGGGGACAGGGGACACGGGGCTGTGCCACCAGCCCTGCCCTTCAGCATTGTCTCAGGACACCACGGAAGGGAAGTGAGGCAGGGGCTGAAAAATGTAGCAGTGATAATTTTTTAATCCCAAGAAAAAGAGCACTTCTGGTTTGATAGACATCTCCGGGCTGCACTTCTCCATGCTGCTTAGAAAGTCCATTGATTTCTCACCCAGCTTAAAACATTTTATTTCTCTGTCTGTGTGTGTCCTCAGGTTTATTTCCACCCTGCATCGTGCTGAAGCCCTGCGCTCAGAGCGAGCCCCCTTGGAAAGTCCATTGATTTCTCACCCCCTTGGAAAGTCCATTGATTTCTCACCCAGTTTAAAACATTTTATGTCACTCGTGCGCCGGGGTCGGGGCAGGAACAGGCAAGAGGCAGGATCATAGCAAAGGCAAAGAAAAGCTTTATTCAAAAGAACCGCGTGGTTTTTATAGAGTGGTACGATAGATTCTATCCTATTGGCTAACTAACAGAAACATCTTTCTCATGCACTGTCTTTGAGAGCAACAGAAAAATAAAGTAGAAAAACACCACCTGCAAATTGTTTATAGTCAACAGGTTATCACATCTTTCTCACAAGCCGCTGTGAGAAACGCTTGCCATTTCTCTCTCTCTGTCCCATGGCATCCACAATTTTATTTCTCCATCTGCGTGTGTCCTCAGGTTTATTTCTACCCCGTGTTGTGCCGAAGTGCTGGGCTCAGAGCGAGCCCCCTTGGAAAGTCCATTGATTTCTCACCCCCTTGGAAAGTCCGTTGATTTCTCACCCCATTTAAAACATTTTCCTTCTCTGCCTGTGTGTGCCCTCAGGTTTATTTCCACCCCGTGTCGTGTTGAAGTGCCGGGTTCAGAGGGAGCCTCCTTAGAAAGTCCATTGATTTCTCACCCAATTCAAAACATTTTATTTGTCTCTCTGTGCATCCTCAGGTTTATTTCCACCCTGTGTCATGTTGAAGCGTCAGGCTCAGAGCGAGCCCCCTTAGAAAGTCCATTGATTTCTCACCCAGTTTAAAACATTTTATTTCTCCATCTGCGTGTGTGTCCTCAGGTGTATTTCCACCCTGTGTCGTGCTGAAGCACCAGGCCCAGAGCAAGCCCCCTGCCCAGTCTCCTGTGAGTAACCATGAGGCGCCTGATCTCCAGCCGCGTTTCCAACCTGGAGGCCCCGGGGCATTCCTGGCTTTTCCAGTGACGAGGGCGGAGGAGCGGGAGGAGCGGGAAGAGCGCCATGGCCGAGAAGTGCGAGTGCCTGGCCAGCATGTACGGCTACGACCTGGGCTGCCGCTTCGTCAACTTCCGCCCGCTGGGCTTCGGGGCCAACGGGCTGGTGCTGTCGGCGCTGGACAGCCGCAGCTGCCGAAAGGTGGCCGTCAAGAAGCTGACGCTGGGCGACGCGCGCAGCGTGAAGCACGCCTTCCGCGAGATCAAGATCATCCGCCGCCTCGAGCACGACAACATCGTCAAGGTCTACGAGGTGCTGGGCCCCAAGGGCGCCCGCCTGCGCGGAGACTTCTTCAAGTTCAACGTGGTGTACATTGTGCAGGAGTACATGGAGACGGACCTGGCGCGGCTGCTGGAGCAGGGCAAGCTGGCCGAGGAGCACGCCAAGCTCTTCATGTACCAGCTGCTGCGCGGGCTCAAGTACATCCACTCGGCCAACGTGCTGCACCGCGACCTCAAGCCGGCCAACATCTTCATCAGCACCGAGGACCTGGTGCTGAAGATCGGTGACTTCGGCCTGGCCAGGATCGTGGATCAGCACTACTCGCACAAGGTGGGCAGCGCGGGGCTGGCCGGTGCAGGGGGGCAGGACTTGCGGGGTGATGTGGCTGGGCTGTGATGGATCCTCCGGGGGAACTGGTCCTGCAGCCTCTTTGGGCAGCTCTGAGCCCTGCTGGGTGATCACTGCTGGTGGCCGCTCTGCCCCAAGCCGTGACACGTGTCCAGGGAGTCACGGTTTGGGTGGGCAGGGACCTCTAAAGCTCGTTCAGTCCAACGCCCCAGCAACGAGCAGGGACACCTTCCACTGGAAGGGGTTGCTCAGAGCCCTGTCCAGCCTGACATTCTGTGCTTTCTGGGCACAGCCCATGCACTGAGCTCTGCCAGAGTCCCCGGGGCTCTGCAGAGAGGACACAGGAAGGGTTTGAGTGCCCCTCAGCTGCCTTGCATTGCTTTATACTGTGTGTATCAAACACACACTCAGGTACTTTGCTCTGTCTCAGCAGTGGACTGTGGGGAGGCGTGTGTTTGCTTGCTTCACCCAAATGACTAAGCTCTGTGTTTCTTGCTCTGCTGCTGCTAAAAAGCACAAGCTGCTGGGAGCACATGGAGAGGGGACCTGGCATGTCCACCCCCACCCTGCTGGGCTCTGTCCTCACTTTGGTGCCAGCCAGCTTCTTAAAAACCCAATTTCATTTGAATTACATTCATTTAGCATAGGGGGAGAGGAGTGGGTCTTTGAGGCTCAGCCAGATCCTTTATCTGAGGTCTGGATCCAAATGACACATGGAGTTCTCTGCTGTTTGGCACTCAGTGTATCAGGGAGGAACAATAACGTGAGTGGCCGGGGCCGTACAAGGGAAGGAGGGAGGGATAATGGGTGAGAAGGCTCTGTGACACACAGCCCTGGTGCCAATGGATCCTGAACACAGCTGCAGATGTGAAGTGCAGGTTGCCTTCCAGGCTGGAGCTCCTGAGCAGTGCAGGAACGTGGAGGAGAATCCATCAGCCCGTGGCTCCGCGTGTTGCTGGGAGAAGACAAAGCCACGGTGTGGTCTGCAGCTGGCTTCTGGTTAAGGGCCCTGTTTGGTGTGGTGAGATGAGGTAGAATCTGTTTTCTAGAGCTGGATATGTCCACGGGCCCCATGGATCTGTTGATGTACAGCAGATTTAACAGGTTTAAATGCCCTTTGCATTTACCAGTGGGCTCCTGCCCATCATTCTGGGAGGGGAGGCATGGAGGGGGATGCAGCAGAGGATGGCAAAAAGACAATCTTGGGATCCTGAGCTGATTTATTCTGGATATCAGTCTGGGCTGTGGGGAGAAACAGAGCCTGGGGAGAAGGAATGAGGCTGCAGGAAGCAAGCACAGAGTCCCTGTCACTCTGCCTGCCCTTTCTCTGCTCCCTTCCTCACTCATTATTTATGGCCCAGCTCAGGAAGAGGCTCCCAGCTCTTCAAACGTGTGATTTGTTTGTTTAAAGTCAGGTAACTCCCAGAGAAAACCCCTGCAAACGAGGCAGGCTACACGAGCACAGAAAGTCTCTGATTTAAGGAACATCGTGCTGTCAAGGACTGTGGGATCAGGGTAGGAGTCATCTGTTCGTGTCTGCTGCAGAATTATTGTTATTTCTAAGCAATTCCCTGTTGCCTCAATAACAGCCAGTGCAGTGGAAGGAGCTGTCAAGGGCTGCAGCTTCATGTTGGTGTTTAATTCTGCCAGATGCCACTGCATCTCCAGCTCCTCATGGGTGGGAGGCTGGAGCATCAGTGCAAAGAAGCCCATCAGAGTGTGCAGAGAGAGCTGGGTGCTGCTCGGGAAGCAGCAGGTAACGCCAGCTCCTGGGGCTCCCTGGCCGTGGCAGGGCTGGGTTTGCCAGGGCTGGTGCCAGGACCCGCAGAGGCAGGGCTGCAGCAGGATGGGCTGTGGGTCAGCCCTGCCTTTGATGTCCAGCACTTCAGGGATGGCTCAGAGAAATCAGTTCCTTTCCCTGCTTCTCTTTCAAGCTGCTCTCTCCCGCAAGGCTCCCTCAGGCTGATGAGCTCCGTGCTCTGGCAGGAGGCAGCAGCAGGAGGCAGAGCACTGGAGCATCCCGAGTCTGAGGCTCTGAGGCCTCCAGCCCGGGGCCCCCCTGATGCCCTAGGATTTTATCTTTTATATTTTTCAAACACTGCTTTGGTGCATTGCTCTAAACTCCATAGGGAGTGTCAGGTGCTGGCTTCACATTTTGGGCAGGCAGAGCAATCCCTCTGGGCCTGAGATCCAAGGATACCCTGCAGGCTGAGGCCCTGAAAAGTATAAACAAAAGTAAACTGGGGGGAGCAAACCGAGGGGGTGTGATGCTTTATTACCTGAAGCTGTATTGGAGGCTTAACCCCTGATACGGAAACAGAACTTAAAAAATTGTGTGAAAAACTTGTGACCATCATCCACCTTGGGTGAGGCCTCTGGGAGGCTTTGGCTGCCCAAGGTGTAGCTATTGAGGGCCTTTAATAAACCCCCACTTTATTCTCTCAGTCTTGCCTAGCCTCTGTTCCAGGCAGCCACTCCTGGCATCGGCCTGAGCAGAGCAGAGACCCTGACAGCCCAGATCTGGTGATGCCAGCCCGTGCTCGGGCAGAGGTGCCCACGAGCCGATGGAATCCTGCACCCTTTGGGCAATTAACCACCCCAAAGACCCAGCAGATCCACACCTCTGTCTAAACCAGCTGCAGCTCTGTCCTCATGGTTTCCTGAGAGCCTTTCCTGACAGCTCTTTGTTGCCTTGAGCACGTGGATTTTTTTCCTCTTAGCATGTTTTGTGCATCTGGAATATGCTTACACTAATGGCAGGGCTCAGCTGACACAAACAATTGGAGGCTGTGGTGTTATTTGTCTCAAAGGTCACATCTCTTCTGACCTGATGTTTCTCAAGTCCCAAACCGTCCTGCTGAGTGTTAAAATGGCAAATATGAGCCACGCTGGACTGTGAGCAGAATTTTAAACACAGCTTGGAATACACATACCACTGACAAAGAGCCCTTGCCTGGCAAGATGTCTTGTTTATGTGACTTTCCTCAGCCAAACGTTGAGCTGGGATAACGTGGTGAGAAGGGGAGAGCTCCCCAGCCCTGGGGGATGCTGAGCTGGGATAATGTGGTGGGAAGGGGAGAGCTCCCCAGCCCTGGGGGATGCTTAGCTGGGATAACGTCGTGGGAAGGTGAGAGCTCCCCAAACCTGGGGAATGCTGAGCTGGGATAACGTGGTGGGAATGGGAGAGCTCCCCAGGCCTGGGGGTGCCCTGAGGCACAGCGAGGAGCTGGCCTCCCCAGCAGTGAAGCAGAGCACCTTTGGCTCTCTCTCTCCCACCGTTTGTCTGTTTTTGCTGCTCATACCTTTCTCCATGTAGTAAGAGCAGCATGGGGACATCTCTTTGTCTGAAACTTCTCCAGAGCAAACAAAAGGGATTTCCAGCTGCCAAGGTCACATCCAGATGCCGGTCTGCACCTTCCCAGGCTGCTCAGCCCTGACAAGTTTAGCCCTGTCTCAGAGTAAGGTGAGGTGAGGTTCTGGGCTCAGGTACCTGCAGACATCTCTTTAGGGCACAGAGTAGCAGGTGTAGCAGGAGAGAACCCTCAGGAGTTGATCCTGTCCATCCATGATTCTCTCTCATCCTGTCCCTTCTCCAAAGCTCTCACCACCCAGCTGTGCTGCTGGCTCCTCTCTTTTCCACCACACTGCTCTTTATCCATGGGAGTTTATCCCTCTGGAACATCTCCACATTATTGCCTTTCTCCTTGGCTCTGCTGTTTGTGGTTTGAACGCTTGGCCCCACACCTCGGTGCCCAAATGGTGAGCGAACGGGGGTGGAGGTGAAGAAAGGAGCATTCCCAGCCTCCAGGAGGTCCTTATCCTTGTGCAGGACAGCTAAAGCTGGGCATTTGCTGCTCCCAACCCTTCCACCCCTTGGGGAATGCATTCATCCCACCTTCCCCACTGGAATCCTCTGCGATGCTCCCTCTGTCTGCAGCTGTGGGGCCCTGCCTGCCCCCACGGCCCTGTCCCTGCCTGTGTGTCTGCAGAGGCTCTGGGCCTGCTGCCCGTTCTCCCATCCATGTCCATCCATCCATCATCCATCCATCCATCATCCATCCATCATCCATCATCCATCCATCCCCCCATCCATCCATCCATCCATCCATCCATCCATCCATCCATCCATCCATCCATCCATCATCCATCCATCATCCATCCATCCATCCATCATCCATCCATCATCCATCCATCATCCATCCATCCATCCATCCATCCATCCATCCATCATCCATCCATCCATCCATCCATCCATCCATCCATCCATCCATCATCCATCCATCATCCATCCATCCATCCATCATCCATCCATCATCCATCCATCATCCATCCATCCATCCATCCATCCATCCATCCATCCATCCATCCATCATCCATCCATCCATCCATCCATCCATCCATCCATCCATCATCCATCCATCCATCCATCCATCCATCCATCCATCCATCATCCATCCATCCATCCATCCATCCATCCATCCATCCATCCATCATCCATCCATCCATCCATCATCCATCCATCCATCCATCCATCCATCCATCATCCATCCATCCATCCATCCATCCATCCATCCATCCATCCATCCATCCATTCATCATCCATCCATCCATCCATCCATCCATCCATCCATCCATCATCCATCCATCCATCATCCATCCATCCCTCCATCCATCCATCCATCCATCCATCCATCCATCCATCATCCATCCATCCCTCCATCCATCCATCCATCATCCATCCATCCCTCCATCCATCCCTCCATCCATCCATCCATCCATCCATCCCTCCATCCATCCATCCATCCATCCCTCCATCCATCCATCCCTCCATCCATCCATCCATCCATCCCTCCATCCATCCATCCCTCCATCCATCCCTCCATCCATCCATCCCTCCATCCATCCATCATCCATCCATCCATCCATCCATCCATCCATCCATCCATCCATCATCCATCCATCCATCCATCCATCCATCCATCATCCATCCATCCATCCATCCATCCATCCATCCATCCATCCATCCATCCATCCATCCCTCCATCCATCCATCATCCATCCATCCATCATCCATCCATCCATGTCCATGCATCCATCATCCATCCATCCATCCATCCATCCATCCATCCATCCATCCATCCATCCATCCATCCATCCATCCATCCATGTCCATGCATCCATCATCCATCCATCCATCCATCCATCCATCCATCCATCCATCCATCCATCCATCCCTCCATCCCTCCATCCATCCATCTCCCATCCATCCATCCATCCATCCATCCATCCATCCATCCATCCATCCATCCATCCATCCATCCATCCATCCATCCATCTCCCATCCATCCATCCATCCATCCATCCATCCATCCATCCATCCATCCATCCATCCATCCATCCCCCATCCATCCATCCATGTCCATGCATCCATCCATCCATCCATCATCCATCCATCCCCACCATTCCTTCCCAGATAATCGCCCTGGCCTCCCCGGGAGAGCTCAGCTCCCTCTGTGCCCGGTCTGGCAGGGCAGCGCTGTACAAGGGAGGTGCTCTTGCTCTGCTCTCCTCCCCTGATCTCCCTCGCCTTGTGGCAGAGCAGGGACACTGCAGAGTCACACATTAAATGTTGTCATCAACGCCCGTGGAGGTCGGGAGTGTAAAATCATCAATGTTTTGCAGGGCAGGCTCATCTCCTGCTGTGCATTCCACATGGGGAGTTGGATCCCCAGCACCAGGGGTGGTCCTGTCTGGGAAGGACAGCAGATTTCTGCTGATGGGGACACAGAGACTCACTGAATGTCATCCCTGGGTGACATGACCATGGACCAAAATAATCCTCACCCTCCCTGTGTTGTGCAAAAGAGATTGTCCCTTCTGAGTGCTCCAAAGCACCTGGGGACATCAGCATGGCATTCCCAGGGGACCTGCTCTCCCTTTTCCTGATGGCAGCACTCATTACACCATGAACTGGCAGAAACCCCACCCCATGGAGGTGTGTCAGCCCTTTTAGGGGGAGTTGTTTTGGGAAATACTTCACAGACCATCCTCAAAGCTTTGAAGTCCTCCTTTAGTTCTGTACTTGCCGTTCAGCACAAGCATAATCACTTCCAGTCCATCACATGGAAGGACAGAATTCCCAGCTGGGGGTGGTGGGGAGGAGTTCAGCGGAGCTGAGGCTGTGGGGCTGTGTTCTCCTGTGGCCGGGACCACCCTCCGTGTCCAGCCTGTGCAGCCCTGCTGACCTCCCCTCTGTGACCCCGGCTCCTTTGTCCTGCCCTGGCCTCTGACAGGCCCCGTGTTTGTCCATGCTCCTGGATGAACGCCCTCTGCCCTCCCAAAACCAGAGCTGTCACCTTGCTGGGGCACACACAGCAGCCCATCTGCTGCCCATCCATCCATCCATCCATCCATCCATCCATCCATCCATCCATCCATCCATCCATCCCTCTGTCCATCCGTTCATCCCTCACCCATCATCCATCCGATTTCCACCTGCGGAGCAATGTTCCCACAAACCCGGCGTCTCCCTCGGCCCCTCCTAGAGCTGCCTGACCTGCATTTTATAAAATGAGGTTAAAAACCCTGCTGTCAGGAGGCAGAAGCTTGCTGCTGCTCCAGGATTATTCCAAAAGCTTGGGCTTGTTGCTATTTTGAGCCCCCCATCTGCACCAGGAGCTGATCCGGCTCCCACGGTGCAGCAGCAGAAATCCCGACTGTGTTTGTGGCTGGAAGCATGGATACACAGGCTGTGCTTGGATCCTGGTGGATCTCCAGCTTGAGAGCACCTGGTCTGCACCTCTGTGGATTTTTGGCTGCATGAAGGTGGATTCTGGTGTGGAATGCACCTGGAGAAGCCCTGGGCTGTGGCGTGGGGGCTGCTCGGTTTGCAGCAGGTGGATCCTGAACTCCCACGGCCCCTGGATCCCTCTGGCTCTGGGAGGAGCCCCGGGGTGGATGGAGGTGGTTGTGGAGCCCTGGAGATGGATGGAGGTGGTTGTGGAGCCCTGGGGGTGGATGGAGGTGGTTGTGGAGCCCCAGGGTGGATGGAGGTGGTTGTGGAGCCCTGGGGGTGCATGGAGGCGGTTGTGGAGCCCTGGGGGTGGATGGAGGTGGTTGTGGAGCCCTGGGGGTGGATGGAGGTGGTTGTGGAGCCCTGGGGGTGGATGGAGGTGGTTGTGGAGCCCTGGGGGTGGATGGAGGCGGTTGTGGAGCCCCGGGGGTGGATGGAGGTGGTTGTGGAGCCCCAGGGTGGATGGAGGTGGTTGTGGAGCCCTGGGGGTGCATGGAGGTGGTTGTGGAGCCCTGGAGATGGATGGAAGTGGTTGTGGAGCCCCGGGGTTGCATGGAGGCGGTTGTGGAGCCCCAGGGTGGATGGAGGCAGTTGTGGAGCACCAGTAGCTCTGTGCTCCCCGTGTGCTGCCCTGGTGTGCCATGCAGGGCAGGTTCAGGGTGCTGTCACCAGGGCCACACCGGGATACAGCCGCACCTGCCCGGAATTGTTTCTCCTTCTGGTGTTTACAAGCAAAACAGAAAATACGTGTTGTGCAAAGAATTTGAAAAAACATCCATTTCTCTTTGCTTTCCAGCTCCCTTGCTGTGCTCTTAGACACCACTTGATGCTTATCCTACCTGTAGTAAATTCATCACCTTTATAGATTGCCTGAGCTGTTGCCACACACGCAGGGGGACAAGAGGAGAAGCAGGAAAAAGATACTTGAAAATCACAAGGAAAAAACCAAAATATAGCATGGAAGGGCTTAGGCTTGAAACTACTTCTATTTTTCAATTAACTCCATTATCTTGTTTCTTAAAGAGATTCTTCAGTGCAGAAAGGGCTGTGCTGAATCCACAGAATATTGTCACAAAGATGTATGTTCCATCTTAATTAGAACTAATTAATATGCTTCGGCTCTCGGTCTTTCTGTCTGGTTGAACCTGCAAAAACACTGAAATCCTTGTGCTGGAGCCCTGCCTTGCTCAGGGGTGCCTGGGCTCCCCAGCCTGGCCCCTCAGGCCGGGGCTGAGTCCCTGAGCCCAGCCCAGGGCCCCTGGCAGTGACCTCATGATCCCGGATCCCAAAGCTGCCGTGCCATTTCTCCATCCATCCATCCATCCATCCATCCACCCATCCATCCATCCATCCATCCACCCATCCATCCATCCATCCATCCGTCATCCAGAAATGATAGAACCTCCTGGTCCACAGCGCTGCAGTCCTTTCCTCCAGGCAGCAGGACAGGAGCTCAGGCATTCTCTGAAAATAGGGACCTCGCCCAGGTTATAGCCGGGGAAGGTGCCAGGGCTGTATCAGCTGCTCGAGTTTGTGCTGCCCACGGCAGGACCTCGAGCCAGGTCAGAGAAGTCTCCATTTCCAAACCTCCAGTCACTCCCCACTGTGCTCCCCACCCTGGGGAGAGGGAGGGATAATGCAGAGCCTGGTGTGGAATGCCCCAGGAGGCAGTGGTGGGGTGCACGAGGTGGGGTGCATGAGGTGGAGACCTCAGTGGTGAGGTGCACGAGGTGGGGACCTCTGTTCTGGGATCCATCAGGTGGGGACCTCAATGCTGGGGTCCACGAGGTGGGGACCTCCATGGCGGGGTCCATCAGGTGGGGAATCCAGTGGTGGGGTGCACGAGGTGGGGACGTCTGTGCAGGGGTCCATGAGGTGGGGACCTTCATGGTGGGGTCCATGAGGCAGGGACCTCAATACTGAGGTCCACGAGGTGGGGATCTCAGTGGTAGGGTCCATGAGATGGGGACCTCAGTGGTGGGGACCTCCGTGGTGGGATGCACATGGCGAGGATCTCCATCCTGGGGCCCACGAGGTGGGGACCTCAGTGGTGGGCACCTCCATGGTGGGCACCTCAGTGGTGGGCACCTCAGTGGTGGGGTCCAGCTCCAAGGACCACGAGCGGGGGATGCAGAGCAGCTGCAGGTTCCTCCTCTCCGTGGGTCCTTCCTGGGCGTGCTGGGGGCGATCCAAGGTTTTCCCGCAGATGGAAGCAGGGAGATGGCAGTGAGACCCGGGGCGAGGGGCAGCAGGAGAGGGGAGCACAGTGAGGATTAACCACCACCACCAGGAGCCTCACATGGCAGCAGGAAGGTCAAAGATGCGTCCATTTGTTGAGTTTTTGCAGGGAATTTTCTCCGAGACGTGAGGGGAGGAAAATGTTTGGCTTGTTGTGCCTTTGAGATATTTGCAGGGTATTGCTCATGCATCCTGCGTGGTGCAGACACCCCCGAGAACTCGGATCCTCCTTGCTGTCAGAGGAGAAACACATGAGCAGTGTTAAATCCACAAGGAGGGTGGCACTCCTTCCCCGGGAGAGGGAAGAGATGGCTCCAGCTAACAATTGCCCTGGATTGCTACCCTCAGAGTTTATCTTCCTGGGACTCTCCAATAAACACCAGCGTCTCTTTGTTGGGAATAATTGAAGTAGCTGAGAAGCGTTGGTTTGATCGGATAATGCCTGCGGGCTCCTGTGCTGATTCTGACTGAGCAGCATTAGCAAAAATGTAACAGCATTAAAGGAAACTTCTTAGCTAATCAGTCTCCGTTACAACTTATCGTGACAAGGCCAAAATTAACACGCTCTTTTAAAAGCAAGCCCTTTTTGATTAAAAGCTTGATGACTCGCACATTTGGGAGCTGGCACAAAACCCTGCGCTGGGGGGAAGAGGAGTGTGATCAGCCTCGTGGTGCTTGTGGTGGTGCACTGCTCCCGTGTTTAGGTGGAGAGATGCATCCTACGGCATCCCAGGAAACGCTGTGCAGCACAACTCCAGCTACAGCGCGGCTGAAAATGATCTCTGGAACCAGATCAGTACGGATGGAGTTCTCAAATAGGCTTTTATGTGAACTGTGTTCATGCTGTCATTGCATTTTTGCATTCTCCAAATGCTTTGTGGCATTTAAATGCAATTCGGCTTTATAATTTAATTTTATTTTGCTGCTCCTGCTGCATTTCAATCTACCTCCTTCTGTTAATGTGTTATATTTAATACAGGAAAGGCTGCATATGAATATTCCAACATTATCCCAATGCAATAACCATCCACTCCCAGCCCCAGTGTGGCAGCGAGGGGTCCCTGGAGGTGCCAGGGTTGTTCCCAGGCTGCTGGGACACGGCCCCTGGCTCCAGCAGGGCTGTGAGCCCTTGGCTCTGGTGACAAATCCCCTGGTGGGCTCAGGAGCAGGAGGGCCCTGCTTCAGAGGGGGGGTGGCCTTTGTGCCACGATGCTGCTGAGAGCTTCTCCCGTGGAACCGGGTAAAGCATCCCAAACGCCATCCTCAGGGTCAGCACTGTGGCACTGGGGTGAGGAGCTGCCCCTCATCATCCTTGGTGTGAGCACAGGGGCACTGGGGTGAGGAGCTGCCCCTCATCATCCTCGGTGTGAGCACAGGGGCACTGGGGTGAGGAGCTGCCCCTCATCATCCTCAGTGGCACTGGGGTGAGGAGCTGCCCCTCATCATCCTTGGTGTGAGCACAGGGGCACTGGGGTGAGGAGCTGCCCCTCATCATCCTCGGTGTGAGCACAGGGGCACTGGGGTGAGGAGCTGCCCCTCATCATCCTCGGTGTGAGCACAGGGGGACTGGGGTGAGGAGCTGCCCCTCATCATCCTCAGTGTGAGCACAGGGGGACTGGGGTGAGGAGCTGCCCCTCATCATCCTCAGTGTGAGCACAGGGGGACTGGGGTGAGGAGCTGCCCCTCATCATCCTCGGTGTGAGCACAGGGGCACTGGGGTGAGGAGCTGCCCCTCATCATCCTCGGTGGCACTGGGGTGAGGAGCTGCCCCTCATCATCCTCGGTGGCACTGGGGTGAGGAGCTGCCCTTGCCATGCCATCCCCCAGCAGCCTGTGACAAGGGACACGGGTGATTTGTTGGGCACGGCTCAGGCTCATGCAGGAGGAGCAGGGTTTTCCATCCCTGCCTCAGCTAGGTGTTCCCAGAAGGGCTTTCCCACTTTTCCCATGGGATCTTGTTTTAGGAGCCTTGGCTGAGAGCCCTTGGCAGCTCTGCTCCCCGTAAGGCACAGCCGCTGGTACAGGAGGCTTTCCTTCCACGCTGCGCCAGCAATCCTCCCTGACGCTTTTGTTTTCCTGGACAAGGTCTCACGTGAAGGGGGGCTGGGATTTGCAGGATACATCCAAGCCCTCCAGCGGTGACCTGGAATGACTCGGGCAGGTGTGATCCGCAGGTCTGTGCTCCGGAGCCATCTGTCCTTGGCAGGCGGTGCTGCAATACCATGGTGACAAACAGCGAGCGCCCTGCCTGGCGCAGCCCTGGGGAGCCTCTGTCCCCCCTGGTGTGCCCCAGGTCCCCCCTTCCCGCGGGGCAGGCAGCCCCAGCCAGCCTGGGCAGCAGCACAGGAACGGGGGCAGGATTGCCCGGGTGGGGCTGCAGCGGGGAGGGACCAGGACAGGTGAGGAGCTCTGCAGCCTGTTCCTGACCCTCTCTCTGCAGCCTGTTCCTGACCCTCTCTCTGCTCCCTGTTCCTGACCCTCTCTCTGCTCCCTGTTCCTGTCCTGACCCTCTCTCTGCTCCCTGATCCTGTCCTGACCCTCTCTCTGCTGCCTGATCCTGTCCTGACCCTCTCTCTGCTCCCTGTTCCTGTCCTGAGCCCTCTCTGCTCAGGCTGGAGGAGCTCTGCTCCCTGTTCCTGTCCTGACCCTCTCTCTGCTCCCTGTTCCTGTCCTGACCCTCTCTCTGCTCCCTGTTCCTGTCCTGACCCTCTCTCTGCAGCCTGATCCTGTCCTGACCCTCTCTCTGCTCCCTGTTCCTGTCCTGACCCTCTCTCTGCTCCCTGTTCCTGTCCTGATCCCTGTCTGCTCACACTGGAGGAGCTCTGCTGCCTGTCCTGATCCCTGTCCCTGCTGTTCCAGGGTTACCTCTCCGAAGGCTTGGTGACCAAGTGGTACCGCTCCCCGCGCCTCCTCCTGTCTCCCAACAACTACACCAAAGCCATCGACATGTGGGCAGCTGGCTGCATCCTGGCCGAGATGCTGACCGGGAGGATGCTCTTCGCTGGTAGGTTCCTGTCTCCTGTTGATTCCCTTTTCTCCTCCCCCTTTCCTTGATACCCAATTCCCAGGCTTCCTAGCCCGGCCGAGGGAATTCCCGAGGAGAGGAGATGCTGGTGCCCTGTCCCAGGAGGTTTGTGCTCCACGCCATGGATTTGGATCGTGATTGGTGTCTCCAAGCTGTTTATTTCCTTTGAGGGAGGACGTGAACGCCACCACCCGTTTTGAGGATTTACCTGTAAGCACAAATTGCCGCTGCAAAGGTGAAGTGCAAGAAGAGAAGACAACAAAGACACAGCAAGGAGTTATCAGTGCAGCATTCGAAGCTTAACTCCGACATCATTGAGAAGAAAATATGTATTTAATAGAGTCCCCAAAATGCTGTGTCGGGAGCAAAGCTGAGCTGGGACGTGGAGCCATTCCCTGTGGGAGGAGCAGCTGCCCTGTGGCTGCTGCAGGAGCTGCTCGCCTGGCAGGCAGGGCTGCAGCACAGCACAGCACAGCACAGCACAGCACAGCACACAGCACAGCACACAGCACAGCACAGCTCCCCGGGGCTGTCTCTCCTGCCTGTCTGTGCTCTGAGTGACAAGGTTTAACGCATTTGGTGAGCAGCTGCTCGCAGAGTTGTGTAAATAAATAACCAGCCCCGTTAATAATGGAGGAGGAGGAGGAGGAGGAGGAGGTTTCCCTCACGGGTATCTCAGCACCACTGAGCTCCACAGACTCGGCTGCAGCTGCTCTGCTGCTGCCTCCCCACTCCTGCTCGCAGCTTCCATAATTCTTTTGTGGAAGCCTAAAAATAAGCAGTCAGTACCCTTAGGAAGAGATCATTTAAATTGCCTCCCTTTCCTTCCTTATTTTTGTCTTCAATTTCACCAAAGCTTTCCAGTCCCGGGTTTCAGCTGTGAAAACTGTGCCTTTAACCTGTCTGCTCCCGGTGTTTCCTTGGGACACGTTCTAGGAGCAGGGCATTGTCTGATCTTGCTGGGAGGTGCTGCAGTCTCTTATTCCTCAGGTCAAACAGCAAAACAAGAGCTGCCTGTTGAGCTCCCCTGGCCACCCCAGCACAGCTCCCGAGCATTTCTGGCTTTTCACGCTGTGCTTGACCCCTCTCTCAGCCCCAGCCTGGGTTTCTTTTTGCTCTTTGTGGATCCCAGGGTATAAGTGACGTTGGCTGACACCACTGAGGTGTCTAAGGTGGTGCTTTAAGCTCGTTTTGTGGTAAGGCAGGGGCAGAAGTAGCCCTGGGATGGGATTGATGTGTCCTCTGCCTGGGTGAGCTGCCCCAGAGCTGCCACACAGGAACCTCCCTGGGCTGGTCCCTGAGAGCCCTCAGCATGTGGAGACCAGGGGTGATTAATTTGAGGTGATTTGAGGGGATTTGAGGTGATTTGAAGACCAGAGGTGGGGTTTGGCAGACCACGGGCTGGGCTCAGCCAGGCACACACTGCGAGCATCCCTTGTTCTTTGCCTCCCAGCCCAGTGAAATCTCTTAATAATCCCCAGGTGCTGGCAGGGTGCTTGGTTAGTGGGTGGGGATCAAAACCAAGCTCAAAATATCAGCTCCTTTTGGGTGGCTTTGAAAATATGTCATTGTCCTGGGAGGTTCTGGCCCCCTGCCCCTTTTTCCTGGCCTCCTCCTGTGCCAGCAGGCAGAGCAGGGCCAGGGCAGGGCTGGCACAGGCAGGATGCCCTGGTGTCCTTTGTCTGCTGGAGGAGAGTAAAGCCCAGCCCCCAGAGCAGCTAAAACGCACAAACACCTGCACAGCAACACGGATTTGCCTTTGCTGCAGCTCTTCTCCTCTTGGCTGGGGAGAAGGAGCTCAGCCCAGCCAGATGCAGCCTCCATCCCTGCAGGGTGAGACCTTCCCAGAGCTGCATTCTCTGTTCCTGCAGGGTGAGACATTCCCAGAGCTGCATTCTCCATCCCTGCAGGGTGAGACATTCCCAGAGCTGCATTCTCTGTCTCTGCAGGGTGAGACATTCCCAGAGCTGCATTCTCTGCAGGGTGAGACATTCCCAGAGCTGCATTCTCTGTTCCTGCAGGGTGAGACATTCCCAGAGCTGCATTCTCCATCCCTGCAGGGTGAGACATTCCCAGAGCTGCATTCTCTGCAGGGTGAGACATTCCCAGAGCTGCATTCTCTGCAGGGTGAGACATTCCCAGAGCTGCATTCTCCATCCCTGCAGGGTGAGACATTCCCAGAGCTGCATTCTCCATCCCTGCAGGGTGAGACATTCCCAGAGCTGCATTCTCTGTTCCTGCAGGGTGAGACATTCCCAGAGCTGCATTCTCTGTTCCTGCAGGGTGAGACATTCCCAGAGCTGCATTCTCTGCAGGGTGAGACATTCCCAGAGCTGCATTCTCTGTCCCTGCAGGGTGAGACATTCCCAGAGCTGCAGCCTCCATCCCTGCAGGGTGAGACATTCCCAGAGCTGCATTCTCTGTTCCTGCAGGGTGAGACATTCCCAGAGCTGCATTCTCTGCAGGGTGAGACATTCCCAGAGCTGCATTCTCTGTCCCTGCAGGGTGAGACATTCCCAGAGCTGCATTCTCTGTCCCTGCAGGGTGAGACATTCCCAGAGCTGCATTCTCCATCCCTGCAGGGTGAGACATTCCCAGAGCTGCATTCTCTGTCTCTGCAGGGTGAGACATTCCCAGAGCTGCATTCTCTGTCTCTGCAGGGTGAGACATTCCCAGAGCTGCATTCTCTGCAGGGTGAGACATTCCCAGAGCTGCATCCTCTGTGAAAAATGCCAATCACTTGTTTTTAAAATTTTAAAACTTTAATAGTAATCAAATGGTTATAAAATAGTAATACAATTAGAGTAACAATAATTTGGACAATTTGAATTAGGACAATATGAGACAATAAAGACAAAGAGTTACGGACATCTGGGTAACTTTTCTGGGCAGCACTAGCCTAAAAAAGGACCCACGTTAACAGAGAATTAACCCTTAAAAACAACAGCCTGTTGCATACTCATACACTTCATACATGATGCCTAAATTCCATTCAAACACAGGATTCTCTCTGATCAGTGTCAACTTCTTCCTCTTAATCTTAACAGCACCTTTGAGGCAGGAAGAAGTTCGTTTCTCCTGATAATGGAGCAATAAATTCTTTTTCTCTGAAAGTTTCAGGTGTCCTGGGGCTGCTGTCTGGTGAGAGTGCCTCATTCCTTTCTTTAAAAACATATCCCACATACATAGTTCTTATTTTAACTACATAAGTTACCTTTTAACTACGAGACTGAATTTACCATACTATTAAAATGTTAATACAGCACTGCTAATCAATACAAAATGCATGTGGTAAATATCTGCGTGCAGCCATACAATATGCACTTTTCACACTCCCTGCAGGCTGAGGCCTGCGCAGAGCCCTGGGTGGGCAGAAATGAGAAATGAGAGAAATGAGAGCAGTGTGGTTCAGAGAAGGCTCCATCCTGCAGCAGCGCCTTGCCCTGGGTAAATGGTTTCTAGAGAGTGCAGTTTAAATTGAGTGCTTAGCATAAATCAATATAATTAACTCCCACAGTCTATCTGGGCCGCTTAAGCCAGGCAGGTAAATGAAGGTGATTGGTGATTGGGGGCAGGTGTCACTCACTGCTTCCATTCTCCCACACGGATTTTTTGGACGTGCAGCAAAAAGGGACCCCAGACCCCTCCCAGGGCCCCTTCCCTGGGTGCCCTGGGCTTGGCAGAGCCCTGGGGGCCACAGCAGGCCTGGCTGTGCCACAGCTCACGGGGTCCCCAGCAGCTGGAGCCTGGCTTGCAGGCCTTGGCAGAGCTCCCCAGCAGCAGCAGCAGCAGCAGCAGCGCAGAAAACAGGGAGAAGAGTCCCTGGCTGAGCAGCTGCAGCTCCCTCCAGTGTCTCTATCACCTAAAGCAGCAGCAGTGGAAGCAGGAGTAAATGGGGAAAAAGGAGGGAAAAGGAGAAAAAAGTAGAAAAAAGGAGAAAAAAGGAGAAAAAAGGAGAAGAGATCGATCTGTCCTTGCAGATCTCCGTGAGGCTCACCAGTGGGGCTGTGCCTGTGGCCAAGAGCCAGAGATGGCACAGGGGCTTTTCCAGGGCTTGGGTGCTCCCTGGGGCTTGGCTGCAGGCCTGGAGAAGGCTCTCTTCTCCAAGATGTGGTGCAGAGCTCCTCGTGGTGCGGAGCTCCTCGTTCTCTCCCGGGGTAACCACAGCCTGCTGCGTTTATTCTGCCACTGGTTTGTGTTCTCCTTTTCAGGAGTTAATACCTTCAGGAAAAGATCCCTGGGAATTCCACAAATAGAGGATAATGGAAGAGGATGGGGTTTCTTGGGAGCCATAATTCAAGGCTTCCAGCACTGCATTAGCAGCTCCTTTGTGTGACTAAACACGGTGTCTTTTGGCTGCCAGGTACCTTCGGTGAGCAGCGGCTGGGGCTGCACTGAGGGAAAAGCCACAGAGGCTTTGTGACTTTTATCACCCTGTAATTTGGATCGCAGCTGGGGAATTAGCCTGGCTAACAAGGTGCTCATTTCCTGCTAGATATCTTTAGTCTCCCCTGGAGTCACGCTGCGAATCTCTGAGTGACCTAAAATTAGTTCTCCTGTAGGAAAGTGGATTAATCTGCCCAGGACTGACGTGGGAAGGGCGTCCCTCCCTTTGTCTCCTCTGCTTTTCCTGCTGCTCTGCCTCATTGATTGAGCGGCTGTGTGTGGTGGTGGTGACCAGCTGGGCTCTGTCAGCGTGGCCTTGGGGCTGCTGGGGTCCCTGCAGTGCCACCGAGCTGTGCCATGTGGCCTGGCAGTGGCCGTGGCCACCACGCTGCGCTGGATGGGAGAAGAGTTTGCCAGCATCACTGACTGTGCCCAGGGGCTGTGCTGGGGTCAGCGCTGTGTGTGCTGCTCTCCTTGGGCCCCCAGGGCTCCCCTGATGGGGGAAAACCTCCTTTCAACACTTCTGTGCCAGGACTGAGAGACGCTTTTTGGTCTTCACGTTGCTGTTCTGTTATCAGAAGTCCGACACGCCGTCTGCACCAGACTTAGCGTGCAAGAAAGTACAGCAAAAATGGTCACAAGAGGTGCAGCTTCAAGGTCTTCTAAAGCTGTTTTGTCCAATTAACTCTTAAAATGTACTTTATTTCTACCTTTCTACCATTATTAATTCTTTGTCTGTCCACGTGACCTCTGCACTGGGGCTTCCCTCACCCAATCACCCTGTGCCACAAACACTGCAGAAAATGGAAAAGGAGAAGGAGGAGAAAGAAGGAGAAGGAGAAGGAGAAGGAGAAGGAGAAGGAGAAGGAGAAGGAGAAGGAGAAGGAGAAGGAGAAGGAGAAGGAGGAGCCCAGACAACACCCAAGATCCTCCATCTTGCCTCCTATCTGCCTCTATACTAAGACCCCAAAATCTTAAATTTCTCACCCTGTGACAAGCTACACTATTCTCCCTTGTCTGTTTCACACACTTGTGGACTCCAATCCATCCCAAAGCCTTGGAAGCCTTCTCCAAAAGCAGCGCTTCCCTGGGGCTCAGGACCCCTCAGAGCAGGCAGAGAAACACTCCCAGGGCCCTGGGTTCCAGCGAGTTCCACGGGTGTGAGTCTGGAAAACTCGTGCTGATCCTCAGGAGCTCTGGGCTGTGGAGGGGAGCCCCTGCAAACGCCAGGGACCTCCACAGGAACAGGGCTGCCACAGGGCAAGCGGTCCCCTTGTCCAGTGAGGGGCCTCCCCTCCTCCCTGCTGGCTGATCAGCAGTGCTGCCCATCCATGGGGCTCTGCTCTGGCTGATCAGCAGTGCTGCCCATCCATGGGGCTGGCTCTGGCTGATCAGCAGTGCTGCCCATCCATGGGGCTGGCTCTGGCTGATCAGCAGTGCTGCCCATCCATGGGGCTGGCTCTGCCCTGGCTGATCAGCAGTGCTGCCCATCCATGGGGCTCTGCCCTGGCTGATCAGCAGTGCTGCCCATCCATGGGGCTCTGCTCTGGCTGATCAGCAGTGCTGCCCATCCATGGGGCTGACCCTGGCATGGCTGATCAGCAGTGCTGCCCATCCATGGGGCTGGCTCTGGCATGGCTGATCAGCAGTGCTGCCCATCCATGGGGCTGGCTCTGGCATGGCTGATCAGCAGTGCTGCCCATCCATGGGGCTGGCTCTGCCCTGGCTGATCAGCAGTGCTGCCCATCCATGGGGCTGGCTCTGCCCTGGCTGATCAGCAGTGCTGCCCATCCATGGGGCTGGCTCTGGCATGGCTGATCAGCAGTGCTGCCCATCCATGGGGCTGGCTCTGCTCTGGCTGATCAGCAGCGCTGCCCATCCATGGGGCTGGCTCTGGCTGATCAGCAGTGCTGCCCATCCATGGGGCTCTGCTCTGGCTGATCAGCAGTGCTGCCCATCCATGGGGCTGGCTCTGCTCTGGCTGATCAGCAGTGCTGCCCATCCATGGGGCTGACCCTGGCATGGCTGATCAGCAGTGCTGCCCATCCATGGGGCTGGCTCTGGCTGATCAGCAGTGCTGCCCATCCATGGGGCTGACCCTGGCATGGCTGATCAGCAGTGCTGCCCATCCATGGGGCTGGCTCTGGCTGATCAGCAGTGCTGCCCATCCATGGGGCTGGCTCTGCTCTGGCTGATCAGCAGTGCTGCCCATCCATGGGGCTGGCTCTGGCTGATCAGCAGTGCTGCCCATCCATGGGGCTGGCTCTGCCCTGGCTGATCAGCAGTGCTGCCCATCCATGGGGCTGACCCTGGCTGATCAGCAGTGCTGCCCATCCATGGGCTGACTCTCCTTGTCATGGATGGGCCATTGAAGCAGCCTGAAATCCATGCCTGGGCCAGCAGGGGCTTGGTAGCCCGAAAATCCCCGTTGTTTTGGCTTCCCATGGCTGGTCCATGCTGTTCCTACCTCTGAGGACAGGCATTTCTAACCATTCCTAACCATTTTCATTTCCTAACTGTTCCTGGCAGGCAGAAATCCAGCGGTGCAGCTCCACATTCCCGCCAGGCTCCTCTGCCCGCGCGGGAGGCTGGGAATGCCCAAGGACGTCACCTCTTGGTGACATCCAGGAGAGTCTGGAGAGTGGGAATGGTGCTCACTGATGAGTTGCTCTGTTTGGCTCTGCTGCTGCTGCTCTCCTCCCAGTGACGGGCAGCCAGCCCTGAGCAGGGCTCGGGGTTTTATGGATAAATATGTCCTGAAGGAAAAGGACTGAAAACACGAAATGGCACAGGGCAGCCGTGGGGACTGCCACCACCACAGCCATGACTTGGTGCCCAGCAGCTGCTGGTCAAAAACCCTTTCCTCTTGGGGCTGGAGACCTGCACTCCTTTAAAGGTGGAGTGTGGGGACCCCTGGAGCTGGCCGTGCCCCACGCCCGCCCCAGTTTAACTTCTGTGTCTGGTCTCAGTGCTCTCTTCTTCTCCCTGCTCAGGGGGCCACGAGCTGGAGCAGATGCAGCTGATCCTGGAGACCATCCCCGTTATCCACCAGGAGGACAAGGAGGAGCTGCTGAAGGTGATGCCCATGTTCATCAACAGCACGTGGGAGGTGCGGAAGCCGCTGCGCAAGCTGCTGCCCGAGGTGGACAGCGAAGGTACCGTGGTGGCCCCCGGGGCTTCCCCGGCTGCCCTGCGTCCCAAAACTGCCGTGGTGGGCGTTAGTCCCGGCTGGATGATGCAGGGACGTGACAGACCCCCCTTTGTGAGCTCTGCAGAATCCCAGCCGCCAGTGGAGGTTCACAGGAACAAAAGGCTGCAGCACAGGCCTGGGGTGGAACTGGGGTAGCTTTATTTGGTGGTAAAATTCCCCAATTCCAGGGTCCCAGGCCCCGAACTGAGGGAAAACAGCAGTTTATAAACTGGGGGGGGGTCTCAGGGGAGGATACAATCTCTAGGTAATCGGGAGAGCTGGCGGTGGAACACAAGGCAGGGAATACAATGTGTAAACCAATGGAGGATTTCAAGGGAGGGGAACAGCTTGGGACAGGAGGGGTTAACAGCTGGATGTGGGAGGGGGTTTGGAATTTGGCAGGGAGTAACTAGGTAACAAACCGAGAAACCACACTTAACTGAACTGAATAACAAAAAAACTGCGCCACTCTAAAGACAGGGGGGAGAAAAATACAGCGGGATTACGAAACCACAAATGAAAGAGTAAAAATGCCAAATGAAAGAACACACTACAGCAGCCGTGTCCCCAGAGCTGCTTCCGGGGAGTGCCACAGGAGCTGTCCTGCAAGGCCAAGGGCCTGAGCTCCTGAGCTCTGGGGAAGGGGATGCACATCCCTGAAGGTCCTGGCTGCAGCCCAGATGTCCCCAGTGCTGTGCCCTCACAGGTGCCCCAGGACAGGGCTGTGATGCTGTGGCTTGCTCCCAGGTGGCTCCCAAGGGTGAACACGGGGCCTCTGGAGGTGCATCCCTGGCTCCCCGTGCGTCTCCCCGAGCTGGGAGCGAGGGCTCAGCCCAGAGGCTCTTTCCAAGTCTGCAGGACAGGCTTTTCCTCACAAAAGCCCCTGTCCTGGGGTGTTACAGGCAGGAACTGAACCTCCCCTGAGCTCCTTCCGAGGGTTAAACCAGGGTTAAGCCAGGCCGGCATTTGGGAAGAGACCAGGAGCAGGCTCAGCTCATGTTTTCTGGAGTGCCTCCTCATGTGAGAGGTGCCGTGCCTGGCTCAGCCCAGAGGCTCTTTCCCAGCCCCATCTGTTGTGCTGCTGGCCCGAGCACGGCTGCGCAGCCCTGCAGGACAGGCTTTTCCTCACAAACACCCCGCTCCTGAGATGGGTGTTACAGACGGGAACTGACCAGTGCTCCCCTGAGCTCCTTCCGAGGGTTAAACCAGGGTTAAGCCAGGCCTGCATTTGGGAAGAGACCAGGAGCAGGCTCAGCTCATGTTTTCTGGAGTGGCTCCTCATGAGAGGTGCCGTGCCTGGCCTCGGTGGCACAATATCCCTGTGCCCGGGGTACCCAGGGCTGTGTCAGCCTCCAGCGAGCAGCAGCAGATTTGTTCCCTGCTGTGGCTGCAGGAGGAAAGGTCACCCCTGCCCCTTGCATTATTCACTGTAATTTCCCTGCCTCTCTGACCCGTGGTGCATCACAATATATAACCCATAACGGGTTTTTGTGACCTTATGGAGCAATTGACTCCTTCCTGCTTAATTAGTCTGAGCCATGGGGTGATCTCAGGGGAGACAGTCAGAAATTGGTTAATGTTTGAGCTCTGGGGCTGCACGTGGGGCTGTCCTTCGCGCTGAGGGGTTCTGCCCCTACAGAAACTGTCCCATTCACACAATTGCATCTTCAGGGGGCATGTTCATGGAGGTTTCAGTACGAAGCCGTATCTGAAGAAAGGCATTATTCCAATTTTTGTTGCCTGAACCCAAAGGGACTTTCCCATGAAAGGATCAACTGGATAAGCAACAACTTCAGTGGCAGGATTTTACCTTTTCACTTAACCTCAGTAAATGGAATCATCAAAGCAATCATAGCCAGCCCTCTACATTTAGGTTTAATTGCACTTAAAATTCATCACAGAAAGAGTTCACGCAGCACAGTCTTCCTAAAATTATTTTAGCCGCTCAGAATTCTTCAAACACTAATGGGTAAAATAATTTCATGGCATCGGTCACGTCAAAGGCTTTTAAAACTCGCAGTAAATCTAATCCACTCCAGTGGGGCCTAAGAGGTGAAATCAGTTTTCTGAAACACAGTGTGCTTGTCAAATGGATCTGAGGGTGTGGAGTCAGATCCCAGCACCTTCCAGAGGCCTTTTTGGTCTGGGATGTCAACTCTGTGCTGGGCTGGGATGCCAGCTCTGTGCTGGGATCTGAGCTCTGTGCTGGGATCTCAGCTCTGTGCTGGGATCTGAGCTCTGTGCTGGGACCTGAGCTCTGTGCTGGGATCTGAGCTCTGTGCTGTGCTGGGATCTCAGCTCTGTGCTGTGCTGGGATGCCAGCTCTGTGCTGGGCTGGGATCTCAGCTCTGTGCTGGTTTGGGATCTGAGCTCTGTGCTGCGATCTGAGCTCTGTGCTGGGCTGGGATCTGAGCTCTGTGCTGGGATCTCAGCTCTGTGCTGGGCTGGGATCTGAGCTCTGTGCTGGGCTGGGATCTGAGCTCTGTGCTGGTTTGGGATCTGAGCTCTGTGCTGGGATGCCAGCTCTGTGCTGTGCTGGGACCTCAGCTCTGTGCTGGGCTGGGATCTCAGCTCTGTGCTGGGATCTCAGCTCTGTGCTGGGCTGGGATCTCAGCTCTGTGCTGTGCTGGGATGCCAGCTCTGTGCTGGGATCTCAGCTCTGTGCTGGGACCTCAGCTCTGTGCTGGGATCTCAGCTCTGTGCTGGGACCTCAGCTCTGTGCTGGGCTGGGATCTCAGCTCTGTGCTGTGCTGGGACCTCAGCTCTGTGCTGGGATCTCAGCTCTGTGCTGGGACCTCAGCTCTGTGCTGGGCTGGGATCTCAGCTCTGTGCTGTGCTAGGACCTCAGCTCTGTGCTGGGCTGGGATCTCAGCTCTGTGCTGGGACCTCAGCTCTGTGCTGGGCTGGGATCTGAGCTCTGTGCTGGGCTGGGATCTCAGCTCTGGGCTGGGACCTCAGCTCTGTGCTGGGCTGGGATCTGAGCTCTGTGCTGGGCTGGGATCTCAGCTCTGGGCTGGGACCTCAGCTCTGTGCTGGGCTGGGATCTGAGCTCTGTGCTGGGCTGGGATGCCAGCTCTGTGCTGGGCTGGGATCTCAGCTCTGGGCTGGGCTGGGATCTCAGCTCTGGGCTGGGATCTCAGCTCTGTGCTGGGCTGGGATCTCAGCTCTGTGCTGGGACCTCAGCTCTGTGCTGGGCTGGGATGCCAGCTCTGTGCTGAGGTGTGGGGCTGTAGCTCTGGTTGTGTGTGACCCCTGTGCTGTCCTGTGCAGCTGTGAGGGGGCTCTCGCAGTCATTCCCTGGCCATGCTGCAGGAGGTGACAGGAGGTGACACCTGGGGGCTGCAGGGTTGCTCCCCTGCAAGCTCACAGCTCCGTGAGGGGCAGGGGACCCCGGCAAGGACAGAAGTGCCTGGTTTGGGTCCACCTGGGATGGCCTTTAACTCATCCCTTGCTCCAGGGGGATTTGCCGGGGGGGCTCCGCGAGGCTCCTCCTGGCAGGGGAGCTGTTTCTGCTTTTGAGGAATGGTGAGCTTGTGTGCCTCTGCCTCGCAGCCATTGATTTCCTGGAGAAAATTCTGACATTTAACCCCATGGACCGGCTGACGGCCGAGATGGGCCTGCAGCACCCCTACATGAGCCCCTACTCCTGCCCCGAGGACGAGCCGGTGTCACAGCACCCGTTCCGCATCGAGGACGAGATCGATGACATCCTGCTGATGGAGGCCAACCAGAGCCAGATGTCCAACTGGGACAGGTACCAGGGCTGGGCTGGGCTGCAGAGCGGGTCCTGCCCGCAGGGCTTTGGGCAGAGCTGGGCTGGTGAGCCCCTTGTAGGAGCGTTGGGGGTAGGACGGTGGGGACGGACAGAGAGCAGAGGTCTCTGCAGCCAGGGCTGGGAAATTGGGGTTTATTGCAGAGGGCCTGGGTGCAGGGCCCTGCTGGGAGCTGCCAGGACAGCTCAGAGCAGGGCTGAGAGAAGTAAAGAGAGTGGGAAAGAGGATGAGAGAGAGAGAGGAGGAGAGGATAAGAGAGCAAGGTTCCCAGTGCAATACCATAAATCTTCTTCTGTGCTGAATATTCTGATTCTCACTAACCAATCTAGTACAAGATACAAATCCTACAGCATTTACATACAGCCTATAAGAATCATTCCATTACCATACTGTGTTACATTTTAAACCCTAAAATCTCCTCTTTGGGCCCTTCTGCCAAGCTGGCAGGGTCTGCTCTGCCCCTTGGGCCTGTCTGCAGGCAGAGGGTGTTGTTCCATCAAAAGGGGATCACCTTCAGCTGGCCACACCATTGTTTTCCAGTTGTTCAGTAACTGAGGGATCTCAAACCTTGCTTTCATTTCAATCTCGCTTATAGTTTCCATATTCTCAAAATCTTTTGCCAGGCAATCATATCGATGAGGCTTTCCTGTTTCATCTTCCCCAACACCTCTGACGTGGCTGGTTCCACCACGCCTGTTCAGGCTCCTGAAAGATGCCTGCTTTTCCCTCTTTGTGCCATGCTGTAATTCCAGCCCAAGCTGAAGCCTCCCAGAGGCTCCTCCTGGATTCCACAGGGACCAGAAGCTGGGCCTGCACATGCCTGTACATCTCTGAGTACCTTTCTGCCCTTGGTTTTCAGCCTAGGTTGTCTTCATGTGGGTCTAAGTGGCTCTGCAGCTCTTCCCCCTGCCCTCTGTCCCTGTGGTACAGGTACAAAATAATGTAATTCTTGTACCTTTTGGGCACAGGGCCTGATTTGGAGTGCATCACCCCAGAGGCCACAGATCTGGGGGCCTTGTAAAAAACCCTGAGTTGAGCTGACGTTTAAATGGTTTGCTGGAAGCTGTACTGGAAGTTTAGGACAGCTCAAAGCCTTGGGCTGAGGTTTCTCACATTCCAGGTGATTACCCCAGTCACTCGGCCAGTCCCAGCGCTGGGGCAGGCAGGACAAAGCAAGCAGATGAGAATTAAGCAGGCTCAGTTTTCTGTACAGCTCCTTCTGGCTGTGGGGGATGAACTGGCTGAGGATGCTCTAGCATTGTTCCCCTCTGCAGAGCAGTGAAATCTCCTTGCCTTCCTGATCCACTGGGTTCCACCAGCACTGAAAAAATCACCTGAAGGCATCCCTCCCTCCCCTTGCCTTCACTGTCTGTGCCTGCGTGAGCAGATGTGGGAGACAGCCATGGCAAGGTCATCAAAGTGGGGTCTGGGGGCTCAGCCAGGCTGGGAGGAAGGCTGGAAGCAGGACACCTGCCCTCAGTGCATCCCCACACCTTGGGAAGGATGGAAGGTTGACAAGGAAGTCTCACAGATATGTGTGCTTAGCAGAAAGGTTTTGAAATCTAGAGTCTGAAGAAGGAATAGAGACGGAAGCAAGTTTTGATATAGAAGAAAAGAATTGCTGAGCCAGTCGCACTGGATAACCAAGGAGGCAAAGGCTGTGTGAGTTAGAAGGGGTTTTTATGGCTTAGAGCAAAGGATAAACCCACCCCAAACAAGAAGATGTTTTTACCAAGCAGAAAAATAGCACAGGCAAACAAGGCAGCAAATGTGGCAAGTAGAAAAAAGGTCTCAGAATTTTCCACTGCAAGAAAACTGAAAAACAGCTCCTAGCTTAAACTGTGATGTACTGACTGTTAGTGATTGGAACAGTAACATGAATATGGTAATTACAGCAGTTATGATAGGCTATAGATAATAGTTAAGGTATAGATTGGTTCTACTGTATTGAGATGCTCAGCAAAGTATAGAATGCAATGTAACCAAAATAAAAGTATAGAATGCACTGTAACCAAAACCAAAGGGTCTCCGGGCCTGCCTGCAGCTGCAGCTGACAGCTGTGGGCACAGCTCTGTCACCCACAACCCTGGGCTGCTGTCTTGGGTGGATGGAATGAACTGCATTTTGGAGAGCCCCTGCAGCCCCACATCCCTCATTTCAGCTCTTACCCCACAGCCCCAGCATCCCTGCCCCAGAGCAGCAGCTCAGCTGCTGGAGGCACCCTGTCACCTTCTCCTTGCTGTGGCACCAGAGGCTGAGGGTGAGGCTGTCCTGGCCCCAGCCGGGGACGTCCATGCCAGGCTGTGGGCTCTGGGGACAGCAGGTGACCCTTTGGCCGCGTGCTGTGGGACACCTGAAGGGCGGCTGATGGCTGTGCCAGGGCCCCAGCCGCCGGGATAACACATTCCACAGGCAGCTCAGTGAGGAGCCAGCGAATCAGGGGTCACTGGGAGAGCCCTGGGTGCTGTCAGGGGCTTCAGCTGGCTGGAGAAGCTGTCACTGAGCAAGGCGACCCTCCAGGAATGCCCTGGGTCCTTGACATCGGAACAAACTGGTGATGGCCAGCCTCAGTGGGGTTGTTCACAGAATTTACAGAATTCACAGAATTCACAGAAGAACCAGGTTGGAAGAGACCTTCAAGACCATCGAGTCCAACCCAGCCCCAACCCCTCAACTGAACCCTGGTACCCAGTGCCACATCCAGGCTTTGTTAAACACACCCAGGCATGAGGACTCCACCACCTCCCCAAGCAGTCATTCCAGAACTTTATCACCCTTTCCATGAAAAGCTTTTTCCCAATATCCAACCCATATTTCCCTCGGCACAGCTTGAGACCATGACCTCTGGTTCTGTCAGTTTTAAGTTCATGTCTTTAACTGTTCTGTCACCAAACAGGAAGGGCCCAGCCAAGGTCCCTGTCTGTGGGCTGAGGGGCAGATTGGTAATTATTGCTGTTAATCAAGTTTTAGTCCCGAATGGAGGGGAGGTGATCGGCATCTAAAGGAAGGGGCCACTTGGTTTGGTTGCTGGGCTCTCATTCCTGCATCTCAGGCAGTAGATAAATAAAAATTATTGGCCGCCTGTCATTCCAAGGCAGAAGAAGGCTCTCTGTGCTGCCAGTAGGAGGTTACCTCAGCAAGCAGAAGGCCAGGCCAGCAGCAGCAGTGCTCGGGGTGGCTCGGGCGCTGCTGCTGGCAGCGAGGCCGTGCTGCCCGTGCCTCACAGCAGCGTGTCTTTGGCAGGTACCACATCAGCCTCTCCTCCGACCTGGACTGGAGGCACGACAAGCACCACGACATGGACGAGGTGCAGCGGGACCCCCGGGCGGGCTCGGAGCCCGCGGCGGAGGAGGCGCAGGTGGACCCGCGGAAATACTCGCAGAGCAGCTCGGAGCGCTTCCTGGAGCTCTCCCACTCCTCCATGGACCGAGTGTTTGATGCCGACTGCGGGAAATCGTGTGATTACAAGGTGGGATCACCCTCCTACTTGGACAAGTTGCTGTGGAGGGACAGCAAGCCCCACCACTACTCAGAGCCCAAGCTCATCCTGGATTTATCCCACTGGAAAAGGGCAACCATAGCGCCCGCAGCTGAGCTGTCGCTGGAAGAGGAGCCATCCAACCTGTTCCTGGAGATTGCCCAGTGGGTGAAGAGCACGCAGGTGGGGCTGGAGTGCCCCGGCTCTCTGCCAGAGATGCAGGAGAGGAGCCTGCCCTCCTCTCCTCACCGCCTCCACAAGGAACCCGCCGCGGTCAGCGGCGAGACCGACCCCGAGTTCGACCTGGACGTCTTCATCTCCAGGGCGCTGAAACTTTGCACAAAGCCCGAGGACCTTCCGGACAACAAGCTCAACGAGATCAACGGGGCCTGCATCTCGGAGCACCCCGGGGAGATGGTGCAGGCAGAGGTGTTCCAGAAGGAGCGGTGGTGAGGGCCCCAGCCCCGCTGCGCCTGCCTCCGCTGGGCGTCCCCTTCCCACACTGTACCAAACGCCTTTTCCAGGAAAGGCAAGCACAACCCACACGCCCCCTTGATGCCTTAGAAGTGCTTCTAAGGGGATTGAGAGGTGCGAATGAAATACTCGAGTTCCTTACACTGCCTTAACAATCTTGCCTTGCGATCTCTGGGACCTGTTTGAAACTTAAATGTACGAGGGGGAAAACGACAGTACATGGTAGGTTTGCAAACAGTAGTCAAATAGACTTCTTTTCCTCTCTTTTTCTATAGCAACTTGAAAGGACAAGGACAAGAATTAACATTTTCAGTGTGGTCAGATACCCTCTTGGTTGGACAGGTTCCCAAAACGCCGAACTTTGAGCCCCTCTGAGGCACCTGTGTGAGTACAGGTATGGAATAAAGTGATGCCAGCCATCAGTCAGCACAGAACGGGACTACAGGTAGAGTTTGGCCATCAGACAAAAAAATAAAACTCTCTGAGAATGTTAATGGGGAAGAAATATGACCTACAAAGGATGGGCCTTTGGGGATTTGTTTTATTTTTTCTGAGGAGAAGACAAAATTTTTGCTAAGTGCATTTTGCTGGTTTGTGGTTTCTCACACCAAAACCTCCCCTTTGGCTGCACGGGGTGCAGCAGGGGATGCACGGGGATCCGAGCTTTCCGAGCACTCGGGAGGGCCCACGGGACGCACCCGGGTGCTGCTGCTGCGAGTCCTGCCTCGGAGAGCTGCCACGAGACCAGCAGAATTCCAGCAGGGAGGGCTGGGAGCAGCGTGTCCCACGGAGTGACACGGCCCGGCTCCACCAGCCACACGGACCAGCAAGGGCTCCCAGCCACTCTGCTGCTGCAAAAGGAATCACAGTACCACTGGCTTTCCTCCTGACAAGGATCTCGTGCGGAAAACCACAGTTCCTGTGGCATGAGATTCGTGACTGCCCACTTGGCTCCCAGCTTCTGTGGGAGAGGCTGGTGTCAGCAGGCAGCTGTGTGTACATAGATGAAGACACAACTGATCTACTGTACCTTCTGTTTTCATCCACACTTCTGAGCACCTTAATAATTAATCAGCTAACAAGAGTTTGTATATGGAAGAAATGTTCTATACTTATATTTAACCCAACTCGGCAGCTTTTTAAATGGAGATGTGTAAATAGTGCCACACAAGACAGCCTCTGCTTTCCTCAGTATCCTGCTGCTGTGCTGCCCAGATTTGTACAACAGAAACTGCTCTATTTAGTACTGCAAGTAGTTAACATATTTAACTACTCCCATGTTCATTATTTCTACCCTTTTAACAAGCAATCCGCTAAATGCTCTGAGATGTGAAGAAACTGGTGTGGAGCTCAGATAACTAACAGCAGTGTTTACTGTATTAGCCCTGGGATCTGTCCTTGCTGGGACCAGGAGCAGGTTTAGCTGCAGCAGGCCTTGACAAGCCCAAAAACGTGTTCCTACTGTGAAGATCTCACACTGGGGCGATGGAAACGCCACTGCTCCAGCCAGTCGGCAGCACTGGTGTGAAGGCAGCCAGCTGCCAGGATGGGATGGGCTGCCAGCCCGGGCGCAGGGGTGGGGAAGGCATTTGGAAGGCGAAGCTGATGGAGAAGGGCTCAGAAAGGCAAAGCCATTCATCTCTGGTCTTTGCTTTGAGCATTTTGATGTCCCCCAGAGTGGCTTAGAAAGGGGAAACAGGACAGACACAGAGGTTTGGTTTCTGGTGTGTTGCAGATGATTGATATACCTCAACTAAAGCTCAGCACTTTCACTGCTGGTGGGGGACATTCCAGTGCCAGGAGCAGCCGCCCCTGCGCTGGAGCAGATCCAACCAGCCCGGCAGCCCACGGCTGGCTGAGCACAGCTGGCCCACCACGGTCCTGCTGCCCACAGTCCCACTGCCCATGGTCCCGTTCCCCGAATCCCACTGCCCATGGTCCCACTGCTCGTATCCCACTGCCCCACAGCTGGCTGACCATGGTCCCACTGCCCACAGTCCTGCTCCCCATGTCCCACTGCCCACAGTCCCACTGCCCGTATCCCTCTGCCCCACAGCTGGCTGACCATGGTCCCACTGCCCACAGTCCCACTGCCCATGGTCCCACTGCCCGTATCCCTCTGCCCACGGTGCCGCTGGGCCCTGTGGCACCCCACTGGCAGCGGCCAGCAGGGTTTGGAGCTGGCCTGCAGGGCTCTGAGGTGTGCCGGGCTCGGAGCAGGAGGGGGGCTCGGCTGTGTCCCGGGGCTCTGGCCGGAGCCCATCCCGGTGGCAGAGGCACGGAGCTGCAGCAGGGCGACCAGCTGGGGCCAGCGCCCAGGGCCAGCAGAGCCAGGGCTGCAGGAGGAGAGCAGCTCGGTGACCCTGGAAACTCCTCTGGAGATGGAGCAACCCGTGCTGCCATGGGTCCTCTGAACACAAGAACTCGGCCCGTACAAACCACGTTCTCCCGGCCGGGCAGCGGTGGCCACGTCCCCTGAAACCAGAAGCCATTTCCCACGGGCTGTCACTTCTTCTCCAGAGGCCTGCAGGACTATTTATTGTGGCCATGAAAGAAACAGTTTTGCTTTTGAGTATTGTCTTATGGGCCCACAATTAAGGTGTAAAACAGACTCGGTAGCAAGCAAACAGAGTGTGTTGCCACCACTCTGGATTTTCCATCTCGCTTTGTGAGCTCTTATTTAATGTTGTTCTAAAACCTCAGCATCACATGCTGGGAAAAGGGGATAAGAGGGATGGCTTTAATTTGTTACCTGAGTGTGCTTAGCTGATCACAAGCCAGATCTGTCTCTCATTTGCAGAAATAAAATGTAAGGCCTGAGCCTTCCATGCGTGGCGGTGTGTAATTATTTTATTAACTATTATTTTTATTCTGAAGGGTTTACTCCAGTACTGGAGTAAAAATCCACAGAATTCTGCAAATCACTCAGGTTGGAAAAGTGGGTGACCATGCTTAAGAGTGACCACGAAGACCTGCATCACAGGAATATTTGCATTCTTGGTGTTGGGCTGCTTCTCACCCAGCTTTGTTTTGGCAGGTTCAGGCCGTATGAGCACTCAGGGTCGCAGGGAGGGAATTTAGGCTTGGTCATCATCTGTGTCTCATGCAATTTGAAGAATCATTTCTTGATGAGTGCAAGATCACCCACCGGGTGTTTCAGTAAATTTGCAGAGAGCAATCATTGAAAGAGACAGAGCACTGCTGTTGCTGGTGACACCGTGGAGCCCACGTGGCCCTGGATGGGTGATAGCCAGGACTCAGAGATGTGTGCCCCAGCTGTTACAGGATTAAATTAAAGAGCAACAGGAGGAGCAGAAAATCCCTCCCTGAAACTGCAGGAGCTGCCCCTGGTGGCTCCTCACCAGGATCTGCCCTTCCACCCACTGGCCACGGGCTGGAGCCTGGGAACCCATCAGGAGGGTGATTTAAAAACCCCCTTAAGCGTCAGAGAGATGCCTCCAATGGTTCTGCTGCTGCCCCAGTGATTGCTCTTCCTCAGTCACAAATCTGTGACTATTTTTGCTGCAGTTTATTTTTAATCGTGCTGGGACTCAGCAGCTGTTACACCGTCGCGGAGCTGCACTAACCAGGCCTTCAGAGCTTCACCACGGCAGTAACAAAAATACCCACTTCAGCTGCCTTTTAAAAGGGCTTTGGGGACATCCGGGGAGCTTTGTCCTGTGCAAATCCCTCCCAGATCCCAGAGCAAAACCACAACATAGTGTCAGTGCATTTTACAAGTGGGCTTTTTGGAGACTGGACTGCAAATGATCAATTCTGTCCCTTGGAGCAATTTCATGCCACCATCTACAGTTTTTGAGGGCTTGCAGTGAGAGCACTGGACAGTGTGGCATGCAGACACTTCAGCTCTGAAATGTTCTTTTTTTTTCAGCTGGTTCTAAGAGGAAGAGAACAAATACACCATATGGTGTTTGCTTGTGAATTGTTGCCTTTGACATTTTGAAAGGCAGAGTTTGATTCTGTACAATATTCGGGTGAATGGAGTCCTCTCAAAGAGCATCTTCACTTTCTGAAGCTGTGCTCATCCCACTATTTTAAACTGCCATCCAGGCACTGGGGAAGCTGGTTTATAACAATCATATTGCTAAATTCAGAGTAGGTTTTTATTTGTTGAAATAAAAAAGATTCTGTCTTAAAAAACACAACCCTTTCACCCATGGTCTTGCCCTGCCTGGTCTTAGGTTGTGGTGGAATAAAGTGTAACAAAAGGATCTCTGAATGGTTGCTTTCATTAACGTTGCAGTGAAAATTAGGTGCTTTAGGATGTTTATATGAATTTTCATGAAGCTTTGGAGAGAATATACCCCAGGCCATCTTTGATAGCCATCTTTGAGAATATACCCAAGGCCATCTGCGCTATTAAAGATGGCCTTGGGTATATTCTCTTCAAAGCTTCATAAAGATTCCTGTTGACATACACAGGAATAACTCTGAAAATCATAATTAATTTTATTAATTAAATTGATATTATTAATTAAAATAATTCCTGTTGACATACACAGGAATTAACTCTGAAAAACAGAGTTAATCCCTGCGTATGTCAATGCTGCATGTAGCGTTTGTGTCCACCAGAGATTTCAAACTCCTGGGACGTTCCTGCTAGTCCATCAGGCATTTCAGGAGGGAAGAGGGGCCAGTGGAACAGCCTGAACGTGGCCAGGCTGTGGCGAGGGGACCCGGGGACCAGCAGCGATGTGGCCGTGAGCAGGGCTGGCGTGGAGCCCGCGGTGCCCTCGCCTGTCCGTGAGCGCAGCCCGCTGCTCCCGGAGTGTTCCTGCCCCGCGGGTGGGGTGAAACGGGGCACAGGACGGCAATTTAGTGCTGAAATACTCCCCTCAAAACTGTGTGTGTGCTGTCTGTCCCCAAACCCTGCCGGAGCCAGCAGGAGCGTCCAGTGAGGAGCGTGCCATCACACCCGTTCCGTGCCTCAGCTCCCGGCGGCTCCCCCGAGAGCATCCAGAGGCAGCCACGTTCCCCAGGGAGCAGTAACATGCAGGGAGGGAGCAAAACGCTTCCAGCCCGGTGTCCTTCCTGTGTTCTGCAAATCCCTGTGCCCAGGAGCAGCTGGACGCTGGGAAGCCACCAGTCATCCAGGCAAGTCCTTCCCTAAAGCACTCGGCGGTTTCGGAGGGGAAAGGGGAGAGGAGACTCGCCGCGTGCACGGCCTGGACCCAGCCAGGCACAGCAGGGCTCACCTCTGTGTGTGTGTGCACATAAACACTCTTGTTTTGTGTGCGCATAAACACACGTGCTTCGTGCGCTGAGCACCTGGCCCACCTGGCCAGCCAGCCCTGGATCAGCACTCCAGACCAGGAAGGTTTGTTTCCAACCTCACAGTTCCATCTTGCCTTCTCGTGACAAAGGCTGGCCACATCTTCTCACCTTCCTTTGCCCGCTGAGGGAATTCCTCCCTTAGGGGAACTTCTCTGTGCTGTTATAGGGGTAAAACTGACAGAGGTCAAGCCTTTCCAGCTTGCTGGAGGTGGTTGGTAGTGGAGTTACTCCATCCCTGAGCAAGTAGCCCACGTTTTTATAGGAGCTGGACGTACGGGATGCGTGTGGATGTGCAGCACAGTGTCCTACCAAGGAACACTCCTCAGTGCCCAGAGCAGTCCCTGCAAGGGCACAGAACAGCCTCACCTGAGGGCGCCTCCTCAGGCTCCAGAGTCAATCCTTGGGCACAGCTGGCTGTGAGGAAGGCAGGGCAAGGCAGGAAGGACGCTTGTACTGCTGCTGTCTGTCCACTGTAGGCACACAGTCCCCAGGGAGGTCCATAAACCAGAGAGAATCCTCCTGGGAACAGTTAAACACGAATTGGAGAGGCCTCCAGATTTTCCTTGTGTGTCCCATGGAAGTGTCCTCTGTGAAAGGAAGGAAGAAGAAAATCCTCTCTCTCCAGAGAAGATGGTGTGCGATGCTTGTTCGTTACAGGCTCAAAAGTCTGTCACTGCAGCAAAACAAGGCCACATATTGGGGTGCTCCTGCCACTAACTCAGCCTGCTCTGTGTCCTCACTGCCTTCCTACAAAAGGATGCAGAGGAATCAGCTTTTCTGCCCAAAATTAGCAGCAGATCAGGGGCTCACACTGCCTCTGCATGGCCCATGCCATTTCTGAGCCACGTCCATCTCATCCCAGAGCTGTGTCCCAGCACCCCCCGAGTGTCCCTAGGGCCTGGGGGAGCTGCCCCACAGCCCTGGCAGCGGGACAGGCCTGCTGGGGACAGGGATGTGGCAGTGGTGTCTGGGTGGCAGTCGCTGTGTCACCCCTTCATCCTCAGACAGGCTGCGCCGTCCCTCAGCCTCTGATGGATAAACTAACGGGGAACCAAAGGCCACGGTGGCAGAAATGCCAGCCTGTGAGCTGCTGAGCAACACGCTGGAATATTTAACCAGGGAGGCACTGGCAGAGGAGCTGAACAGCAGGAGCCCTGGTGTCTTCCTTTGGCTGTGACTCCTGTGTGTCCAGAGGCACTGAGTGACATTTCACACCGACTGAGCCAGACGTGGGCAGACCTGTTTGTCACCTCTGCACCGGGCAAGGGACTGTTCCCGCAGCAGGTCACTCCAAACTGCATCCCTGGAACACAGGAGCTGTCAGTAAAGGCTAAGCTGCTCCCTCCTCTTGCCTGCCACTTTGAGCCACTCCTCCAGGAGCAACAGGGTCTCTCTGTGCTGCTGGACTTTCACAGGAGCATCACTGTGCTCACGCCCAGCTTCTGTCAGCCAGCCCTGGTGCTCCAAACCTGTGATTTGGAGCCAGGCAGAGCTGCCCTGGGGCTTGCTCTGCAGCCTGCTCCTCCCTGAGGTCTGCTGAGCTCTGTCTGCATGTCCTCGATCTCACTTGCAAAATAGGAGGGAGGGGGTGAAAAAAATGCTTTGAGGCTGACTGATGAAAAGAGCGAGGCGTAATCCGGTTTTCTTTCTCAACAGTGAAGCTTTCATAGAACCATGGAGCAGTTCGGGTGGGAAGGTACCTTTAGAGGCCGCCCGGCCCAGGGCAGCGGGTTAGAACAAGCGGCAGCCTGCAGGGAACCCACCTCGCACAGCAGCTGGTCCAGGGGAGGGCAGGCACTGAGCCCACACGTCCCGGCTGCTCCGGCTCACCGCGGGCCGAGGTTCCTCTGGACGCACCGAGCTCCCTGCTCAGCACCGCCGTAGAACAGCCAGGATCTGCTCTCCGAGGACAGAAAAAGAACGAGGGAAGGGAGAAATCCTGAGAGGGGAAGGCATGGCAGAGCAGAGTGGTGGACTCAAGGAGTGCCAGCAGGAGCCTATCTCCAGCTGAGGTGTTGGGGCGCAGAACTGCAGCCAGACAAAGGTCTCCTTTTGGGCGATGCCTCGACCCAGGGCTGGCACTCTGCAAGGCAGCTCTTCCGCTGGCAGGTGGGAATAGCTGTGTTTCCTGCCTAGAACTGTTTGCTTTTTGTTTGATTTTAATTTCAGAGTCGCGCAGCTCTTGGGGCCGCGAGCCGTCTTAGGCAAGGACAGGCCGCCCTCTGCAGGGATATTCATCAAACTTGGGTTCCGGCTTTCCCCACCCACAGCCTGCGTTATCTCCCACAGATCGACCCCATACCGGGGCCACCCCAGGGCCAGAGCCCTGCTCTCACCTCACATCCTCCAGCAGATCTCCGTTTCCAGTGCCTGTGACGCACAGGTTTCCAGGGAGGTGCGCCGGCAGTCCACGGCTTCACACCAAGCTTTTCCCCCTGCTGGGAAAAATAATGGGATCACAGCTGCTGGGATACGTGTGAGCTGCGAGGAGCAGGTGTAGGTCTGGGTTCGCAGGGCTCCCCGCTCCTGTGAAGAAAGCCAGGAGGTGTTGAGTCCTGCTGATTTGTGTCTGGCAGGTTTTCTCCAGCCAAGCGTTGCAGCACAGCATCCCCAGGAAGGCCAGCAAAGTCATTTGAGCCGGCTTTGTTGCCTGCATGCGAGTGGCTGCGCACTGTGCTTGCTGGGGTTGGCATTTTGGCAGCAGATGTTAGAACAGAAAAGGAAATTTTGCTGTTTCTGGAGACCTGAGCCCACACTGGCCAGGCCTCCTGCGTTGTGCCAGCCTGGCTGAAACACAAGAGTTCCCATCCTCAGCTTAGACAGCACGTTCAGTGTCCCCTCTGACAAGGGTGGCAGAGGGATGTGTCACTGTCATATTTTCTGAAAAATCCCTTTGCCAGGATTTTTGTCCCAGGAAGCTGAGAAGCCTCAGAAAAGAATTAAAACAATAATTATCTGATTGCTTTGGAATGTGGTCTGGAGATCATTTAGCAACAGATGCCTCTTTGATTGGTTCCATGTGAATTGTTTTAACTTAATGGCCAATCTCCATCAGCTATTATGGACTCTGAGGAGTCAATCACAAGCTTTCATTACCGTTCTTGTTAAACCTTCTGATGTATCCGTTCTCTTTCTTTAATATAGTTTTAGTATAGCATTCTTTAATATAATATATATCATAAAATAATAAATCAGCCTTCTGAGAACATGGAGTCAGATTCTTATCTCTTCCCTTGTCCTGGGGACCCTCACAAACACCACAGGGATGAACCACCTTCCTCTCCCCAGGCAGCACTGAGCTGATAGGTGTGCCTGCTAAACCATCCTTTAAAACCACTCATCATTTGTAACAATATTCAAAAATTTATGTTGCAAGCTGCTTTCGGTCCCACAGAGAGCAGCATAAGATCTCTCGGAGGAGCTCAAAATGAGAAGTCAGAATCTTTCTGAGCAGTAACGTGGTGCTGTAGCTCTCGGCGCTCTGCATCTCCCCAGATATTTGGGGCAGGGACGACGGGCAGGTCTCATCCACGCGAGTTTGCCAGAAGCTGAAAAAGCACAGTGCCTGCTTGTTTGGCCTCTGTAAGCCCTGTGTGAACGGAATATCCCAAAGGCAGCTGCTGCTCCTGTGGGTGTGCTCTGAGGGCTGCACTGGGGCTGAGGAACAGCAATGGTCTGACCCTCCTGAGCCCAGTCACACTGGAAACACACCCTGACTGCAGTCCTGCTCCAGCCCTGCGAGAATTCACCTGGGGGAACTTTGGAGGGAATTCAAGATGGGACCTCTGAGTTGTTTTTGATGATGTGGTTTATTTTTCTTGTCTTCTACAGGGGCAGGAGGGGTGAGTTCAGCTCACATCTTCACTGCATGGTTCAGAAGGCCACAAGATCCTTAGCTAAAGACCTTTAAAGGATTTATTGACCAATAAAACACTGCCAACAAGGATATTTATGCTTTTGACCTAATCTTTCAATATTTTGTCTTATGGACCCATGTTACAGTATAAGCTTTCTTAGCCAACCATGTTATGACACACAAACCTACAGCACTGCATTCTAAACTCCTTGTTCGCCTCTGTAACCACTTTTATTTCCTCTATATGTTACCTACAACACTGCATTCTAAACTCCTTGTTCGCCTCTGTAACTACTTTTATTTTTTCTATATCTTAAACTCTAAAACTCGAAACTTTCCTCCCCTTAGCTCAACGTGTCTCTGCTTTAAACTATAAATCCACATTCTCGCTTCTAGCACCTCAGTTTGGGAGCCTTTTCCAAGGTCTCAGATCAAAGTGAGGTGTTAGAACATGGGTTGGACTCGATGATCTTGAAGGTCTCTTCCAACCTAGAAATTGGGTGATTCTGTGAAATCCCGTCTTTGATTCTAGGCTTTGGCTTACAGGCCCGAAGTTCTGAGAGTTCCTGCATTTTGGATTCCAGCAGGGCCTGGCCACGCAGGGGGCTCAGGGATGGCCATGGTGGGGGTTGTGGCGGCCCCCACCAGGCTCTGCTGGCAGTGTCCCATAGGGAGCCCAGCCCTGTTTCATCACAGCAGAGATGCCGGGCGCCCCCAGAACCGCCCAGGGACAGCAGGGGTGATCAGCTGAGGGCCTGCAAAGGAGAGGGGGCAGCAAATCTTGCTGGGAGACCCTTTGGGGAACATGAGGGGGTCAGGAGCAGGCTCGGGAGGGTAAGTTGTTCCTAATATTCACTGTTTGGTGGCTTGCTTCCTGCCTTAGACCTCAGAGCAGAGCGGGGACGTGGCTCCTGCAGCTCTTCAATCCTCACGTACCTTTAGGTGTTGATTCCCCTCAGCCTCAGCCCACCTGATCCTTGCAGTGGGGAAAACAAGCTTCAGCCAGGAGGGAAAAGAGAAACAAAACATGTTAGCTAAGTAGGGCTGGATTTCTAAGAGGCTCAAGTTCCCTTGCTCTCAGAAAAGAGAAAAATCCTGTTTGTGAAGCTGTTGAGAATTGGAGACTTCCTTTCACAACATCGTTGATGAACTCTTGGTTGAGTTAGGTTCTCTGTAATTTAAACTACAGAAGGGCTTCTGAGTAAGTGCCAAAGCTCACCTTACAGCAGAGCTTTTTTAACTCTCATATCTCCCTACCCAGCTGCCTCATAACTGAGACATCTGACCCTGTCCCAAACCCAGATTTGTCCCAAACCTGTGCTTTCTGTGAAGTGACAAAATGCACAATTAATGTAAGGGATTTCTGTCCTTTACTCTTAGAGTGAGATGCAAAAACTCACCATGATATACCCTCGATCAGGTATTTTCCTAAAGCCTAAATGTTTCAGTGTTTTAATATCAGCCCTTTCCCATGGGAGAAGCTGGATTTCAAGGTTCAGCTAGCAGCATATGTCCCGTGAGAGCGCGTGTGGGATGAAATGCAGAGGAGCTCAAGCAGGACGCAGAGGGAACACCGTGGGCCAGCAGCTGTACCCCTGCTTCAGCAGAGTCCCACAGGTGGCCAGCAGCCCAGCAGGGGAATGATGACTCAAAGAGAAAAGACATTTCTCCTTACTGCCAGGATGGCACTCTGCCTATCAGCCCTCTCCTCACTTTGTGGGAAATTAAGTCGTTTTGCAGTGGTTGGGATGCCATCCTTCGCTAGACAGAAAAGTCAGGGCTGACTCTATGACACCGTGCTAACAAGTACAGAAAATGCATTTTATAGCGTCCCCAGCCAGTGCAACTTGAGACCCCTGAAGGTTAATGGATCTTTTCTGGCAGGTTTCTCTGTTATTTTCGTCGGTTGCTGCCACATGGAGACAAAAGCAGAGTGTTCTCAGCAGAGGCTGAGCGCCTGGGAGCCCAGGCTCGGTGAGGTGTCCATCAGGTAAGGGCAGAAACAGCTCCTCGAGTTTGCATAGGCTGACGGGACCGATTCTTTCATTCCCAAGCTCATTCTGGCTCTGATCAGTCCCTGGAAGCTCCATCCTCATCCTGCAGCAAGATCCACAGCCTGTGAGGTGAGAGAGACCAAAAAGCTCTGATTCCAAGATCTTAAACCCGAGTGCAGTGTCGCCAGGCCCTGTCGATGGGGTCAGACTCTCCCGAGGTGTCTAAGCTCTTTCCAGCTTAACTGAGGTCAGCGAGCCTTGGGGACTTGCAAACCCGCCGTGAAATTCGCGGTTTCGGTGCTTTTTGAGCGCGCTGCGGTCGGACAAAGGCTGCCAGCCGCGGCTCGGCGTCTCCGGAGCGATCAGAAGAGGGCAGTGCTGGCCCTGTGCTCCGCTCCATGCCCGGGCCGCGAGCGGGCGCCGCCGAGCCGCGTTGCGCGGGTCGGGACGGGAAGGACGCCGCTCCCGTGCCCCCATCAGCCGAGACGGAGCGCACGGAGCCCGGGGAGAGGCGTCAGAGGGGCTGCTGTGGGGTGACTCGCGGAGGAAGGGGCTCGCCGCCATTCCCAGCAGAAAAGCAGCCTTGCTAGGGATGAAAGCACCAAAGCGCTCGCTGTGGTGCCTCCAGGGCCCCGTCACAGCTGGCCCTGAGTGCTCCCAGGGACGGGACATCTGTCTCCTCTCTGGGCAACCCGGGCCAACCTCACCACCTTCATTACAATTTATATCGATAAATTGACCATCTTCACTATAAAGAGCATTGTGCTTCTATCTAGCCCGAAATTCACCTGGTCAGCCCCTCTCAGGATTTCTCACCGTGCCCCTTGCTGTCCAGCAGTTGAGCAGATTAGATCCGACCTGAGATCAGACTGGCCTAAAAAGAGGCTGCAGATCACAAGAAGAGAAAGTAAAACATAAACTTAAAAGCAGCAAAAGACAAACATGTTAACCTACAGTGAGAGTCACTGATAAAGGAACTTGTCACTCAGCACCACTGTGGGCTGTTCCTATGTGAGCTGGCCTCGGGACCCCACACTCTTCTGCACACACTGGAGCCAAAAAAGGCTAAATGAGAAATTTTACACAGAAATGCTTTAAAACACAATGAAATTACCAGTCCGAAACTGAATGCAAAGAATGGAAACAGTGTAAACATACTCAGTTCTGTTGTTACTGTAAAGAAGTAAAAGGGGCAAGGCTGGCGGAGAGCAGTAAATATCTTTCAGTGGAATCGGTGTAATAAAAGACATTATTTTTCTTCACAAACCTTGCCTCGGGGCAGCCATCATCTCTACTGCCTCATGTAAATGTGAAGAGTCAGCAGGGTCATCCATCTGTATCAGGCGTGTCAGAATGAACAATCAACATTGCTTTTTAACAGAAATAAAGGGCAGAAGGCCAAGAGGCCAGCTTTCATCAAACCACAGGAACCTTCTGAGGGATGGCTTGTTCTGCTAGTCCATGCTGCAAAACCTTCTGAGACTGGAGTGAGATAAAAGCCAGTATCACTGCTTAAATAATTATTTGTTCTGTATCAGCTGTTCACACACAGAGCTGCATTATCAGTGAGTTTGTGGGAGTGACAGTGAGGCACCACGGAAGGAATGAAAGGACAGATCTAGGCAACTAGAACAGGGATTATTTTTGTTTAGTTATTTGCATCAAGGATCAGTGACAGGGAAAACAAGAACACAGGGTCCAGTGCTGGTGATGATACTTTAAATGAGATACTTGAAAAACTGAAAATGTTATGGAGGGGAGAGTCAAAACTATGTCAAAGATGGGGAACAAAAGTCTTCTGTGTACTTTATCAGTGACTAAGTGGTTAAAACCACTGTGGTTTGTCACGAAAAAAATGGAGAAAAAAAGGAAATTCTCTTCAGCAAAGAGACAAAAAACAAGCAGAAGGTGACCAGAAGCCTAGGAAGACCACAAAGAGAAATAGAATACAGTTTTAGGATGGTGGAAGTGACTTGAGAAACCACCTTGGTGTGATTTAAGAGAACTACTTTCAAACAGTGATGATTTTTGGGAGTTTTAATTTAGCACAAACCACTTGCTCCCTCTGGAAGGGAACCCCAGTAAAATGCAACGGCCTGTGTGCACACATGAAAGGCGGAGTGATCATGAAACAGCCGTCTGCTGCATTAGGAATTTGTGAATGAATTCCCACCCCTCGTGGAGGCTGCTCCGGCCCAGCCAGGCGGGGTGGCAGCTCCGAGCTGGCTGGATCTACAGAGCCCAGCAGCTCCACGGCTCTTCTCTGGGCGGCGGCAGAGCGGCAGAGCTCCGTGTGCCAGGGGAAACTCCCGAGAGAGCACCAAATACGGTGATAAAAGCCCTGCGGAGGAGGGAGGAGCAGCTGCTCCTCTGGCTCTGAGACTCACGGAGAGAGACACGGAGGGGCTGGGACAGCTGGGAAGGGGCTGGAGCCCCAGGAGAGGCTGAGGGAGCTGGGAAGGGGCTGAGCCTGGAGCGAAGGAGGCTCAGGGGGGCCCTTGTGGCTCTGCACAGCTCCTGACAGGAGGGGACAGCCGGGGGGGCCGGGCTGTGCTCCAGGGAACAGGGACAGGAGCAGAGGGAACGGCCTCAGGCTGGGCCAGGGGAGGGTCAGGGTGGACACCAACAGGAATTTCCCCATGGAAAGGGCTGTCCAGCCCTGGCACAGCTGGTGAGACCCCATCCCTTGGGCCGTGTGGATGTGGCACTTGGGGACAGCTGGTGGCCCTGGCAGTGCTGGGGGAGCAGTGGTTGGACTGAGGGTGTGAGGGCTTCTCCAACCCAAATGGTTCTGTGATTCCACGTCCTGCTGTCCCCGAGGCAGCTGGGGCCGTGCTGGGGCACAGAGCGTGGGCCAGGCCTCCTCTGCACAGTGACCTGTGCCTTGGGAAAGGCTCGGAGCCTGGATTTGGGAGCGAACCAAAGCAGTGCCATGGGGCTGGAAGTGACGGCTCTCCTGCCTCCAGCCCCGCTGCTGGGAGCTCTGGGCAGCCCCTGGGGTGCAGGTTTTCCTCTGCTGTGACTAATCACAGCCCAGCTCTCCAGGCAGCCATCCTCTCACAACAAAGTGCTGCACAGCCTGTTTCAGCAAGGCCCCAGCTGCTCATTAGGTGATCCTGGGGAATATCCTCCACAGGCCTGGAGTGGCACAGGTTTACAGCAGGAGTGATTTATGCAATTTGGGTAGGATGCCAGGCATTTTTAAATGCCTCCAATTTGGGCTATTTTTAGCCTGGGACAAAGGCGTGACCTTGCAGGTTATTTTCGCAATCTCTTTTGTTGATAGGTGCAGAGCAGCATTATTCAGAAACGTTTCAAACCAGCCACAGTCATGCTGATGGGGAGGGGAGAGGGAAAGCAGCTGAATGTGCTCCTCATGACAGGCCTCAAAATCATAATTAGGAGAGGGGGTTTTGATTAAGTAGGTTTACATATCTGATACTGTTACTATAGTGACTCTGCTTCTTTTAACTGCACCGTGCTCCTTTGTACATCAAACTATTTAAATCATGTTCAGTGCCGGTGGCAGAGAATTAAAATTCTTACTTAATAAAAGTTCTTGTTAAAAGAAAAAATTCTCTTTTTAACTGGAAGTGGTGAGCATGAGATGGGGTATTGGGAAGGAGTTGCTGGCTGGGAGGGTGGGCAGGCCCTGGCCCAGGGTGCCCAGAGCAGCTGTGGCTGCCCCTGGATCCCTGGCAGTGTCCCAGGCCAGGCTGGATGGGGCTTGGAGCAGCCTGGGACAGTGGAAGGTGTCCCTGCCCATGGATGAGATTGAAGCTCTTGTCCAACCCAAACCATTCCAGGAGATTCTGTGATTAACAATCTCAAAATCTGCAGCACTGGAAAACATCTGAGTTTGGGCTGGAGAGGAGGCAGACGAAGGCTGGGAAGGGCTGAGCTGCCGTGTTTCACACCCCTGTGCTTTCTCTCTCTAAACTCTGTGGAGGCTGAGCTGGGGATGGGTATCACTTCCACTGACCATTGTGAGGACAAACAGCCCAGTGTTATTGTGAAAAGTAGTGGTTTTGCTCTTTTCTTCTGCAATTTCAGTGCTGACCTGCAGTATTATCTGCCTCGATGACTTCTGCCAAGCCCTCTGTTTGAGTCCAAGGGTATGCCAGCCCTCCAGGCCCCGTGAGGCAGCAGACCAGGCAGGGCTTACCTCAGCGCTGTGGCCCTGCATGTTTTGAGGAGCCCTGTTCCATGCAGGGCATCCAGCACGGTGGCCCTGGCCACTGGGAGCAGCTTCCATGTTGCCACAAGGAACTCTGTGTGGAGTGACCACATTCCCTGCCCCTGCTCTCTGCTCCTTCCTCCTGCTTTGCCTTTCCCCCTCAGCCTCCTCCACAGCAGGATGCCCCTGTGGAGCCACGGTCCCCACTGTCCTGGCTGCCACACGGCACTCATGGGTCTGCTCATGGACCCAGGCTCCTTATGGACCCCAGTTCCTCACAGCCCTGTCCCCTCACGGATCCAGGCTCCTCAGAGCCCTGTCCCCTTACGGACCCCATTCCTCACCTGTCCCGTTATGGACCCCATTCCTCACAGGCCTGTCCCCTTATGGACCCCAGTTCCTCACAGCCCTGTCCCCTTGTGGACCCCAGTTCCTCAGAGCCCTGTCCCGTTATGGACCCCAGTTCCTCACAGGCCTGTCCCCTTACGGACCCCAGTTCCTTACAGGCCTGTCCCGTTATGGACCCCATTCCTCACAGGCCTGTCCCCTTATGGACCCCATTCCTCAGAGCCCTGTCCCCTTGTGGACCCCAGTTCCTCACAGGCCTGTCCCCTTATGGACCCCAGTTCCTCACAATGCTGTCCCCTTATGGACCCCAGTTCCTCACAGGACTGTCCCGTTATGGACCCCATTCCTCACAGGCCTGTCCCCTTATGGACCCCATTCCTCAGAGCCCTGTCCCCTTATGGACCCCATTCCTCACAGGCCTGTCCCCTTATGGACCCCATTCCTCACAGCCCTGTCCCCTTATGGACCCCATTCCTCAGAGCCCTGTCCCCTTATGGACCCCATTCCTCACAGGCCTGTTCCCTTATGGACCCCATTCCTCAGAGCCCTGTCCCCTTATGGACCCCATTCCTCAGAGCCCTGTCCCCTTGTGGACCCCAGTTCCTCACAGGCCTGTCCCGTTATGGACCCCATTCCTCACAGGCCTGTCCCCTTATGGACCCCAGTTCCTCACAGGCCTGTCCCCTTATGGACCCCAGCTCCTCACAGCTCCCAGCCCTTCACAGCCCCATCCCCTCACAGATCTCCATCTTATTATGGCTTCCAACCCCTCATGGATCCTGTCCCTTCATGTTCCCCATTCCCATTTCCCATGCCCTCACGTTCCTCAAGTTCCCCATTCCCCATTGCCATTGCCATTCCTGTCCCCTCATGTTCCTCATTCCCCATTGCCATTGCCATCCCCTCACATTCCCAGTTCCGCATTGCCATTCCCGTCCCCTCACATTCCCCATTGCCAATCCTGTCCCCTCACGTTCCCCATTCCCATTGCCATTCCCGTCCTCTCACGTTCCCCATTCCCCATTGCCAATCCTGTCCTCTCACGTTCCCTGTTCCCCATTCCCATTGCCATTCCCGTCCCCTCACGTTCCCCGTTCCCCATTTCCAATCCTGTCCCCTCACGTTCCCCATTCCCATTGCCATTCCCGTCCCCTCACGTTCCCCGTTCCCCATTGCCATTCCCGTCCCCTCGCGTTCTCCGTTCCCCATTCCCATTCCTGTCCCCTCACGTTCCCCTCACGTTCCCAGTTCCGTCACACTCCCATCCCCAGTCCCGCCCCTCGGCCCGCCCCTCCTCGCTGATTGGCTGTCTGGCCAGTCCAATTAACCTGTGACAGATCCCACCCCGCCGTGCCTGTCCCCCTTTCCCCTCTGCGGAGGCGGGATAAAACGTTCATTGGCCAAACGCCACGGCCGCCGGCCAGCTTCCTTCCCTTCTATTGGTTGCATGAATTGTCAGTCACGGCCAACACCCGCCTCCCGGGGTGTCCCTCCCCGGCGCCTCGGTGTAGGCTCCATTCAGTGGCGGGTTCTGCGGTCGACGCAGCTCCGGCGGGCGGGCGCTGTTCTCGCTCAGTAGGAACAGGTCCTCGGCCGGCATCGCTCAGCGGGCAGCAGCCGCAGGAGGAGGTAGATCCCGTTCTGGTAACAATTATACAACTGCGGCGGCGCACCACAGGCCTCTCTCTCTCTTTATAAACCCGTGTCTACGGGGCGTTCTGAGGGGCTGGAGGCCGCCCGGGCGCGGGGAGGGGATGTAGCCCGCCCGGGATGCTCCGTGTCCCCGGCCCGGCCCCGCGGGGGGTAGTGCCGAAGCAGCAGCACGGCGGTGCGAGGCCCCGCGGCTCGGCCTGCGGCGGAGGCAGCGCCGGGCCCTGCGGCAGGTGCGGAGGTGCCCGCGAGGAGCCGGGGGGAAGCAGCCCCGGCTGCGCCCGTGCGTGTTTACCCCTGTCAGGACGGTGACAAATGGAGCTGCCAGCCCGCCCGCCGGGAGCTGCCCGAGGCCGCGGGGAGCGCCCACCCAGCGGGCCCAGCCGCTCCTGCCGCCCCCCCGCGCCGGGCCCGACCTGCCCTCAACTTCCCCGCGGCCCCGGAGAGTGAAAGTTGGGAAGGAGCGGAGCAGCTGACGCGGCCTTGGAGCAGGAAGCGCCGCCCGGCACTCCGGAGTTGCTGTTTGGGTTTGGCCTCCTGGCTGCTCCTTCAGCCGGGCGGCCGTGGCTGACACGCCGCCGTCGCTGGCTCCGCTAAAAAATACTGACTAACGGGTGTTGTCTGAGCAACCCGGGGTGTTGTGTCATGGCAAGAATCTCATAATTAACAGGAGAAAAACCAAACCAAACTTACAGCACATTGATAAAGGGTCGGTGAAAAAGGACAGTCTTGCAGCCAAGCAAGATCAAAACCACCAAATGTCGGTTATTTGGTGTGTTTGTGTTGGTAATTCCAAGAAGTAGTAAACATCAAAGGGAGGTTTTCTATGTACCTGTAATTTACATATGGACAAATGAAAGAGCTGGGCAGAATGTGCAGCTCTGCAGGTGGCCCGTCTGTGTGCAGCCAGCAGTGTCTAATGCCTTATTAGAGGCTATAACATCTGTAGAAATTTAACCCGAGCCTGTATTTTAGAAGAAACTGTGTGTTACAGTCACAGGAGGGAAGTTCTGATAATCCTGTGCGGTGGCTTGTGAGTCAGCAGCTTGAGTGCAGGCAAGATTTGGAGCTTTTTGCCCCGCAAACTAAGGTAGAGGCTGTCAGAGTTGCGTGGTAGCACGCCGTGGTTGAGTGAGCACTAATTGAACGCTCATCTTTACGAGTGGTGCCAGCACCTTCCCTGCAGCTGGAGCAGCACTGGTAGCCCGTGGTGCATGGATAGGTTCTCAGGTTCTTCTGTAGTTTAGGTGGGGTATTTCTTTTTAAAGCCAGCACACGCTGAGGTTTGTAAGAGGTTGGCAGATGTACACTTCACCTGCGCTGAGCCACCAGCAGCTCGGCTTCTCTGTGCTCTGGGCTGAGCTGCTTTCCCACGAAGAGCTCCCATTTGTAAATGCAGCAGTTGTTGGGAACATCCTTGTCCACCCCTCAACCTGTATCCAAAAAAATAAATCAGTGTTTCTGAGTCGAGCAGCTCCAGCAGAGTGGCGTGCCAGCTCTCCAGAACAGAGCATGAGTACCTTTCTGCTGTTCCTGGAGTATTTCTGAGGGCTTTTAGCGTGAGGTCTTTGTCCTTACCATTACCACCAGTAGCCCTCCTAGTTACACAAATTAAAATAAATCAAGAATTTCAATACACCTTGTCAGACCTGGCCAAAAATACTGCTGCTGCAGTTTCCACAGTAAAAGATAATGGACTTTCTGGTGCTTAAGAATCAGAATATTTAGGTCAGTAAATGTATAAAAATACAGCTCTCTGATGTTGTCTGGAAGGAGCTGCTACCCACCAAGACCCCAATACCAAACAATTCAGCCCTGCTTTCTGCTCGTGCTGCAAGAAGTCTGATAGTACTGTAAATTACAGTAATTGACAAATACTCTTTTTAGGAAAGTTCTGAAATCATTTCCATCCAAGTTCACCTGAGTGTGCTTTGTTTAGTGAATGTTTCCAGCCTGGAGCGGTGAGCTTGCTTACTCTGCCTGAGTGCTCTCCACACCTAACTTTTCTTCCTGTTGAACTGGCCGATAAAAGGGAAGAAAAGCAATTCCAATATGCTAAAGATCTGCTTCCAAAATAACCTGCCTGCCTCTGCCAAACACTTAATTAGTAATTTCTGCCCCTGACTGTTCCTTTTAATCTGCAGATCTCAAGGTGCCTTAGAAATGTCCTCTAAAGTGGTGGCCCAGGACTTTGCTGGAGGGAGCCTGGAGCAGCTTTGCCGCCGCCGTTTCCTGCTGGCTTTGCTCAGCAGTAGCATCTGGGCAGCTCAGGGAGGCCGAGCTGCTGTGCAGAACCGCGTGCTCCTCCCTCCTGGGATGCCCCTGTTCTGGAACAAAAGTGTCTCCTTGTCCTGCTGAAGGGTGGTGGGTGCAGGGAGAGCTGCTCTCTTTAGTGCAAGTCTCGTGGGGAGACACGCTTACAGCCCGTGCTCACCTCGTGTAATAATTTTAGACTGCTTTATCATTGCTGAAGTGATGAAGCCGGCTAGAGCGTGCCTGGTTTGTGTCATGCTTGGGTGGGCCAGGCTGGGCTGTTTATTAATGAAAAAAAAAAAAAAAAAGAAAAGAAAATAGAGTGCATGGTGCATCCACTCCAGACCTGTCTCCCATAGGAGACAATGTCTGTTGGCTTAGAAATGGTTGAGCCCTTAAAGATTGGAAATCCTGTGGGGCCTCCGTGGCCTTGAATTAATGATTTCAGCTTGTCAATAGAGAAAAGCTCCTCAACACAGGTCAGTTTCTGTGCACGAAAGACAGGCTGGAAGAAACCACTGGCACAGGATTTCAGGAGCGCTGGAGATGCATTTGTGTTTCCCGAGCCCTCGAACTGAAGGCAGGCTGCAGAGTCACGCAGCAGGAGCTGCTGTGCAGAGACAGGCGCCCCTTGGCACTGAGGGCAGACCCACGGGTCAGGCAGCCCGGGCACTAATTGAAGCTGGCCTCGCTTTAATTGGCTCTCAGCTTCCCGACTCTCTGGCCAGCCTAATTCTGCCTTTTAAGAGCGTGACGAACCTTTCCCTTAAAAGTAAGTTTTGCCATTTAACAAATCCATAATTGGAGCAGGAGAACATTTGCTCCCAGATAAGGGCGCTTGTGCATATTGGTAATTAGTTTGACCTGGGCAGATGCCTCCTGATAAGGCACAGCAGGGAGCTGTCCTCTGTGTGCTGAAGGATTTAATCCCCTTAATTTGTGACACAGCAACTCAAAAATTCCCAGCTGTGCTGGGCTCAGTCTGGAGGTGCTCCACAGTCTTGTGTAGCTCTCACCATTGCCAGGCACTGAAGGGCGAGCAGAGATCCTGGTTATGCTGACACAGGTTTGGGCAGGAATTTATTCCTCATTCAATTCTGCTGTTTTCCTCCTAATTCCTCCTCACAGGACATTACCCAGCCTCAGTCCTCTCCGTGTGTTTTCACAGCGTGGCAGGTGCTGCTCTTTCCCCCAGTTCTCATCCCTCCCCCACGGAGCTGCTGCCAGGGCTGGAGCCCCTCTGCTCTGGAGCCAGCCTGGCACAGCTGGGGCTGTTGAGCTGCACAAGAGAAGCTCCAGGGACACCTCAGAGCCCCTGCCAGGGCCTCCAGGGGCTCCAGCAGAGCTGCACAGGGACTGGGGACAAGGCCTGCAGGGACAGCACCCAGGCAATGGCTCCCACTGCCAGAGGGCAGGCACAGATTTTGGGCTCTTGGCAATTAGGAATTGCTGGCTGGGAGGGTGGGCAGGCCCTGGCCCAGGGTGCCCAGAGCAGCTGTGGCTGCCCCTGGATCCCTGGCAGTGTCCCAGGCCAGGCTGGATGGGGCTTGGAGCAGCCTGGGACAGTGGAAGGTGTCCCTGCCCATGGCACGGGTGAGACTGGATGAGCTTTGAGGTCTCTTCCCACCCAAACCACTCTGGGATTCTCTGTCAGCCTCTACTGCCAAAATGATCTCTCCTTTTTTTATGGTTTTACTACCACCCTCTCAGGCCTGGCCTCTCTCCTACAAACCCATCACCAACCATGTTAAAGCCTCCCCAGACAGCAGCACAGTCCAGCCCTTCCATCTCCTTGAAACCAGGAGGTGGCCTGGGGCCCTTTTGGGGACCTTTCCCCAGACCTGTTCCTGGGGCTCCCCAGCAGATGCGAGCCGCAGAGCGTGAGGCTTCGTGTCCCTTTGTCCTTGCCCACGGGTGCCAGCAGAGCTGGGCTGGGTCACAGAGGGCCACGGCCCTGCGGCAGAGCTGCTGGCAGCCCTGCGGAGCAATATGGAGCGGCATGGGAGAGGATTTCCTGCTTCGTGGGGTCAGGGCAGGGTGTGTTTGGGAGGCAAGCCCTTGCTAAACCACATTCAAAAGTCTGTGACAAAAGGAGTTGAGGGAAACGTGCAGAATGGGAGAGGAAACAAACAGGGAACAATGGGAAGAGCAGGGGCGGGAGAGCTCGGGGCTGAGTGGCCAGTCAGGTTTTGTGGTGGATATAAATTAACTGGGATCATATCGCTTGGATCTAAACAGAGGGCTCAGTGGAAAATGAAACTTGATTCTCCCCTTTTATGAATCTGAGATACCTCCATCAAGAGAATAATTTTAGGTGCTGGTGTAACACCTCGGAGAGGAGCAAGTCTCCTCTCTCACACGTCAGGAGGAAAACAAGATTTGTATCACCTCTGAAAAGCCTTTCCCCCTCTGCCTCGTTGATTAGAGTTAATTGATCAAGTTCAGGTGAATCTGGGCCACAATCTTGTTTGGTTCTTAATGCTCATTAATTGCACCAAAGTAATTTAAATTTAATTAGAGTTTGGTAGGGTGTGGTGCTTGTCCTACTTTTTAACTGCTTGTTTGAGGTGTTTGCTGGTGGCAGGTTGACGCCACGGTGGCCCCAGGCCGATGGGACTCTGGGTTGGGGTTTTTCTGTGACACTGGAGTCACAGACCCTTTCTGGGCTCCCCTGCCAAAAAGGGGAGATGGACCTGCAGCCCTGGGGGGATGGCGAGTGAGCAACCAGAACTAAAAAACTAAAACCAGCTAAAACTGAACCTGGTGATGCTAAAGGCAGCACGGAATTCATGTGTTTTGCAGCACAGGATTAATTTCCCGAGTCTGATCCTGATTTCCCGAGCGCTCGCTCCACCACCAGCAGGTTTGGGGAGGAACGAGCACGTTCGAGGCCGCATTTGTTGGTGCTGCTGGCAAGGCTCCCTCCCCTGCCTCCTGTCCCACTCCACGCAGCAAATTTATGGTCTTTACCCCAAAACAAAATCAGCACAGGGGGTTTGAGTGGAACTTCTGTCATTCACAGGCCTCAACAAACAAGTGAAGGTTGAGGGGAAGGGCTGCGTCCGGATGCAGAGCAGCTTCCCTCTACGCTTTGTAGTTGGCAGAAGAGAAACTCGGGCATAACTGATGATGAAAAATGTTAAATGTTTGCATGTTTTTTTAATGCTTGGAAAGATATTCAAGAAAATCCTCAGATTGTAACTTGTAAGACCAGTCTGCCATCTTAAAAGCTGATTATGTGCAAATTTGATTAGAGCAGGTCTTCTAAAGTATTCAGGCGATATTTAAGATAATGAAGTTTTGTTCCTTAATTCAATTTTGTCTCCCATCTGGAAGAAATTAAAAATGCAAGCCGTGCATCATTTCATTCCTTAAAAATATCTCATGCCCTGCTTCCCTGTCCCTGCCTGTCTGGGCTGTGAGCGTGGAGCTGGGCCGGGGGGTGTCGGGTCCCCTCTCCTGGTCCCCTGCTGGCCTGGCTGGCGTGTCCCCTCCCTGTGTCACCACACAGACCCTGGTCCTGGTGAGGTCCTGCCCTGCTTCCCGTTGTCTCTCTGGCTCAGTGAAACAATCTTTGGGATTCCAGAGATCCCCACTGCGCGTTCCCTGCTGGACCTGCCTTATACGAGAGTGTGGTAAATGGTAATTTCTTCTCCAAAGAGCTTGTGATCAGTAATGGAGTAAAATGAGTCCAGGAGTTGCTAACACCTGTCAGGATTAGAACTTGAGTTATATTAACAATTTTTAATTTTTTTTAGGGGAGCATCCTTTACTTTAAAGGATATAGACTCTGAAAATAAAGTTTTTTTTTAACTATTTTTAAAGTTTGGAAGTGTAAAAGTCTGAGCCTGGAATCCACAGATCAGTGGAGTTTTTGGCCATTTTAATTCCACATTTTGTTGTAGCAGGGTTTCAGTATGCTGACAGACACAGCTTCTCTCCAGGCCAGCGGAGAATCTCCTGTTGTCCAGGCCAGGAGATTTTGTTGTTGGAGAGCTCAGGAGGATCTCAGTGGGGATTTTGTGGCTGCACCTGCCCAGGCTGTGCTGTCCTGGCCGCCAATTGCACCAGTGCCGGTTCCACGGGTCACCAGGGACAGCAGAAGTCCCTGCTGGCGTTTCTGCTCTGCCGGCAGGATCCCTGCGTTCCCTCCACTCTGTGCTCTCGGCACTCCGAGCGAGCCCTTCCTTCCTTTCCCTCCTCCTGGCTGCCGCAGGGCGGATTTGGGCTGTTGCTTCCTGGTGTTAGAAGGGGTCTCACGCTGCAGGTGCTTCTCTGTGGCACCAGGAGCACACAGTGGGTGTTTCAGGGGCTCTGCTGGCTCCGTGGGTTCCTGAGTGCTGCCTGTGCCCACAGTGGGTGTTTCAGGGGCTCTGTGGGTTCCTGAGTGCTGCCTGTGCCCACAGTGGGTGTTTCAGGGGCTCTCTGGGTGCCTGAGTGCTGCCTGTGCCCACAGTGGGTGTTTCAGGGGCTCTGCTGGCTCTGTGGGTTCCTGAGTGCTGCCTGTGCCCACAGTGGGTGTTTCAGGGGCTCCGTGGGTTCCTGAGTGCTGCCTGTGCCCACAGTGGGTGTGTCGGGGGCTCTGCTGGCTCCGTGGGTTCCTGAGTGCTGCCTGTGCCCACAGTGGGTGTTTCAGGGGCTCTGCTGGCTCCGTGGGTTCCTGAGTGCTGCCTTTGCACACAGTGGGTGTTTCAGGGGCTCCGTGGGTTCCTGAGTGCTGCCTTTGCACACAGTGGGTGTTTCAGGGGCTCCGTGGGTTCCTGAGTGCTGCCTGTGCACACAGTGGGTGTTTCAGGGGCTCCGTGGGTTCCTGAGTGCTGCCTGTGCTCACAGTGGGTGTTTCGGGGGCTCTGTGGGTTCCTGAGTGCTGCCTGTGCCCACAGTGGGTGTTTCAGGGGCTCTGCTGGCTCCGTGGGTTCCTGAGTGCTGCCTTTGCACACAGTGGGTGTTTCAGGGGCTCCGTGGGTTCCTGAGTGCTGCCTGTGCACACAGTGGGTGTTTCAGGGGCTCCGTGGGTTCCTGAGTGCTGCCTGTGCTCACAGTGGGTGTTTCAGGGGCTCTGCTGGCTCTGTGGGTTCCTGAGTGCTGCCTGTGCCCACAGTGGGTGTTTCAGGGGCTCTGTGGGTTCCTGAGTGCTGCCTGTGCCCACAGTGGGTGTTTCAGGGGCTCCGTGGGTTCCTGAGTGCTGCCTGTGCTCACAGTGGGTGTTTCAGGGGCTCCGTGGGTTCCTGAGTGCTGCCTGTGCCCACAGTGGGTGTTTCAGGGGCTCCGTGGGTTCCTGAGTGCTGCCTGTGCTCACAGTGGGTGTTTCGGGGGCTCTGTGGGTTCCTGAGTGCTGCCTGTGCCCACAGTGGGTGTTTCAGGGACTCTGTGGGTTCCTGAGTGCTGCCTGTGCCCACAGTGGGTGTTTCAGGGGCTCTCTGGGTTCCTGAGTGCTGCCTGTGCCCACAGTGGGTGTTTCGGGGGCTCTGTGGGTGCCTGAGTGCTGCCTTTGCCCACAGTGGGTGTTTCAGGGGCTCTCTGGGTGCCTGAGTGCTGCCTTTGCCCACAGTGGGTGTTTCAGGGGCTCTGTGGGTTCCTGAGTGCTGCCTTTGCCCACAGTGGGTGTTTCAGGGGCTCTGTGGGTGCCTGAGTGCTGCCTGTGCCCACAGTGGGTGTTTCAGGGGCTCTGTGGGTTCCTGAGTGCTGCCTTTGCCCACAGTGGGTGTTTCAGGGGCTCTGTGGGTTCCTGAGTGCTGCCTGTGCCCACAGTGGGTGTTTCAGGGGCTCTGTGGGTTCCTGAGTGCTGCCTGTGCCCACAGTGGGTGTGTCGGGGGCTCTGCTGGCTCTGTGGGTTCCTGAGTGCTGCCTGTGCCCACAGTGGGTGTTTCAGGGGCTCTGTGGGTTCCTGAGTGCTGCCTGTGCCCACAGTGGGTGTTTCAGGGGCTCTCTGGGTGCCTGAGTGCTGCCTGTGCCCACAGTGGGTGTTTCAGGGGCTCTGTGGGTGCCTGAGTGCTGCCTGTGCCCACAGTGGGTGTGTCGGGGGCTCTGCTGGCTCTGTGGGTTCCTGAGTGCTGCCTGTGCCCACAGTGGCTGTTTCGGGGTCTCTGTGGGTTCCTGAGTGCTGCCTTTGCCCCGCCAGGTGCTCCGGAGGAGGAGGAGGAGGAGGAGGATGCTGTCCCGACTGCGCGCGGCCGCGGCGCCCTGCGCGATGGCGCGGCGCAGCCTGCACACCAAGGAGAAGGGCAAGCCACTCATGCTCAACCCGCGCACCAACAAGGTGGGTCTGTGTCCTGTCTGTCTGTCTGTCCGACCTGTGTCCTGACACAGCCAGGGCGGGGCGGCGGGGCAGGCAGCAGCTCCTGCCCCGCTGCTCCGGCCAGCCCGGCTCTGTCCTCACTGCCAGTGCTGCCCTGGGCACACGAGGGGCTGCCGGCACTGCTGAGCCCAGGCAGAGCTTTAGCAGGGAGAGGGACTGACCTGAAAGTTTGCAAAAGTTAACTCTGAATCCACTAACCACAGGAAGCGTTAGCCTCTCTGTCCTAGCCCTGGCCCTTTCCTGGGACACTGAGAGCTGGGGCTGAGCCACATCACCTGAGAAATATCCCTCTGCAGAGTCTGAAAGAGCATCTAAAAATAAACCTTGGTGGGAGCTGACTGGGAGGTACAGATATCGTGTTAATTCCATGCTTTGGGGCAGACTCCTGAGAAAGTAGCATTTTGTTCCCTTCACAAAACTGTTCCTGTTTGCACAAGCCCATCCTCAACCTCTTTTGTTTTGCTTTTTTTTCCCCACTGGAGTCATAGTGCCCTTCAGGAATCTTGCAGCTATTAATGTGTAAATTAAAACTGGTAAGAAATCAGATGAGAGCTTTTGGTGGCTGGTCTGAGATGTCTGAAGTGGTCAAGAAAGGCGACAAGTCTGCCAGTCTCTGACATTTGCCCTGTCTCTGCTCAGGGCACTTCCTGAGCAGTGGGGCTGGGTTATTCTACCCTTCCCTTTCTGCCTTGGACAGCAGAGTGCAAGATGCCTCAATCCTGCATGAATCCAGGCTGCCTAGAGAGGGAGAGAGAGCTGTGGAAGGTAGAGACTGGCTGTCTGCAAAACTGAAGCTGAGATTGCTGTGTCAGGGAAAGAGAGAAGAGTAGATTGGTGGGACTTGTCAGGATCAGACTGTCTCGAGACTTTCTGAGTTCTAAAGACTTTGACATGGCCATGGAAATTACTTCAACCCCTGTAAGCTTTTCCAAATGCTGATTATGCAATAGTATTCTGAAACAAGAACAATAAGTCATTTCTTACTGTTTTTCTAGTGGTAATATCCTTCCATTTTTTTTTAACCCTGGAATTCTCAGCTAGACTGAGCACAATTTTTTTTCTTGAGGAGTAGAAGGGAGTAGGGAGCTTCTAGTTAATGGCAATTGATTTTGTGAATATTTCAATGCCTCCAAGAAGTTACACTGTGAGAGGGAACCCCGTTGTGCATTAGTTTGTCTCTGCTGTATCAGCCCGTCCTTCCTGCTGATGCCTGTTGGAATGATCAGAAAGCTCACTGAGTGATACTGCTGGATGCAGTATCTGTATGGAAATGCATTTTGGATATTCAGCAAAGACATAAATGATTCATTAAACAACACACCGAGTACTTTACCCCCTGTGCCTCACTTGTGTATAGATAGATAGATATATTATCTACGTACAGAAACAGATAAAGGGTGTTATTTCTTGCTGTCAGCTTGTTGAGGTTATCATGTTTTGCTTGATTAGATTTAATTTTTACATCCTCTATCAACCCTGCAGAACATTTGGTCTCCCCTAAGGCACGTGTCCCTAAAACAAGAGCTGCAGAAGGACAGCATCAGGGGCAGGAACCAGCCCTCACCCTTGTGCAAACTTATCTGTTGCTCTTTGCCACTGGAGCAGGTTTTTATCTTACAGATAAGAATTGTTTTTCTCTCCTTGCCCACCCTGAGCCGCATGTTGGGCTGTGTGTGTTTCTCTCCTTGCCCATCCTGAGCTGAGTGTGTTTCTTTGTTTGCCCACCCTGAGCTGTGTGTGTTTCTTTGTTTGCCCACCCTGAGCCGCGTGTTGGGCTGTGTGTGTTTCTTTGTTTGCCCACCCTGAGCTGTATGTGTTTCTTTGTTTGCCCACCCTGAGCCGTGTGTTGGGCTGTGTGTGTTTCTCTCCTTGCCCACCCTGAGCCGTGTGTTGGGCTGTGTGTGTTTCTCTCCTTGCCCACCCTGAGCCGTGTGTTGGGCTGTGTGTGTTTCTTTGTTTGCCCACCCTGAGCTGTGTGTGTTTCTCTCCTTGCCCACCCTGAGCCGTGTGTTGCAGGTGGACACACAGCTGCGCCGGCTGGTTCGGGTTTTGGTGTTTGAAGGGCAGATTGGAGGTGTTCTTTGTCAGGGTGGCTCAAGGAGGCAGTGAGCTCTCTGGGCCATCTCAGTGCTGCAGCCAGCAGCTGCTGTGGCACGCTCCTGCCTCAGAGCCCTGTGTGCTGTGTGGCTGCTGCTCCCTGACAGGCCTTCCAGTGCAGTTAATTGGCTGCAGCAGCTCCTGTTCTGCCGGGGGTCCCTGCTGTGCCCAGGCAGCATTTTCAGCTTGCTTAGAGCATTCTGAGGACAATCTCCGTGGTTTAGTGCTGGCAATTAAATCATCACTGATAGGGTGCAGGGCCTGAGATGGGGCAGGGTTTGTTCTTCCAGCACAGAGCAAGCGATGCAGGACAAGATCCCTGACTGGGGATGTCTGCTCTGCCACGTGGAGTGCCGTCAGAGTGTTCTTGTCTCCACTGGAAGTACATGACCTGTAATGTTATCTGCGTGTTTGTTTTCTGCAGCTTGCAGAAAATTTGTCACTGCATAGTTGGCGACACTTCCTGTACTTCAGTTGGTTATTTTAGTTGGTTATTTTGGTGAAGAAGGGTGATGGTATTTTGTGCTGTGGGTTCCATTACCCCGTTTTCCGTGACTCTTCCTCGGGACTGTTATCACAGAATCCCTGGGGTTGGAAAAGCCCTCCCAGCCATCGAGTCCAGCCTGTCACCCGATCCCCACTTTGTCACCCAGCCCAGAGTACTCAGTGCCACATCCAGGCCCTCCTTGGACACCTCCAGGGATGGGCACTCCAACATCTCCCTGGGCAGTTCCAGTTCCTGACCTCCCTTTCCTTGGGGAAATTCCTGCTGATGTCCAAAAACTCCTCCTGCACCGACAGTGCCTCTCAAAATTTTGGCTTCAGCAGGTACCTTTAGGATTTATATATGCACATATTTGTGTGCATGTATCTGCCTGGAATGGCAATAGATACGTGCATGGAAATACGTGATAAATGTTAAAGAAACATTCACTGGTGGCAGGTTAATAATCCCAGACTGATCCTGAGGAATTTTACCAGGGTCTTATCTTTCATGCAGATGGCCATCTTCTCATATGTTATATTTTGCTCACAGTTTCATCTGTCTTCATTCACAGCTTTTTCAGCCCAATTTATTTTCACGCATGATTTCCAGAATACTTCCAGAAACCGCAGAAAGTGTGATAAATTTACTTTTGCATAAAGAGGCAATTTTCTTAGCAAGCTTGTACCTGACCACAAATACCCTAACCATACATTTCCCACTCAGAATAAAAAATAAACAGAAAAAACCCAAACAAAGTCAAAGCTATTTTGACAAAATAAAAGGGACAGCACAAGAGAGTGTAAAGAAAGGGTTGTATGAGCTTGAAGATGTAAAAGTAGATGTTCCCTTGCACTGCCCTTTCTCACCATGCTGGCTTGACACATTTCATTTATTTTAATACGTTTTAGATTCAGGCTTAGCCAGCTGTGTTGAGCAGCCAGGGCATGGAATACACAGTGCCCCTGTGCCTTCCTGGGGAAGCCAGGATAAACAGGATGTGGGGAGGGAATGCGGGTGGTGATCATTGCTAAGAAGTACAGTGCTTGAAACGTTGCTATCAGTTTGTGGTCAGCGAGGAGGAAAGACCCCAGAAGGCAGGAAAATGACAGAAACTGAGCACACACCCCCAGCCCAAAAGTCCCAGGGCAGGTCTGTGTCCTGCCCAAGTGGTTTGGACACGGAGGGGCTCTTGGATGGAGCTGGCATGGCCACGCACCTGCAGGTTTTATCAGCTTCCCTGAGATCTGTGTGCTCTCAGAAGGAGTTACACCTGGGCACACGGAGCTGTTTAATCTGTAACCAGGTGCCAAAGGTGGTGGGAGGGTACCCAGCCTCATTTACCTTGGAGCAGGTGTTGTGCTCAGCGCCTCTGGGCTGGGGGTGGCGGGTGGAGGAAGGGCACTGCCTGGGATTGTGCTCCCCGTGGGATTAATGCCCTTGAGGAGAGCAGGAGCAGCCGCATCCCCAGGGATATGCCACTGCAGTCGTGGTGCTCAGGACTCGCAGTGGGCAGCTCTGCCGTGGTGTCCGTGGAAATGCACCCGGGAGAGGCTGGGCCACTTCCTTGGCAGGGAGTGGAGCCCTTCTGCTCCTGGCTTTCCCCTCTTCTGCAGGGGAGAGCTGCCAGCTGCCCCAGGCAGCTGTGGGTCGCCAGCCAGCCCGCAGTGGTGGCGCTCCACCTTGCAGAGGGGGCCAGGAGCTGGGGGCACCTTTGCCTGGCGAGAGAGGGAGTGTGAGAAGGCTCGGAGCTGCCCTGGGGTCCGGGCTGTGTGCATTGCCCTGCTGCGCCAGCCACACCCGCCGCGGTACGGGCTGCTGCTCTGGGAGAGCAACGGGAGAGAACCCAGCTTAAAAATGAAGGAGGAAAGAAATCAGGAGAGATTTTCTGTTCTCGTAAACTTTTATTCTCTGCTAGAGATAGCAAAGACACCTTTGATTCTTATGAATGAACTTTATTAATTTCCAGTGGAGGCATCTTGTGCAATAGTGAACTTTGTGTTTAGCCCAAGGGAGCAAAGTCAAGGGAAGCAGCCCGCAATCCAACATAAAATCTACTTTGTTTTCAAGATGTTTATGATGCTGCTTCAGAGGCTGTGCTCCCTGCTGAATCTGTTCTAACAATTACTAGGAGTTACGAGGAAAGCATTTTTTAAATCTCATGAGTAACTAATTTTCCAAGCAGTGGCATGTTTGGATATGAACTGTATGTACATCTTTGTCAGGGTCCCTGGATGGGGTTTTTGCTGTCTGCGAGAGCATTTATGGCTGGTTAAAAGGTACACTCTCATAGATGTGGCTGCAAGACTGCGGGCGGGGAAGGCTTACCACCACTACTACTTCTCTGCTTGGAAACCTCTGAGAATTACTTACTTAGTGGTGCTATAAAAATCCTGCTTGCAGCATCCAGGCTGCTCCATGCAAGGCACGCAGCTAGAATTTGTGTGTGCTGGTATTTATAGCAGCACGGGCTTTGTGTGATGGAGCCCAGTTGCTGCGAAGTCCCAGTGCCAGAGTTTGTGGATTGAAGTTCATGGTGGTTCAGCGTGAGCTTGTCTTAACTAAAATAGCATCAGCATTTCACTCCAGTAGCATTTTTCATTCCCCCTTCCCAGCAGAAGGTTGGTTTTGTGGCGGTGAATTTGTCCGTGGAGTGTTAATTAATTAATCTGTGGGCTTTGAGGTGTGCTGGGCTCCCTCCTGGATGCGCTCCCTGCTTTGTCTGTGCTGGCCTGGAGATGACCCCTGCTTGTCCTGAGCTGAGAAAAGGATTAAGGAGGCTGATGGCAGTGAAAGTCAGCACAGAGCACCTGGGGAGAGACACCGGCCTGCAAACAGTGATCCCTGCTGCTTACACCCAGACCGTGGGAGTGCTTAAGGTCTTAATCCCAGGGAAAGCTGGGGTGAGCTTGGGCCTTAGGTGTGGGTTCCTGTGTGCCTTTGAGCAATTGGTGCTGGCTGCGTGGGCTGGGTGATCTCATTGATCCCCTGGGTCTGGCTGTGCCCCCTGATCCCCTGGGTCTGGCTGTGCCCCTGATGCCTGGGTCTGGCTGTGCCCCTGATCCCTGGGTCTGGCTGTACCCCTGATCCCCTGGGTCTGGCTGTGCCCCTGATCCCCTGGGTCTGGCTGTGCTCCTGATCTTTTGGGGCTGGCTGTGCCCCTGATCCCTGGGTCTGGCTGTACCCCTGATGCCTGGGTCTGGCTGTACCCCTGATGCCCTGGGTCTGGCTGTGCCCCCTGATCCCCTGGGTCTGGCTGTGCCCCTGATCCCCTGGGGCTGGCTGTGCTCCTGATCCCTGGGTCTGGCTGTGCCCCTGCTGCCCTGGGTCTGGCTGTGCCCCTGATCCCTGGGTCTGGCTGTGCCCCCTGATCCCTGGGTCTGACTGTGCCCCTGATCTTTTGGGGCTGGCTGTGCCCCTGATCCCTGGGTCTGACTCTGCCCCCTGATCCCTGGGTCTGGCTGTGCCCCCTGATCCCCTGGGTCTGGCTGTGTCCCTGATCCCTGGGTCTGGCTGTGCCCCCTGATCCCCTGGGTCTGGCTGTGCCCCCTGATCCCTGGGTCTGGCTGTGCCCCTGATCCCTGGGTCTGGCTGTGCCCCTGATCTTTTGGGTCTGGCTGTGCCCCCTGATCCCCTGGGTCTGGCTGTGTCCCTGATCCCTGGGTCTGGCTGTGTCCCTGATCCCTGGGTCTGGCTGTGCCCCTGATCCCTGGGTCTGACTCTGTCTCCTGATCCCCTGGGTCTGGCTGTGCCCCTGATCCCTGGGTCTGGCTGTGCCCCTGATCCCTGGGTCTGACTCTGTCTCCTGATCCCCTGGGTCTGGCTGTGCCCCTGATCCCTGGGTCTGGCTGTGCCCCCTGATCCCTGGGTCTGGCTGTGCCCCTGATCCCTGGGTCTGGCTGTGCCCCCTGATCCCTGGGTCTGGCTGTGCCCCTGATCCCTGGGTCTGACTCTGTCTCCTGATCCCCTGGGGCTGGCTGTGCCCCTGATCCCTGGGTCTGGCTGTGCCCCTGATCCCTGGGTCTGACTGTGCCCCTGATCCCTGGGTCTGGCTGTGTCCCCTGATCCCTGGGTCTGGCTGTGCCCCTGATCCCCTGGGTCTGGCTGTGCCCCTGATCCCCTGGGTCTGGCTGTGCCCCTGATCCCTGGGTCTGGCTGTGCCCCTGATCTTTTGGGTCTGGCTGTGCCCCTGATCCCTGGGTCTGGCTGTGCCCCTGATCCCTGGGTCTGGCTGTGCCCCTGATCTTTTGGGTCTGGCTGTGCCCCTGATCCCTGGGTCTGACTGTGCCCCCTGATCTTTTGGGTCTGACTCTGCCCCTGATCCCTGGGTCTGGCTGTGCCCCTGATCCCTGGGTCTGGCTGTGCCCCTGATCCCTGGGTCTGGCTGTGCCCCTGATGCCCTGGGTCTGACTGTGCCCCTGATCCCCTGGGTCTGGCTGTGCCCCTGATCCCTGGGTCTGACTGTGCCCCTGATGCCTGGGTCTGGCTGTGCCCCCTGATCCCTGGGTCTGGCTGTGCCCCCTGATCCCTGGGTCTGGCTGTGCCCCTGATCCCTGGGTCTGACTCTGCCCCTGATCCCTGGGTCTGGCTGTGCCCCCTGATCCCTGGGTCTGGCTGTGCCCCTGATCTTTTGGGGCTGGCTGTGCCCCTGATCTTTTGGGTCTGGCTGTGCCCCTGATCCCTGGGTCTGACTGTGCCCCTGATCTTTTGGGGCTGGCTTGAAGGGTGCTGGGCGTGTGATACTGCAGCTCCATTCTGGGAGATACTGCAGGGCAATCGCAAATCCACATCCAAATCCACATCCAAAACAAGCTCATGGTCATGGACAAAGATACTGCAAGTGTTAGAAGGACTCAGGGGTTTTATCTCACTGCTCTGGACTAAACTTGTTCTGTTCCAGTTGGAGCAAGGACTGAATTTCTGTGTGAAGGCTGATGTCATTCTGATTCCTGATTTAGGCCTAGGCAGAAATTAAAGCCTCTTTGAATACGGTAAGATGCAATTGTCATGTAAATCAACAGCTGAAAGTACTTAGTGTCACTTACAAATCCATCCTGTAACTCCAGAGACACTGAACAGCTAGATTCCCTACAGACAGGAAAGAGTGTGAATAAACTGAATAAAGAAGGGTCTCTGTTCTGCTTGGAGCTAAGCTCGGGGCTCCTGGGCGTTATTGGGGGCCCAGGTGTTTTAAGGACACCGGTTTCACTCTACAGGGAAGTGGGAAAAGCCACGTTCTGGTGTCACGGTAATAGCAGAGATTATGAATTTGGTAGTTGCGGTTTTCACAGGACTTGAGGCTCTCTGGAGGGGAGGATGTAGGTTTTGGTCGTGAGGCGTTTCCCTGGGGTTACAGTGAGATGTCAGTGTAGCCAGTGTGACTCCACTGAGGGGACCCTGGCCTTCCCCAGGCTGCAAACTCCAGTGGCCTCGCTGACCAGAGACTAAACTTCTTCTTCCCTTCCTCTTCTTCTTCCTCCAAACACTGTACGAATTTTGGCACCGTTTGTGTTTCTGTGGTGTCTAGAGTGAAAGTCAGCATGCTACAAATGCTTGCCAGCTGTGCTGGGCCTTGGGGCCTGAGCCACCGGCAGTGCCAGCAGTTTGTGTGGGAAAGGGCTGCTTTTGGGGGGATTGAACTGCTTTTAGAGGTATTAAACTGCTGATGGCAGCAAGCCAGGGGTGTCGAGGGAAAGGGAAGAGGGCTGAGAGGAGTTTATGTGGAGCTTGCATTTCTGCTCGCAGAGAATTCATATTTCTTGTGAAGTATGCAGAAGTGGAACTAATCCTTTGCAACACAGGGAAAACCTCAGAGCACCCAGAGCATGATTCTGTGGGTTCTTCTCTTGTGTCAGTTTCTCTCTGTTTACATGGTTGTGTTCTTCGTGGAACTGTTGGGTTATTCAGATCAGTGTTTGGAAAAAAAATACCACTAAAGTGGCTAAAGTGGGACTGTTACACCCCACCAAAAAAACCCCCAAAACAATTAGAAATCAAAAAACCAGCAGCAATGTTAAAAACTTGAAGAATGAACTGTCATCTGAAATGTATTTGTATTTAGTATTGGAAGAATACTGAAAACTAGCAATTAGACTGGGAAAGAAAAAAAGAAAAGAGTGGTTTGCAGATGACTCCTGACTAGTTGTAGAAAAGCTCTACTGTCCTAGTAGTGAAGGGTTAAATTGAAATCAGTATTTAGTGTCAAATCTGTTACATGAAAGGTTGGCAGACATGAAAATAAATACAGAGATAAACAGATTTATTTTAGGGTAAATACTTGAAATTTTCTGCAAGAGGGCAAAACAGTGAAGTTTTTGGGTTTGTGTTGTTGTTTTTTCTTAGTTTCTGGCTCTTCAAGTATTTTATTGCTGTAGACCATAGTGTAGAATCAGTACAGGAAAGCAGGTGGACTGCTTTAGTCAATGCAGTCAAAACAAGCTGATATTAAATATGACCTAAACAGGAAAGAGAAAAGTAATGTAAATATAGTAATTAGGATTTTTTTCCTCTAAGGAGTATTGTTTAGAAACCATTCAGGTATGATGAATTAAACTTCAACTGGACTTTTTTTAGAAATTTTTGTTAATGGATATGGGTTCTACAGATACCTGTGAAGAGTCTGTTCTCACATAAGCAGAGGTGAAAATATTTGTATTCTAGTATGAATTGATGCCTTTACTGTCAGTGGAAAAGTACTGATTTTTATTTCTAGTCAGTTGAGGAGTTCAACACGGATGATCTTTGTGGGTCCCCTCCACAAGGATCATCTGATTCTCTGACCTTTCTGAGGGCAGGAGGAATTTGGAGTGTAATTACAAGGCATAAGGCAAACCTTAGAAAGCTTTTTCTCTTTTTTTTTTTTTTTTTTTTTTTTTTAGCTTGGCATTTAGAATCTGAAGGTTGAGAAACGTTTCAAATTAGTATTTAAATAACGATAAATTTAAACCCTGTCCACTCTCCATCTCCCAAATGGAGAAGAGGGGGAAATTTTTGCAGTTGAGCTCTTCTAATTTGCTACCAGTGAGGCTTTTTGGTAGCAGACAAACGGGTTAGATCCATCCCTAAGTGAAAATGAAGTATTTGGGTTGGACTGTGATCTTAATAGAAGCATTAGGGCAATTCAGTAACTCGGGCATCAGGCTGTATTACTGAAAAAAGCAGCAAATGGGGCAATCGAGATAAAAATCTGAGGTGCAGCTACTGCCTGTGACTGTGGGGACCAGCCCGGGTGACAGCTGAACAATTGCAAGCTGTTATTTCGCTCTGAACCCCTTTGCAGCAGCACCTCTGTGCTGCCCTCCAGCTCCAGGGAGGACAGGCCAATCTGGCAAGGTCTGGGCGATGTGGGTGGAGAGGAATGCCCCCAGAAGGTGCGGAGGACCCCGGGAGGGGCAGACACCCCCCGCCCTGTGGAGCGCAGGGCGCAGAGTTGCTGGGGCAGGGACTGACGATTGCTGCTCACCTCTCCTTTCCAGGGCATGGCCTTCACCCTCCACGAGCGGCAGATGCTGGGGCTGCAGGGGCTCCTGCCGCCCAAAATAGAGACACAGGACATCCAAGCCTTACGCTTCCACAAGAATTTGGCAAAAATGACCGACCCCTTGGAGAAGTAAGCGCCGCTCCGGCCTTGTCCCCGTGGTGCGAGTGAGCGGGAATATGGGGGCTGGAAATAAATTGGAAATGGGAAAATACTGTGTGGGGGTAACCAAAGTTTCCAGTGCCTCCGCTGGGTTTTTCACTTCTTGGATGTTGCTTTCACTTTGGCACAGAAAACTGCTTTCCTCCATCCCGTAGTCAAATGAGGTTGGGAAGCTTTTTTATCTTTTTCTTTTCCTTTTTCTTATTTTTTTTTTTTTTAATATTCCATGTTCATAAAACAGCAAAAGAGAGCTTGTGAAAATCAGTAACAAAGCTGCAAACCTGCCTGCAACCCGTCACGTGTGTTTCTGTGATGTGTAAGATGGAGTGGCAGGTCGTTAGAGCACAGCAGGTGGCATCCAGCCCAGTCTGTAAAAATGTGTGAAAATGAAGGTAAACTGAGCGTTTGAGATTCCAAAACCAGTGTTTAACAAAGACAGTAGTTCCTGCTAAAAGGGAACTAGAGAGTAGAGAAAGAGGGAGACAGTAGTTCCTGCTAAAAGGGAAAGAGAGTAGAATTTTTAAGTCTCATAATGTGTATTTTTTCATATCTTTTATTACTTAACACACTGGTTTGGTGAGCTGCAAAGGATTTCGCAGTGTTTTATTTTTTGGATGCCATGTTTTTAGCATCCCATTACTGTTTTCACATAATCTTTGTGTATCTCTGCCTGTGAAAATACGCAGTCTCCCACAGGCAGGAGGAGAGCTGGAATGGCTTTTGGGCCACATCAAAGCTCTTTTGTTCTCATCAGAGCTGAAGGATGGCTCTTAAATCCACAGCCTGTCACTTGCTGGTCCAAAGCAGTCCTGTCATCTGTATTGGCCGAGTGCCCAGCTGCTGTAGCCTGAGGCAGATTGCTAATTCATTATCTTTATGCCGTCGGGTCAGCAGGACAGGGTCTGGGTTGATACACAGCAGATTGGTGGGTAACTTTGCAGAAATTCAGATTTAATTTATGCCCCCACGCACATCCTTCAGAATGAGCCTTCTGGTAGGGCTCAGTTTGCTGCGCGCGTGTGTTGGTGCTGGGATTCACAGGACACATCTTCTGGATGGGAAATTATTTCACTGTAATTTTGCTTACAAGGGTTCTGAGACTCCCTGCGGTAAATCCCTGGGCTGTCTTTAGTCACATTTGTCATTATTCCCTTGCCAGCACGCACGGTGTGTCCATCCAGCATTTCCATCTCACTGCTGCTCCCTCCCCAGCTTCCCTTTGGTGCTCCCAGCCTGACTGGGAGGGAGAGGGCGCTTTCCCGAGGGAGCAGCAGGAGTGGGACACAGCCAGGGGTGTTTGTCCTTGTGCTGCTCAATTACAGGTACATCTACATCATGGGCATCCAGGAGAGAAATGAGAAGCTGTTCTACAGGGTGCTGCAGGACGACATTGAGCGGCTGATGCCCATTGTGTACACCCCCACCGTGGGCCTGGCCTGCTCCCAGTACGGACACATCTTCAGGAGACCAAAGTAAGGGCACACGCTCTGCTCTTGTCCTTTCCTCTGCCTCCTCACCCGAGATTTGCAAATGGTTTGTGTCGTTTTCATCCGGGTGCGGCTTGTGCCATGTCAGGGCAGTAGAAGTCTCTTAAGATATATCTCAGGACACAGGGTATATTGAGGAACAAAACGTTTGGAAGCAGAGATGGAAATGGGTCTCGCAGATACCCCAAGCGCAGGGCTTCAGCCCCATTTCCAGCTCTTCCTGGATGCCACACGGATCTGTAATTCCGGGGGGGGGGGGATTTCCTCAGCAATCAGGGTCCCTTCCGTGGCTCTGAGGATCTGTGTCAGGACAGGGCCTCTGGAAGGGAGTGTAGATTGAAAGGGGTTTATGGACATCACCCTCAGCCCTGCTGCTGAGGGCTTCTGCAGGGGTTCCTCAGGCCCATCACTGTGTCACCCTGCAAAAAAGGGGTGTTCAGGGGTTCCTCAGGCCCATCACTGTGTCACCCTGCACAAAAAGGGTGGTTCAGGGGTTCCTCAGGCCCATCACTGTGTCACCCTGCACAAAAGGGGTGTTCAGGGGTTCCTCAGGCCCATCACTGTGTCACCCTGCACAGGAGGGTGGCTCAGGGGTTCCTCAGGCCCATCACTGTGTCACCCTGCACAGGAGGGTGGCTCAGGCGTTCCTCAGGCCCATCACTGTGTCACCCTGCACACGAGGGTGGTTCAGGGGTTCCTCAGGCCCATCACTGTGTCACCCTGCACACGAGGGTGGTTCAGGGGTTCCTCAGGCCCATCACTGTGTCACCCTGCACAAAAGGGGTGTTCAGGGGTTCCTCAGGCCCATCACTGTGTCACCCTGCACAGGAGGGTGGCTCAGGGGTTCCTCAGGCCCATCACTGTGTCACCCTGCACAGGAGGGTGGCTCAGGGGTTCCTCAGGCCCATCACTGTGTCACCCTGCACACGAGGGTGGTTCAGGGGTTCCTCAGGCCCATCACTGTGTCACCCTGCACACGAGGGTGGTTCAGGGGTTCCTCAGGCCCATCACTGTGTCACCCTGCACAAAAGGGGTGTTCAGGGGTTCCTCAGGCCCATCACTGTGTCACCCTGCACACGGGGGCTGGTTCAGGGGTTCCTCAGGCCCATCACTGTGTCACCCTGCACACGAGGGGTGTTCAGGGGTTCCTCAGGCCCATCACTGTGTCACCCTGCACAAAAGGGGTGTTCAGGGGTTCCTCAGGCCCATCACTGTGTCACCCTGCACAGGAGTGTTCAGGGGTTCCTCAGGCCCATCACTGTGTCACCCTGCACACGAGGGTGGTTCAGGGGTTCCTCAGGCCCATCACTGTGTCACCCTGCGCAAAAGGGGTGTTCAGGGTTCCTCAGGCCCATCACTGTGTCACCCTGCACAAAAAGGGTGCTTCAGGGGTTCCTCAGGCCCATCACTGTGTCACCCTGCACAAAAAGGGTGGTTCAGGGGTTCCTCAGGCCCATCACTGTGTCACCCTGCACACGAGGGTGGTTCAGGGTTCCTCAGGCCCATCACTGTGTCACCCTGCACAAAAGGGTGGTTCAGGGGTTCCTCAGGCCCATCACTGTGTCACCCTGCACAAAAGGGGTGTTCAGGGGTTCCTCAGGCCCATCACTGTGTCACCCTGCACACGAGGGCTGCTTCAGGTGGTTCCTCAGGTCTGGGACAGGAACAGATATTGTCCTTTGAGCAATTTATGTCAGCAGCTGTAAGACTTTGAATTTTAAATTGTCCTGTTTGGCATTTAGTTTTATAAAAGCAAGGTCATATTTCTAATTGTCACCCACAAAATTTTTCTGGTTTTTGGTTTGGTTTTTTTTTTCTTTCAGGGGATTATTTATTTCCATCTCAGACAGAGGCCACATTAGGTCCATTGTGAACAACTGGCCAGAGAATGACGTTAAGGTATGGTCATGGTGTGATTTAATTTCTAGTCGTTGTTCCATCCCAGCTGAGTCTTTTGAGATTTACTAGTATTTGATGGAAACATAAATATTAAGTAATGCATTCTTGGCTCATTAGTGATGCTGGCAGAATGCAGCTCATTAAGGTAATGCACATCTTGAAGATCAGTGTTTCACCCTAAATGTGAGGTTTATGGGTTGAGGAAAATATTCCTCGTGATCTGTTCTTTGTTTGACTGTACAAACATACCTCAATTTTCACCTGGGGAAAAAAACACAGCTGCTATTGAGCTAATCGTTATAAATTTCAGTGATCATGTATGATTTGACCTGTTGTTTTTTTGGTGGTTTTTTTTTTTTTTTTCCCATCAGGCTGTTGTCGTCACTGATGGAGAAAGAATATTGGGTCTTGGAGACCTGGGGGTGTATGGGATGGGAATTCCAGTGGGAAAGCTGTGTTTGTACACAGCCTGTGCAGGGATACACCCAGATAAATGCCTGCCTGTGTGCATCGACGTTGGGACTGATAACACAGTGAGTTACCACTATAAAAATGTTTTTGTTTTTTTTTTTTTTTGAAAAACATTCCATACTATAACTGGGGAATGTGGGCAAGCTGTGGTCAAAAGGAATACCCCCAAAAAGTGAGGAGAACCCCATGAGAGGCAAACACAGCCCAACCCTGCCTGGAGAAAAGGGTGCAGTGGAAGAGTTCCTAGAAAAGGGAGTTATAGGATTCTAGGGTTTTTCTCTTTTTTTTTTTTTTTTTGAGCACTGTTATTTAAGATAAAGCCGAATATTTTATGCAAAAGGTAAAAGGTTTGGAGTTCACTGTACAGTGATTTAAAAGTTCCCATTGATTTGCCCATGAAAGGGTGCATCTGGAAGTAATTGGAATGCTGGAACACTGCAAAATAGGCAGTCAGTTTTGACCTGACTTTTAAGAAGCTGGGAATGGGAATTAGATTTATTAAAGCATTTATTGTTCGCAGTATTGATTTGTTCAGTTTTAAAAGCAGCCATCGCCAGCGCCGAGTGCCAGCTGAAATTGCAGAGCGCTGATGCAGGCTGGGGCTGTGTGCCTGCAGCACCTGGGGTGTGAGCTGCGCTGGCTGTGCCCTGGGGAAGGGGCTCACCCTGCTCTCTCCCTGGCTGGTTCCCTGCAGACCCTGCTGAAGGATCCCTTCTACATGGGGCTGTACCAGAAGAGGGATCGCTCGCAGGTCTACGATGACCTGATCGACGAGTTCATGGAAGCCATCACAGACAGGTAGGGCACAGAGCAGCCCTCACAGCTGTCCCTGATCAGACACCCAGGGCATGAGGAGAGCGCCAGGGGCTGGGGCAGGCTGTGTGTCTGTCCCCCCTGTCTGTCCCTCCTCGGTGGCCCGGAGCACGCTGCCTGTGGTTATCTATCTGTGCGAGGCGCAGAACGCTGCTGAGCTCTGCCTGAGGGCAGCCTGCTGCACAGATAAGGGGTGGATGGGCTACAGGCTCTGCTGCTCTCCCCTGCCTCTGTGCAGTGCTGGGGTGTTTGCCATCCCCTCTAGGTATGGCCAGAACACGCTCATCCAGTTTGAGGACTTTGGAAACCACAATGCTTTCCGGTTCCTGAGGAAGTACAGAGAGAAGTACTGCACCTTCAATGACGACATCCAAGGTACACCCTTTGTTTGTGTTCCTGAATATCCCTGCAGGAACTCTTCCCAAAGCCACAGCCTGCCATGTAGACGTGTTCAGCTGCCCTCAGATTTGCTCTGCTCTCACAGGGACAGCCTCAGTGGCCTTGGCAGGACTGCTGGCAGCCCAGAAAGCCACTGGGAAACCACTCACAGACCAGAAAGTGCTGTTCCTTGGAGCAGGAGAGGTGAGTCCTCTTAAAAGCCCAGAGCAGCAAGAGATACTTAAAATGTGTATTTTCTCATTGTGGAGATTTGCCTTCTCTGAACCCCATTGCAGAGCTTTTCATATAAGGCCAGCTGAAATGCATTAGCAGGAAGGACTCTGCCTAAACAGGACTGTGTGAAAGGTGTTTAACATTTGCAGGGATTCACATTCTTCATTTCCCTGCACAGCCTTGAAGAAAGCACCAGGCACTTGTGTGTGTTTGAAGGGAAACTCACCATGAAATCATGGTGTAGTGAGACCATCTTGTTGGATTTTTATAGCACCGGAGGGAAGTGCAGGGAGTTCTTCTCAGCAAGGTGATTGATTCAGTTTGCAGCAGGCACCAGTCACTGGTGCTGCAGTGCCAGGAGCAGCCCTGTGCTCCTTGGTGCATCAGCACAATTGCTCCTGTGGTGCTGACAAAATGACTTCATTATCGGAGAAGCTCTCCATCTGGGGAAAGGCCTGGTGGCAGTAATTGGCCTGCTCTGCCTCATTTCTCCTGCAGGGAGGGGACAGGGCCCAGCACAGCCTGCTGCTGCCCTCTGCCAGCCCTGCCTGGGGCCGGGGCCGGGCTGGAGCACGGGGCACGCAGCCCGGGTCGGTTTGGTGGCAGCAGGGCTGGGCTGGCACAGCTCACAGCCCCGGGGAGAGCTGCCCCTGCTGTGCCAGGGGGCTGCCCCTCACAGGGGGACACTTGCTGTGTGTCAGAGCAGGCTCCCTGAGCGCTTCTGTGGGGTCTGATGGCAGACCTCTGCTGTGCCCTGTCGCAAACCCGAGTGCTTTCACCCGCCAGGCTGCCCTGGGAATCGCCAACCTCATTGTCATGGCCATGATGGAAAGCGGTGTTTCCCACGAGGAGGCCTCCAGGAGAGTGTGGATGTTTGACAAGCACGGCCTGCTGGTCCAGGTAGGGCTGCAGCACGCCTGGGAGTCCCCCAGCACAGGTGAGCCCTGCCCTGCCCTCCCCTTCCTCACAGGAGGAACCACTGCTTTGCCTGCAGGGCCGGGAGCAGAAGGTGGATCCCCACCAGGAGCCCTTTGCCCACAAGGCTCCAGAGGACATACCAAAGACATTTGTAGAGGCAGTGAATGTACTTCGGCCTTCAGCTATCATCGGTGAGTGAGCTTATTTTTCTGTAATTTGGCTTTTTACTGCCCCTCATTTGTTATCAGGGTTCTGGGCACCTCGGTGACAGCCATCTGCATTTCTGCTGATGTGAAAAAAAACATGGAAATGTGAGGTCAATTTTCTACTTGAAGATACACTGGGCTGTGGTGCTCCTTCAGAGCCTTGTGTCCTTAGTGACAGAGAGCAGCCACAACCATCGTGTTTCCTACAGGAGTTCCCTAACTGGAGCTGTGTGGGTGTTTTCTGACCCTCTGCAGTCCCCCCCTGTGGTCAGACTCTGCCAGCAGCACAGCTGGAAGCAGCAGTTCCATGCTGCAGATCACCAGCACGTCTGGGGTCACTGACATCTGTAGGTACTTATCACAGCTGTGGCTATCTGCAGAGAGCAGATAGGATTACAGGTATTTCCTGCTGTGACTGCAGTTTCCTTGGCACGTGATTTATTTGGAAAGGGAGAGGGTTTTTTGGCTGAGTACCCTGGAGCTTGTAGGCAGGGCACAAATACATCATAGCTGTGTGTTTGTACCTCTGGGTTTGGGTGTGGTCAGGAGCACCGGTGTCAGGTGTGCATTGCACAGCTAACACCCAGCAGGGATGAATCATCCACAAAGCACCTGGAATTCCCTCTTGCTTATCCAGGACCATGTTCCCTGTACTCATCAATACCAAAAAACTGTGTGAAATAGGCTTCTGGAGCACACTCAGGAGATGTTGCTGGGGAAATTGTGAGTGCCAGCCAGCCAGGAGCAGTGCCTGGCTCCATCTCCAGCTGCCAGAGGAGCCGTGCCCTGGGAGAGGCTGGAGGGCTGCCCTGAGCTCAGGGTGGGCTGCCTGTCCCTGCCTGGGGCAGCCAGCCTTGACTGTGGCTTTGTGTGTTCCCCTCTCCCCCAGGAGTGGCTGGGGCAGGCCGTCTCTTCACCCAGGACGTGCTCAAAGCCATGGCTTCCATCAACGAGCAGCCCATCATATTTGCCCTGAGCAACCCCACGGCCAAGGCCGAGTGCACAGCAGAGGAGGCCTACACGCTGACAGAGGTGGGTGAGCCGGGCTGGGGACTGCCCTGCTGGGGCTGCTGGAGCTGCTGGGGCTGCCCTGCTGGGGCTGCTGGAGCTGCTGGGGCTGCTGGAGCTGCTGGAGCTGCCCTGCTGGGGCTGCTCTGCTGGGGCTGCTGGGGCTGCTCTGCTCTGCTGGAGCTGCCCTGCTGGGGCTGCCCTGCCCTGCTGGGGCTGCCCTGCTGGGGCTGCTCTGCCCTGCTGGGGCTGCCTGAGCACCAGGGCTCAGATTGTTCTCTCACTGCTTGGGCTCAGGGCTGTGAGAACGCAGCTCTTTTCTCGCCTTCTGGCAAAAGCAGATGGGGCTGGTTGGAAAAGAGGCCTGGATTTGTAGGTGACAATGTTTTGCAAAGTTAAAGTAGCCTGAGTCTTGTTACTGCTTTTTTAAGAGAATGACCAGCACTACTGTTACATGGCTGTGATCAATTAACTCTTGTTTCTCACTGCTCTTTTTAATTATTTTGTGTTTTAATGAAGCCTGTTGGCCTCACAGCAGAGACTCAGTGCAAGCTTTGCAATGTAATGGCTGACAGAGTCCTTGGAGCAGGGCAGGAGCTGTGCTTGCACCAGTCCTGCAGGTGCCACCAGCAGTGACCCGTGGGGTCCCCAGGCAGGGGTGGCCCCTGTCCCCTCGTGTCCCCGGGCAGGGGTGGCCCTGTCCCCTCGTGTCCCCGGGCAGGGGTGGCCCCTGTCCCCTTGTGTCCCCGGGCAGGGTGGCCCCTGTCCCCTCGTGTCCCCGGGCAGGGGTGGCCCCTGTCCCCTTGTGTCCCCAGGCAGGGGTGGCCCCTGTCCCCTTGTGTCCCCGGGCAGGGTGGCCCCTGTCCCCTTGTGTCCCCGGGCAGGGGTGGCCCTGTCCCCTCATGTCCCCGGGCAGGGTGGCCCCTGTCCCCTTGTGTCCCCGGGCAGGGGTGGCCCTGTCCCCTCATGTCCCCGGGCAGGGTGGCCCCTGTTCCCTTGTGTCCCCAGGCAGGGGTGGCCCCTGTCCCTTCGTGTCCTCGGGCAGGGGTGGCCCCTGTCCCCTTGTGTCCCAGGCAGGGGTGGCCCCTGTTCCCTCGTGTCCTCGGGCAGGGTGGCCCCTGTCCCTTCATGTCCCCGGGCAGGGGTGGCCCTGTCCCCTTGTGTCCCCGGGCAGGGGTGGCCCTGTCCCCTTGTGTCCTCGGGCAGGGTAGCCCCTGTCCCCTTGTGTCCCCAGGCAGGGGTGGCCCCTGTCCCCTTGTGTCCCCAGGCAGGGGTAGCCCTGTCCCCTCGTGTCCCCGGGCAGGGGTGGCCCTGTCCCCTTGTGTCCCCGGGCAGGGGTGGCCCCTGTCCCCTTGTGTCCCCAGGCAGGGGTAGCCCCTGTCCCCTTGTGTCCCCACCACAGGGGCTGTGTCTGGCACCCTGGCACCACCAGGTGTTGGAATGAGTCAGCCGGGAGCAAACACAGCTGGTTCTGCACCCTCCCCTGGGGCCACTGCACCCTGCGGGGCTGGCACTGTGGTTTGGGCTGGTTTTTCCTTAATAGCTCTAGCATTATCCCAATAGCACATCCCATCCCTTACCGAGCCAGTCTTTTGTCACCCTGTGCAGGTTTTTGTGCCAGGCTGGGGGCCTCTGCAGGGAGCCCACGGGGAGGGAGGTGGGGCAGACACAGCAGGGCCCTGGGGCTCTGAGCAGCTGCTGGGATCCCTGTGCTGGTGCTGGTGTCTCTGTGCTGGTGCTGGTGCTGTCCTGCAGCTGCTGGGATCCCTGTGCTGGTGCTGGGATCCCTGTGCTGGTGCTGGTGTCTCTGTGCTGGTGCTCGTGTCTCCCCTGCAGCTGCTGGGATGCCTGTGCTGGTGCTGGGATCCCTGTGCTGGTGCTGGTGTCTCCCCTGCAGCTGCTGGGATCCCTGTGCTGGTGCTGGTGTCTCCCCTGCAGCTGCTGGGATCCCTGTGCTGGTGCTGGGATCCCTGTGCTGGTGCTGGTGTCTCTGTGCTGGTGCTGGTGCTCTCCTGCAGCTGCTGGGATCCCTGTGCTGGTGCTGGTGTCTCTGTGCTGGTGCTGGTGCTGTCCTGCAGCTGCTGGGATCCCTGTGCTGGTGCTGGTGCTCTCCTGCAGCTGCTGGGATCCCTGTACTGGTGCTGGTGTCTCTGTGCTGGTGCTGGTGTCTCCCCTGCAGCTGCTGGGATCCCTGTGCTGGTGCTGGGATCCCTGTGCTGGTGCTGGTGCTGTCCTGCAGCTGCTGGGATCCCTGTGCTGGTGCTGGTGTCTCCCCTGCAGCTGCTGGGATCCCTGTGCTGGCCCCAGCCCCTGCCTGCAGGCTCCAAGGCTGCAGCTCTTGAGGGCACTCATTCTTTTCTCTTTTCTCTTATTTTAATACAGTCCCGAACCAAGCGAGTGGTGTGTGAAAATGGGTGGGTGGGGAGCTTTCCTTGTCTGCTGCTGCAGACTGAGCTCCTCCCTGGCACTGCCCACGGGGCTCAGCATCACAGCCGCAGCAGTGGCAGTGTCACCCTGCCAGCGTGGCCCTCTGCTGTCCCCATCTGTCCCACGCTCCTGGGGCTGTCAGCCCAGGGAACTGCTGCTCCAGAGATCTGCAGCCCAGATGGAGCCCTGCAGTAGCAGCCTCCGGACAAAGTCTGGATCTTATCTCTTATCTGTAGGATCATCTGGGTTGGAAAAGCCCTCCAAGGCCATCGAGTCCAACCATTCCCCAGCTCGGCCAAGGCCACCCCTGTCCCATGTCCCCAAGTGCCACATGCACGTGGCTTTGAAATCCCTACAGGGATGGGCACTCCACCACTGCCCTGGGCAGCTGTGACAGGGATTGACAGAGCTTTATGTAAAGAAATTTTCTGTGCTGTCCAGCCTGAGGCCGTTCCCTCTGCTCCTGTCCCTGTTCCCTGGAGCACAGCCCGACCCCCCCGGCTGTCCCCTCCTGTCAGGAGCTGTGCAGAGCCACAAGGGCCCCCCTGATCCTCCTTTGCTCCAGGCTCAGCCCCTGCCCAGCTCCCTCAGCCTCTCCTGGGGCTCCAGCCCCTTCCCAGCTCCGTTCCCTGCCCTGGACACGCTTGTAAATTAAGGTGGTTTAATATCTCTCGGACATCTAGCATTAACCAGAGCAGTGAGCTGGGCAGTGTTTCAGTTTATAAAAATTCCAGTAGATAGGAGGCAAACAGGAGTTAGTTGTGCAGGCAAGACTTCAGCTGGCATAAGTAAATGTAAAAACTGCTGCCATCTCTCGCTGAAGGAGGCCAGGAGCACAGTTAGAGGAACCAGCCTAGTTTTTGCTTGCACTTGTTATGGAATACCAGCAGATGAAGAGATGCTCTAGGGCAGGAGGCTGAGTTTGCCGTGCTGAGTGCTGAGCCCAAGGAGCTGGCCCTCAGCGTGGCTGTCCCTGTCAGGGGCACAGGCTCCCTGGGTCAGCAGCTGGAAGAGCACCAAGCTGTTTGCAAAGTTTGAGCCCAGTGGAGAGGAGATCTTTGGGTTTTTTCCTGTTTTGGATCCCTGTGTTCTTTTATTAACGATTCTCCATGTTCCCAGTTACTTGTACGTGTGGGTTATTTGGACAATTGAGCAGTGCTGGTCAGCAAATGAACTGGTGTAGTTTTGTTCCGGTCCTTACTCATAAATTCTGCAATGTTTGTGTCTCTAAACTTTCCTGCAGCCCAGCTGTTCTGTTTTCACGGCGCTCTTTGGTTCCCTGAGATGTCCTCAGCCGGACATTAGCTTGCCTTTCAGAATGTATTTTCCCTTCGAGATGCAGTAATTACCCGGGAAATGGCTTCCAGAGCCCTGACTGTTGTGTGGCTCCCTGGAAATCTCCAGCTCCGCGGGCTGTGTCGCGTAGCTCATGCAGTCCGTCAGGCTGTCGGGGATCAGAGCTGTCACCCCGTGTGTCCCCGGGCCTCGGGACAGCCTGGTCCTGCACCAGAGGCAACAAACAAACAAAGACACCATCCTGACCTTTCCTTCCTCGTTTTTTTCCCACTAGACGGCCCCTGTAAAAGGCTGTCGATGCCCCTGTGTGTTCTGAGGGCTTCTGCTGCCTTTTAATGTGCTTTGTCTTTTGGTCCTGCACCCTCCTGCACCCATCTGCTTTGCTCCCTGCACAAAAAGGCTTTTGTCCTGGGTATGCCCTGACACCCAAACACAGTTCCAGAGCCTCCAGCCTCTTTGGTAATTTGTTTTCAAACACAGTAGTCCTGGGAGCCTTAAAGGTTTTAAACTCATGTTCTTAAACCTGTTACTCAAAGTCAAGATTTTTTTGCTTTCAGTGGCTTTACTGCTTGAGAAGAGGCTCATTTATCTAGAGGGCGTGGTTCACACTCAGATACGTTTTGATATTTTGTGCAAATTGAAATCCTTTCCAAAGGAAGGATGAGCAAACCTCATTATTCTCTGCTCTGGTTGCTCTCAGCAGCAGCAGCAGCAGCAGCAGCAGCAGTCTGACACAGCAGTTCCTCCCTCTAGCCCCACACCCTCGAGCAGGAAAGTGACCTTTTATTGTGCTCCAGCCTGCTCTGGCAGTGGCCATTGCTCATGAGTCTGCAGGGTCCCTGTGGCTGTGGTGCCAGAAAGGGTTAACACAGCAGCACTGCATCCTGCACAGGGTGCTGGAAAGGGTTAACAGAGCGGCACTGCATCCTGCACAGGGTGCTGGAAAGGGTTAACACAGGAGGGCTTCGTGTGTCAGTCCCTCCAAGCAGGTGGGATGTGCCCCGTGTCCTGCCCAGAGCAGGCTGATCAGTGCCCCGTGTCCTGCTCACAGCAGGGTGATCAGTGCCCCATGTCCCCTGCCCAGAGCAGGGTGATCAGTGCCCCATGTCCCCTGCCCAGAGCAGGGTGATCAGTGCCCCATGTCCCCTGCTCACAGCAGGGTGATCAGTGCCCCATGTCCCCTGCCCAGAGCAGGGTGATCAGTGCCCCATGTCCTGCCCAGAGCAGGGTGATCAGTGCCCCATGTCCCCAGCCCAGAGCAGGGTGATCAGTGCCCCATGTCCTGCTCACAGCAGGGTGATCAGTGCCCCGTGTCCTGCCCAGAGCAGGGTGATCAGTGCCCCATGTCCCCTGCCCAGAGCAGGGTGATCAGTGCCCCATGTCCTGCCCAGAGCAGGGTGATCAGTGCCCCATGTCCCCTGCCCAGAGCAGGGTGATCAGTGCCCCATGTCCTGCTCACAGCAGGGTGATCAGTGCCCCATGTCCCCAGCCCAGAGCAGGCTGATCAGTGCCCCATGTCCCCTGCTCACAGCAGGGTGATCAGTGCCCCATGTCCTGCCCAGAGCAGGGTGATCAGTGCCCCATGTCCTGCTCACAGCAGGGTGATCAGTGCCCCATGTCCCCTGCTCACAGCAGGGTGATCAGTGCCCCATGTCCCCTGCTCACAGCAGGGTGATCAGTGCCCCATGTCCCCAGCCCAGAGCAGGGTGATCAGTGCCCCATGTCCCCTGCCCAGAGTAGGGTGATCAGTGCCCCATGTCCTGCCCAGAGCAGGGTGATCAGTGCCCCATGTCCCCTGCCCAGAGCAGGGTGATCAGTGCCCCATGTCCTGCCCAGAGCAGGGTGATCAGTGCCCCATGTCCCCTGCCCAGAGCAGGGTGATCAGTGCCCCATGTCCCCTGCTCACAGCAGGGTGATCAGTGCCCCATGTCCCCAGCCCAGAGCAGGGTGATCAGTGCCCCATGTCCCCTGCCCAGAGTAGGGTGATCAGTGCCCCATGTCCCCAGCCCAGAGCAGGGTGATCAGTGCCCCATGTCCTGCCCAGAGCAGGGTGATCAGTGCCCCATGTCCCCAGCCCAGAGCAGGCTGATCAGTGCCCCATGTCCTGCCCAGAGCAGGGTGATCAGTGCCCCATGTCCCCTGCTCACAGCAGGCTGATCAGTGCCCCATGTCCCCTGCTGGCCCCTGGCTCTCCGTGCCCCATGTCCCCTGCTGGCCCCTGGCTCCCGGTGACTCCAGGCTCTGTCCCTGCCCAGCTGCTGCTGGCTCCAGGCTCTGTCCCTGCCCAGCTGCCACCCTGACCCTTCTCCCTCCCTTCCTCCCGGCAGGGCCGGTGCCTGTTTGCCAGCGGCAGCCCCTTTGAGCTGGTCACTCTGAAGGATGGGAGGACCTTCAAACCAGGCCAAGGAAACAACGCTTACATCTTCCCAGGTAATGAATGGAACTGTCACCCTTTAATCTCTGAGGCTGGCCTGCCTGCACCTTTCCTTGGGTGCAGAGGCACAGTCAGCGCAGCAGCGTGCAGAGGCGTTGCCAGCATTCGAGAGCTTGGAGAAATGAGTGGCTGGATGACAGACAGTCCAGGCTGGATGTGGGGCACATGCATCCACAGTGAGCAATCCCAGCTGGATTCCACTGAGAAAACAGAAGGGTGCTGTTAAAGGCTCTGGGAGCTGCTGCTTGTTTGGAGAGGAAAGGAGAAAAGATGTTAATATGCACTTGGAGTTATGTTAATAACTCTCAGAGTTAACAGTTCTTGAAGTTGTATCTGCGCAAGGGGGGCAGAAAAGTAGTACTGGGGATGCTCCTGTGCCTTGCCCTTCCCTCCCTGAGCTGCAAAGCTCCAGCCCTTCCAGCAGCCACCTGCTGTGGCCGTGGCTGCACCCATGGGTGCTAGCAGTGCTGTGAGTGTGGAGGGTGTCCCTGCCGAGGCGGGGGGCGGGACAAGGTGATCTTCAACCCGAGCCACGCCGTGGCTCTGTCGGTGTGTGCAGAAAGCTGCAGGAGGGTTTTCAGGGATTGCACTGGAGGATGGCTGGCAGCAGCTCCTTGCAGCAGGCTGCAGTTTACAGTGCACCTTTAAAGTGAAGTGTCCCTAACTGGCAGTGATTTCTCGTAGGCGTGGCTCTGGCCGTGATCCTCAGCAGCGTCAGGCACATCAGTGATAAGGTTTTCCTGGAGGCTGCCAAGGTAAGTCTGGCAGCAGAGCAGGCTGTGCTGCTGACATGGCAGGGATGGCTTGACGGGCGCCCCTCTCGAATTCTGGTGAAGCACAGTGGTTTCCTCTTTGGTTTCTGTTGGCTTGTCCCTCCGCAGTGGGAAAAAAAAAATGTCGTTTTGACCAAACAAAGTTGTTTTTTGCCAAGAATCAGGTTCCGTTGCAGTTGTGATGAGGTAGCAAGCGTGTCCCTGTGTGAGTTACTGTGGCAGCAGGGCTGTCCCCTGCCCTGCCCTGCCCTGGGTTCTGCAGCTGGCTCTGTGGCCAGGGCTTCCTGTAGCCGTGGGGGATTCATCCCCCAGAATACCAGAGTTCATTTTGCTAAATGTTTGCAGTCAGTGCGCTGGTTCTCAGTTCCTCAGATCCTCAGTGCCTCACTCCAGTGCTTTGGGAGCACTCTGGTGCCAACAGCACTGCAGCTTGATGCTCTCAGGTCTTCTGTTATTAATCACATTTGGTAAATAAAGTCACATTAGTAAATAAAAAGTGTTTGTTTCTCTGACTCAGGCATTGGCAGAACAGTTGACAGATGAAGAGCTTGCACAAGGAAGACTTTATCCTCCACTGTCCAATATCAGGGAAGTTTCTATTTATATTGCTGTCAAGGTGAGTATGAAATATAAAATTGCACAGCAGTAAAAGTGGTTTATGTGTACATTAACCTGCTGAGTTGCACAGAATATGACCCTTGAATATGAGGTGCTTGGGCAACACCCGGTTCTTTGTGCCTGCAATGAGAGAAATGTATCAAAATGTTCCCTTTGTTGGATGCTTCAGCTTGGCAGCCATGATGGGCCAAAATCGCTCCCCTCTGACTCCTGAAATTCAATTTAGAGATCCCAGCTAAGGCGTGTGGGGACGTAAAGACACTGAGGTGCTGAGGAGAGAAGACAAAGGACTCTGCATGATTCACTGTGAATTGAGCAAAAGCCATTTATTGTGCTTCTAAACATTGTTTATATTTACTTCTCATCTTGGCTTACACAGCCACGCATTGTTTGATTGGTAGCTCTGCTTTGTCCATGCCTCTCTTGTTTGATTGATTGATTGGTTGCTTGGTAGCTCTGTCTGTCCATGCATGGTTTGGTTGGCAGCTCTGTCTGTCCATGCATGGTTTCATTATTAGCTCTGTCTGTCCATGCATGGTTTCATTATTAGCTCTGTCTGTCCATGCATGGTTTGGTTGGTAGCTCTGTCTGTCCATGCATGGTTTGGTTGGCAGCTCTGTCTGTCCATGCATGGTTTTGTTGGTAGCTCTGTCTGTCCATGCATGGTTTCGTTGGTAGCTCTGTCTGTCCATGCATGGTTTCATTGGTAGCTCTGTCTGTCCATGCATGGTTTCATTATTAGCTCTGTCTGTCCATGCATGGTTTCATTGGTAGCTCTGTCTGTCCATGCATGGTTTGTTGGTAGCTCTGTCTGTCCATGCATGGTTTCATTATTGGCTCTGTCTGTCCATGCATGGTTTGGTTGGCAGCTCTGTCTGTCCATGCATGGTTTGGTTGGCAGCTCTGTCTGTCCATGCATGGTTTCATTGGTAGCTCTGTCTGTCCATGCATGGTTTGGTTGGCAGCTCTGTCTGTCCATGCATGGTTTCATTGGTAGCTCTGTCTGTCCATGCATGGTTTGGTTGGCAGCTCTGTCTGTCCATGCATGGTTTCATTGGTAGCTCTGTCTGTCCATGCATGGTTTGGTTGGCAGCTCTGTCTGTCCATGCATGGTTTCATTATTAGCTCTGTCTGTCCATGCATGGTTTCATTATTAGCTCTGTTTGTCCATGCATGGTTTCATTATTAGCTCTGTTTGTCCATGCATGGTTTAGTTGGCAGCTCTGTTTGTCCATGCGTTGTTTGGTTGGCAGCTCTGCTTTGCCCATGCATTGTTTCATTGGTAGCTCTGTTTGTCCATGCATAGTTTCATTATTAGCTCTGTCTGTCCATGCGTTGTTTGGTTGGCAGCTCTGTCTGTCCATGCATGGTTTGGTTGGCAGCTCTGTCTGTCCATGCATGGTTTGGTTGGCAGCTCTGTCTGTCCATGCATTGTTTCATTGGTAGCTCTGTTTGTCCCTGCATAGTTTCATTATTAGCTCTGTCTGTCCATGCGTTGTTTGGTTGGCAGCTCTGCTTTGCCCACGAGACAAGCAGGCATCTTTTTATTAATCTAACTGCTAGAAGCTGTGAGCACCATTTACTCGGGCTGACACCCCTTGCCTGTGAGCAGCTTTTCTGCCTCTCCTCTGTGCTTGCCCATGCCCTTGTCGTGCGCAGGATGCCCCCTGTCTGGCAGAGGAGCTGTTCCTTCGCAGCGCGCGTTTCCCGGCCGTGCCTGGCGGCGCGTGCGCTGCCGCAGGCTCCGAGCCGCGCTGTCCCCCCTCCCCAGGTGATGGAGTTCCTGTACGCCAACAACATGGCCTTCCACTACCCCGAGCCGGCCGACAAGAACCGCTACATCCGCTCCAAGGTGTGGAGCTACGAGTACGAGTCCTTCATGCCGGACGTGTACGACTGGCCCGAGTCCAAGGTGCACTGACCAGCCCCGCGCCCGCTCGCAGGCAGCGCCGCCACTCTGCAGGGATCCCCTCCCTCCCTCCCTCCCTCCTCAGACCAACTCTAATCATGATCTTTGACTCCTCTAATTTATTTGCGCTCATTTCGTTGCCTTTTTTTTGTTGTTGTTGTTGTTGTTTTTTCCCCCCTTACGCCCTGTTTTTCACCTGATTTCTCCCAAGTACCTGATAAACTGTACGGATAATGGCATCTGCCACAGGGATGAGAGAGCCCTCCAAAATTAATTTAAACAATAGCATTGCATTTATGGCTTAGAGCCAGCACCACACCGAAGAATTCCATTAATGATATTTCAGCTACATGCATTTGATGATAAACTGTAGCTCTCTCATCACTGCTGATATCCAGAATTACTTATTTCTGCCTTTAATAATCAGTCTTCTAATTGTCCTAGTGTTGTCACACTGCATTAGCTGTGACATCAAGGGAGACCACTTGTCCTAGAAAAAGCAAAAGGGCACTTAAAGACAACTTAGAGAGTCTGATGGGCCTTCTGTTTTGTTTAATGTTTAAAGACTCCCATGTCCAGACATCCTTGTGGCATTGTCTGCTGTTTCCTTGAGGAGCAGCGAGATGTTCATGTGTGGGGTCTGCAGCAAGTTTGCAGCTTTGTTTTCATCACTCTGTGAAATCCGTTCTCAGGAAAAATGTAAGCTAGTTCAAATTGTCCTTGGGAAGCCTGAAAATAATACTGATCACTTAATTGCTTTTAAAAACAAAGCCGTGCTGTCGAAGAATAAATTTTATTGTGTAGAGGTAGGATCTGAGGTAATTTATGGAACTCTTTTTAGAGATTTTACTAGGAGATTTTAAGCAATGGACTGCAAAATTATTTACCAAAGGAACTTTACTTAATTTTTTAAAATTTTTTCAAGTTTCTGTTTTATTTAAGCCAGGTTGTTTTCTCCCTTGTTCTCAGAACAAGACTCGCGTGTGATGTTTTGTGACGCTGCTGACTCGAGGGCTCCAAAGTGGCCTCAGCTGGAGGCAGCAGCCCGTAGGCAGGGCTGGTTCCAGGTGCCGGCAGGGCTGGAGCAGGAGTGCTGGCAGGCAGCTGCTCACACCAGCGAGTCTGCTGCACGCTCCCTGAGGCCCCGGTCCCACCCGCCCTGTCAGTGTGAGCACCAAAAGGTGCAGTGCTGCAAGCCCTGCCCTGATCGCTCCAGCTTCCTGCCCTTACAGGCCCGGTTTGTCAGAGTCCCTGCGTGACAGCAGAAGTTCCCAGCTCAGCTTTTCCTTGCCAGGGCAGTGCTGCACCTTTGCTGCAGGTGCCGCAGTGTACGCTCCCCCAGTTGCCTTGGGGCGAGGCCCAAGGGCCCTGGTCACGGCACAGGGACAGGCACAGGCCCCGCGTGTGCTCCCTGCCCTGAGAGCAGCCGCCTGCCAGGAGCAGAAACAAAGACACCAGGCTGCTCCAGTTTGCTGCAGCAAGGCAGGAGAAGGGCAGGGGTAAATAAACAGGTGGATGTGCCAGCAGTGCTGCACTGGCAGACATCATCCAAAGAGATAAAGCAGAGCTTGCTCAGGATATTTACCCATGGCAAGCACTGCTCTCGTATCCTCAGTTACAAAGGAAAATGCAGTCTCCGCAGAACAGGCCAGAACAGAGCAGGGAAAATGGCCCCAGTACCCCCTCGGGCACCTACAGCCTGATCTCTGGCTCTAAAACTGTATTCACACAAAGAACAGTAAACTTTGGGAAGGTGCTGCCTGTGTGGGCAAAGAAGACTGATTATATAAACGCAGAAAAGAGTGATGTGGGGAAAAAACTGTGGTGTTCAAGCTGTGGTAAAGTGTTGTGTGGTGGGGCTCGAAGTGCTTCACTGCTGAGCGCTGAGATGCACAGGAGCTTGCACTTGCAGGTGAATGTACAAAAGACACCAACACACACACAGACATAGGATGTTTTTACAAAGAGTGCTTTTTTCATCTATTTTTGCTATTGCCTTGTTTGTATCGTATTTAAATTAGTGATCTTACTGAAAAAGAAATTATTTATTCAATGTATGAATTATTTTTTGCCTTCTGAAAGTCCAGCTCTATCTGAATCCTGTTGCACTGTGCCAGTGGAGTTCTGCATCACTGGATTCCGGAGTGCTGGGAACACACAGCTTCCTCCCTCCTGCCAGCAGCCAGTTAGGCAGATGAGTGACAAAAACCCCCAAAACGCACCCATCCCGTGTCCCTTCAGGCTGACTGTTTGTTCCCAAGGATTGCAGCTGCTGTCCATAGCCAGTGGCCCTTCTCGATGGCGCTCAGGAAAAGCTGCGGCTTGGGGAGGCAGCAGGGCCCTGCTTTGGGCAGGAGCGGTCCCGGTCCCAGAGGGAGCAGCCCCTGCCCGTGCTGGCACCGCCTGCCTCCCCGCTGTCCCGCCCGGCACCGCTCAGACCCGGCCGGCAGCGGGATTCCCCAAGCACAAACGCTTCCGCGCAGGGATCCTGCCGGGAATGCCGCTGCGGAGGTGAGGGAGCAGCAGTCCCTAGCAGAGCTGCGGGCCCGTCAGGAGCAGGAGCAGCCCCGGGCTGTGCTGGCGGCGCGGCTGGCTCTGTCCCCTGTCCCGGCTGGGAGGTGCCGGCCAGCCCTGAGCCAGCACGGCCTCCTGGGCTCCGTGTGCCAGGCTCTGGGCATCCCCTGCAGCTTGCAGCACGGACACGGTGGGGTTTGCCCTTCCACGTGCAGCCATTGTTTCCTGTTGGCAACAGGTAACCGGTCGGCTCACAGAGTTTTAAGTCCATTTCACTCTCATCTTCTCCTGAAGTAATTTTTTTTCACACATAGGATTTTGAGATACATAGATTCATGTTCAGTTTTCCTTCAGGTACAATTAATCCTTGAACTAATTGCAACTGCTAATCTTGCTGGCTAGTAAGGAACCAGTTTCCTTTTTCATATTCTACTTAACACGATTTTTTCTGTTTGCTGGTTTATTCAGAATATTTACTGGTCTTTATCTGTACAGAAAATTCTCTTAGACAGTATGCAAAGGGAAACAGGTGTCACCAGGATGCATTTTGTCATGTTACATAGTGTAAGTTAAAAAAATACGTCACCTAAAGGACCACCAGTGTTGTAGCTTGTCACACAGCCCCTGTGACTTGCCCTCCAAATGATTTTGTAAAAGACTGTCTTCCATGTCTCCTTGGGGTATGCAGAACCCTTCTGAGAGGATCAGGAGCTTGGGTGAGGTCAGTCTTCCAGGATTTGTCCAATCCTTGCTTCCTTAAAATCAGCAGGAGCAGGACTGAGCCTCTTGGCAGCAAGCTGTAGGAGCTTTTGGGGAGAGTAAAGCTGTCTGATGAAGCACAGCCTTTCTTCATAAAATAGCTGTGGTTTTCTTCAAAGGTGTTGCAGAGGTTTGTGTGTTCCTGAAGCCTCTGCCCAGCTGCCAACGTGACATGTAGAAGGACATTAAAATGTTGTCTGATACATTTTAAACCCCCCCCAGAGGGATGCGTGGCACAAGTTCTCGGTTACATTTGTGGGCAGTGATGCATCCTGATCCGTTGTGTTCGTTTTCCAAGCTTCAAACCAAGTGACACTTTACCTGCAGAGTGGTGTGTAACAGGTTTCCTGTGGTCGGTGCGTGTCTTCCTCTTGTACTGTTGTTTCCAGCACGCTGTTTTACGGGGATAAAGTAACTCTGTCACACTCCTCTGGTAGTACCTGCCAAGATGAACGATACACCTTTTAGTTTCTCGTTAGCAGCCCTCCCCTCCGTGGTGACTGTTCCTGTGGGAGAGTGGGGATCACTATTGTACAGCTCCCACCCAGGTTTCAGTTCAGCTGACTCCAGCCCCGGCAGTCCCGGCTGGTTTTGCTTGGCTGCAGAGGGGCGCAGCCGCAGAGCTGTCTGCAGCTCTCAGGTCAGTGCGAGAGCAGCCAGGGCTGCAGTCTCGCTGCAGTGCTTCCAGCTGGATGAGCCACTGTCCTTTCTGTTCTCGGGACGATCCAAGCGCTGCCCCGTTCCGTAGCAGCCACGGGCGGCGGGCAGGGACTGGTGTTGCACAGGAGGAGGAAACCCAGAGCAAAGCTCTGCTGCACTGGCCTGGCAGCTGAATTTGGGCAAAGCCGCTCAGCTGCTGCTGCTGCTGTAGGCACATCTGGCTCGCTGTGCGTGGGCCTGCCTGCCCTGCCTGCTCCCGTGGGACGACCCAGCAGAGCTCCGAGCGCTTCCCCCGTGCCTCCCGCTCTCCCTGGGGATGGCAAGACTCACCCGGGCCCCAGGGGCCGCGGCTGCAGCTGGAGGAGCAGGTTCTGTCACCGTGTCCTGCTGGTGCTGCAGCAGCCCCGAGCTGGCTGGTGGCGCTCCCCAGACTCGTGGGGCTGGCGCCAGGCTGAGCTCAGCTCTCCACCTACCATCGGCTTCGGCTCATCCGCTCTTCGGCCAGATCCTTCCTGACGGGAATGAAAATACTCTTAGGACTAAAGATGGCTGCCTCGTCAACAAAACAGCAAAATAACCTGCATTTATTTCTATCTTAAACATATCTACCTTATGCAAATCAATGTCAGCCTGCTGGGGCGCTTGTGAGAACAGTTTCCAGCCTGATCTGTGCGGGGTTGGCTGTGCCTGGGAGGGTCATTGCTCAGCTGAAACTAAAACTGTATGTAAAATGTGAAGTGGTTGGGGTTTCTTCCTACTTTATAACGTTGTAACTCTATTGAAATGTGTGTTCTAGTCTTCTATTTTCTTAGTAAAATGCATTCCCTTTGCCTAAGTCGTACCTGATGTTTTTTATTCTGAGGAAAAAAAAAAACACCAAAAATGCTGGATCTGTTCAGGACTGGGAAAAGTCCCTTTGCCAAAGGGCTCTGTAAATTTTTGCTTGTGATGATCTTTAAGGTCTTTTCCTAGAATCATGCACTCAAAAGATGGTTTGAGTTGGAAGGGAACCTAAACAACCATCCCGTTCCACCCCTGCCATGGGCAGGGACACCTTCCACTGTGCCAGGCTGCTCCAAGCCCCATCCAGCCTGGCCTGGACACTGCCAGGGATCCAGGGGCAGCCACAGCTGCTCTGGGCACCCTGGGCCAGGGCCTGCCCACCCTCCCAGCCAGCAATTCCTAATTGCCAAGAGCCCAAAATCTGTGCCTGCCCTCTGGCAGTGGGAGCCATTGCCTGGGTGCTGTCCCTGCAGGCCTTGTCCCCAGTCCCTGGGCAGCTCTGCTGGAGCCCCTGGAGGCCCTGGCAGGGGCTCTGAGGTGTCCCTGGAGCTTCTCTTGTGCAGCTCAACAGCCCCAGCTGTGCCAGGCTGGCTCCAGAGCAGAGGGGCTCCAGCCCTGGCAGCAGCTCCGTGGCCTCCTCTGCACTGGCTGCAGCAGCTCCAGCTCCTTGTGCTGCTGGAGCCAGGGCTGGGGCAGCTCTGCAGGTGGGCTCTCACCTGAGCCCCGGGGCACAGGGGCAGGATCCCCCCTGCCCTGCTGCCCACGCTGGGGCTCAGCCCGGGCAGGGCTGTGCTCCTGCAGCCCTGGGAGCCCGGCGGCCCCAGCAGTGCCAGCCCCGCACTCAGCGCTGCCTCCCCTCCACGTCTCCTCACCAGCACAAGCAAACTCCCCAAAAAGGGGACTTGGAAAAGGAAAAGGTGTTTCAGAACTAGAACGTTGCACCTTCCTGCCTTCCTGGTGTTGAGCTGCCCTTTGAATACAGAACAGAATGGAAAAAGATGTGCAAAGTACCTCGTCCCCTGGAAAATACAATCTATTTTTGCTGAATACCGGGGATTTTGGCAAGGTGCTGTCACAGCCACTCCAATAAGAACCAAGAAAAATGGGAATTTTAAAAAATTGTTATATTGCCTGGGCTGATCGCTCCGCGAGGGCAACAGGGCAGGGGGTTCAGGCTGGGGCAGGTCCAGCTCTCACCCACAGCACCCCCAGCTCCTTCTCCCAGGGCTGCTCCCTCTGCTCAGCCCCAGCCCGGGTTCATCCCGGCGTTGCCCGGAGCCGGTGCAGCTCCAGCACTCGTTCGGGCCGACACAGTCGGTGCGAGGGCGCGATCCGCCCCGCGCTCCCTCGGCCGCAGGGCGGGCTCTCCTCACGGCCCGCCCGCCCCGCCTGGCGCCGCCCGCCCGAGAGGTAAGGCCGGAACCGGGCCCGGGCTGGAACCGGGACCCGGCCGGGGGCCGGGGCTGGGTCGGGAGCGGGGCCGGGCCCCCTCAGCCCATCCCGGTGTCCCCGCCGGCCCCACCGCGTGTCCTGAGCACCGAGCCCGGGCCGGGAGCGCGGGCGGAGCCGGGGGCGGCTGAGGGGAGCTCGGCCCGGGGTGCCGAAAGGGAGAGCTCGGAGCCCGGCAGGGCCTCCAGGGGCTCCGGGAGAGCTGCCCAGGGACTGGGGACAAGGCCTGCAGGGACAGCACCCAGGCAATGGCTCCCACTGCCAGAGGGCAGGCACAGATTTTGGGCTCTTGGCAATTAGGAATTGCTGGCTGGGAGGGTGGGCAGGCCCTGGCCCAGGGTGCCCAGAGCAGCTGTGGCTGCCCCTGGATCCCTGGCAGTGTCCCAGGCCAGGCTGGATGGGGCTTGGAGCAGCCTGGGACAGTGGAAGGTGTCCCTGCCCATGGCAGGGGGTTGGAATAAAAGTATTTTCAATACAAATATTTTCAAGTATTTCCTTCCAGCCCAAACCATTCAATTCTTGTATGATCCAATGATTTTACACAGAGGAAAAGGAAAATGCAAATAGTTGCATTTGCAAAGTGTTTATTTCTGCATTTGGTCTGAGATAGACATGAATCATGGCTCTCCCCGAGCCCCCCTGGTCAGGTTCCACCTTGGTGTGCTTGGGACGACCCTGCAAGCCCACCTGGGAAGAGAGCACTTTTTTCTGGAATTCCAGAATCCTGGAATGGTTTGGGATAGAGGGTCCTCAGAGCCCACCCAGCGCCACCCCTGCCATGGCAGGGACACCTTCCACTGTCCCAGGCTGCTCCAAGCCCCATCCAGCCTGGCCTGGGACACTGCCAGGGATCCAGGGGCAGCCACAGCTGCTCTGGGCACCCTGGGCCAGGGCCTGCCCACCCTCCCAGGGAACAAAAACTGGGAGGCTGTGGAAACTCATCTAAAAACAACTGATCTTGAGAAATTATTTTGAAAGCTATCTGAAGATATTAAGGCGCCCGGAGTTTTAAATCCTTCTGAAAAGAAGGCAGGAGCAAATTCTGGGAGGACTGGGGCTGGAGGAATCCCACTCCATGAGGTGGGAGAGCAGTGGGCTGTCCATGTGGGCCCTGCCAGGCTCCTCCTGCAGGCACCCTCACGGACGCATCCACAGCTGGGCACAGGTATTTGGGGTGAAACAGGTGCTCCCTGCCTGTGCCCGCGGGTCACCCCTGCCTCTCTGAAGTTGCTCTGGGGGAAGTGATCCTTCCCCCTCTGCATCTCCGGGCTGCCCGCTCCCGAAATCCGGGAATGGCGTTTAAACGTCAGCAGGGACTGCTGGGTGAAACTCATCCTGAAACGCTCCTAGAGGGAACACTTGCACAGGAAAACTCAACATTTAAGCGGAGCTCAGAGGAAATAAATTATTTATTCATTTATTGGGTGGGGTTAGAGCTTAGAGTTGTTCCAACTGGATAGGGCTGTTTTCTCTGGGAATCCACACAGGTCTTGTGCTTGGGCTGTGTGTTTGCAATCTTCCAGGACATAAGAAGGAAATCTCTGCTTTTAAATAATGTGTTGTCTGAAAGTGATATCCTGCTCTAGGCAGGTTTTACTTTTATGTTTTAAGGGAAAGGGAATTTTATCCTCACACTGAACTGTGGAGGATGCCTTCACTTCAAACAAAAATGTTTGTTGGTTTCCCTGCACAAATGCATCAAATCACAGAATATCCCAAGTCGTAAGGGACTCCCAAGGATCCCCCAGTCCAGCTCCTGCCCTGCACAGACCCCCAGCAATCCCACCCTGAGCATCCCTGGCAGTGCTGTCCAAAGGCTTCTGGAGCTCTGGCAGCCTCGGGGCTGTGCCCATTCCCTGGGGAGCCTGGGCAGTGCCAGCACCCTCTGGGGAAGAGCCTTTCCCTGATACCCAACCTAAACCCTCCTGGCACAGCTCCAGCCGTGCCCTGGGAGCTGTTCCTGTCCCAGAGCCTGGCACACGTGTTCTGTGTTCCAGCAGGCACCTGCTCTGTGTTCTGTGTCCCAACAGGCACCTGGTGTGTGCTCCGTGTCCCAACAGGCACCTGCTCTGTGTTCCGTGTTCAAACAGGCACCTGGTGTGTGTTCTGTGTCCCAGCAGGCACCTGGTGTGTGTTCTGTGTTCAAACAGGCACCTGGTGTGTGTTCTGTGTCCCAGCAGGCAGCCGCTCCGTGCTCAGTGGCTCCGTGCTCCGTGTCCCAGCAGGCAGCCGCTCCGTGCTCCGTGTCCCAGCAGGCACCTGCTCTGTGTTCCGTGTTCAAACAGGCACCTGGTGTGTGCTCCGTGTCCCAGCAGGCACCTGGTGTGTGTTCTGTGTTCAAACAGGCACCTGCTCTGTGTTCTGTGTCCCAGCAGGCAGCCGCTCTGTGCTCAGTGGCTCCGTGCTCCGTGTCCCAGCAGGCAGCCGCTCCGTGCTCCCGGTGCCGCCCTCCCGGGATGTCTCTGGATGTCACCTTCCTGGGCACGGGCGCGGCCTTCCCGAGCCCGTCCCGCGGGGCCTCGGCGCTGGTGCTGCGCAGGGCAGGGCAGTGCTGGCTCTTCGACTGCGGCGAGGGGACGCAGACACAGCTCATGAAGAGCCACCTGCGAGCAGGTCTGTGCCCTGAGGGCAGGGGCAGCTTCGGGAGGTGCCACCGCGCAGCCCGGGGTGCGGCAGCCGGGGCAGGGCAGGGCTGGGCTGGGCAGGGCTGGGCTGGGCTGGGCTGGGCTGGGCAGAGCAGAACTGGGCTGGGCAGGGCTGGGCAGGACTGGTCTGGGTAGGGCAGGGCTGGGCAGGGCAGGGCAGGCAGGGCTGGGCTGGGCTGGACAGGGCAGGGCTGGGCTGGGCTGGGCTGGACAGGACAGGGCTGGGCAGGGCTGGGCTGGGCTGGGCTGGACAGGGCAGGGCTGGGCTGGGCTGGACAGGGCAGGGCTGGGCAGGGCAGGGCTGGGCTGGGCAGGGCTGGGCTGGGCTGGGCTGGGCAGGGCTGGGCTGGGTTGGGCAGAGCAGGGCAGGGCTGGGCAGGGCTGGGCTGGGCAGGGCTGGGCTGGGCTGGGCTGGGCTGGGCTGGACAGGACTGGGCAGGGCTGGGCTGGGTTGGGCAGAGCAGGGCAGGGCTGGGCTGGGCTGGGCTGGGCAGGGCAGGGCTGGGCAGGACTGGGCTGGACTGGGCTGAGCTGGGCTGGGCAGGGCTGGGCAGGACTGGGCTGGGCTGGGCAGGGCAGGGCTGGGCAGGGCAGGGCAGGGCAGGGCTGGGCAGGGCTGGGCAGGGCAGGGCTGGGCTGGGCTGGGCTGGGCTGGGCTGGGCTGGGCTGGGCTGGGCTGGGCAGGGCAGGGCAGGGCTGGGCAGGGCTGGGCAGGGCAGGGCTGGGCTGGGCTGGGCTGGGCTGGGCTGGGCTGGGCTGGGCTGGGCTGGGCAGGGCAGGGCAGGGCTGGGCAGGGCTGGGCAGGGCAGGGCTGGGCTGGGCTGGGCTGGGCAGGGCAGGGCTGGGCTGGGCTGGGCTGGGCTGGGCTGGGCTGGGCTGGGCTGGGCTGGGCTGGGCAGGGCAGGGCAGGGCTGGGCAGGGCTGGGCAGGGCAGGGCTGGGCTGGGCTGGGCTGGGCAGGGCAGGGCTGGGCTGGGCTGGGCTGGGCTGGGCTGGGCTGGGCTGGGCTGGGCAGGGCAGGGCTGGGCAGGGCAGGGCAGGGCTGGGCTGGGCTGGGCTGGGCTGGGAGCGCCGGCGGGGCTGCCTTGGGTGGGGCTGCCAGACCTGCTCCGCAGCCATCTCTGGCCGCCCCCGGGCCCGACCTGCCCCGCAGCCGTCTCTGCCCCCCTCGGCACAGAGCTGCCTCCCGCAGACAATCGGAATTAATTAATTCATCGCCCTCGGCAATGTCGAGCGGGTTGAAACAGGAACGGTTTGGTTGTTGTTTGTCTGGAGGCAGCTCTAGACAAACCTGCGGTGAGCCTTCCTGTGGGTAAATGTCCCTCTTCAAGCGAGGCTGTGTGTGTTGGGGGTAACTTTCACCTTTTGGCAAACGAATCAGGAATAAAGCTCACCTCACTGCCACAGCCGCTGTGCTTCCACAGTCCTCAGTGGCCAGAGCTGACTTCTCTCCCCCAAAGAATGAAGATGAATTGTCAGTTACAAACAGAAATACAAGCTTCTGCTCCTCCAAAACCCATCAGGGAATTTAATGTCAGGTAGATGGAGTAACTTCTATGAAATTCTTTACTGAAATCACCTTAAAACAAAAGAAGGGGACTCTGTCATTCCTGTGGCTCAGTCCCAGCAGGTGCTGGAGGGATTGCCTGGCTGTGTGGAGATGGGAGTTCAGCCTGGTTAAAGACCCTCATGTGTCTGCCACGAGAGAGTTCTGGGCGCTTCTGACCCAGCGAGGGCAGGACCCAGCTGGGGCCAGGCAGCCCAGGCACCAGAGAAAGCCCAGATATGTACAGAGCAATTTTTTCTCTTGTGTCAAACAAACCAGTCAGCAACGGCGTGGTTACTGCCACTTAAAAAACTCTGAAATCAAAACTGCATGCTGGTTTGGTTTTGGTTATTTTTGATTTTGTTCGTTTCATGGGCTAGGAGGAGCAGCACAAATTCCTCATTGTGTTCCTCGTTAGTCGGCAGATTTTCTGTAAGATTTAAGCTCAAATGTTTCCCAGCACTTCCTTGCATTTCACATGGCAGATGTCACCAGCCAGGCCCATTCCACGCTTGTGGAATGCTTGGCTTAGAAGGAGCTAAACCTTGCGTCTCTGCAGCCTCTCCTTGGCCTGTCAGGCCAAAATCTTCCTTGTGTGGAAGGGATGGGGAAAGAAACCCCTTTTGGGTTAGGATTTGTCCGTTAAGCGCTGGTTTTAATTTCCCTCCTCGCTTGTTTCAAACATCTCGCCAAACGGCGATCCTTTCTGAGTGCTTACATTGTTTTATTTTCCTGTCTTTTCCTGGCTTTGTCTTTCCCTCTTCTGTCCAACAGCCAAAATTACCAAGATTTTCATCACTCACCTTCATGGCGACCACATTTTTGGACTTCCTGGGCTGCTGTGCACGCTCAGCCTCCAGAGGAGCCCCGACGCCAGCGTGGCACCCATTGATATTTACGGGCCCCTGGGACTGCGGAGCTTCCTCTGGAGGAGCCTGGAGCTGTCCCACTCCGAGCCCCTGCTGCCCTACAGCGTGCACGAGCTGGTCCCCACGCAGGACCAGTGTCCCGACGGTGAATTCCGGGACTTTTCTGGCCTGGACCGAGGCGAGGCGCTTGCCCGGGCGCCTCCGGGGACAGTTGTGCACCTGGATCCAGAAACAGACTCGTACTTGCTGCTGGAGGATGAGGAGCTGTCTGTGAGAGCGTTCCGCCTCTTCCACCGCGTGCCCTCCTTCGGCTTCGTGATGGAAGAGAAGCCCCGGCCCGGGAAGCTCAAAGTGCACATACTGCAGGAGCTTGGTAGCTACTTTGACTTATTTTTCCTCTTTTTTACTTCTTTTATGGCCACCCTCCTGTGTGTCCTAGCAAACCCGAGCAGCTGTCTCTCTCCGTAGCCTGTTTTAACTCAATTTTCTGTTTTCTGTCTGGCACCTGGCCTCCACGTTGCGCTCTGAACTGGTGTGTGACGCTGGTGCCAGGGAATGCCACAGACCGCTCTCATGCTGGCAACAGCTGACAGGCTCAGGTGCCAAAGCTTAAACAGCTCAGCGTGGCTTTCAGGAAAACATATGGCCAGTGTATTTGCATGATTTCCGTGACTTTATTACGAGCAATATAACTGGGGTTTTCTGATAGAGTTTCCCTGAGCAGTTTCCCTGTGGCTGCCCCATCCCTGGAAGTGTCCATCCCTGGGACAGTGGAGGGTGTCCCTGCCCATAGCAGGATGAACTCAGAGGTGCCCTACAACCCAAGCTATTCTAGGATTCCATTATTTTCTTCAAACACGCTTCCTCCTAAGGCTACAAGCTCTTGATTTGTACGAAAAATCCGAAATATAGATAGACCTTTATACCGAGGCTGTGTTTTTTTCCCGGCGAGCCAGCTCTCCGCCCAGCACACCTCGAGGGGTGTATTTTAAAGCTGACGCTGCAGCAACAGCACTGCGGGTGCAGCACTGAGGGGCTGTTTTGCCTTTCCCTGCCAGGAGTCCCGCCCGGGCCGCTGTACGGGGAGCTGAAGCGCGGCCGCGCCGTGGAGCTGAGCAGCGGCGCCAGGGTGCTGCCGCGGGACGTGCTGTCGCCGCCCGTGCCCGGCAGGAAGGTCTGCGTCCTGGGCGACTGCTCGGGGCCCGTGGGGCCGGGCGCGCTGCGGCTCTGCGGGCAGGCTGACCTGCTGGTGCACGAGGCCACGCTGGCCGACGGCCTGCAGGACGCGGCGCGCCAGCGCGGGCACAGCACCCCCGGCCAGGCCGCGCGCTTCGCCGCCGAGTGCCGCGCCAGGAGGCTGGTGCTGACCCACTTCAGCCAGCGCTACCCGCCCGGCGGCCACCACTGCCTGCAGAGCCAGGCCGAGACCGCCACGGCGGGACACCAGGTGACGCTGGCCGAGGACCTCATGACCATCGAGATCCCAGTGAAAAACAAAGACGAGGACTTTGCGACCACGGAGCTCCCAGTGAAACAGTGAAAAACAAGCACTTCATCATGAGATCCCAGTGAAACAGTGAAAAACAAGGACTTCATCATGAGATCCCAGTGAAACAGTGAAAAACAAGGACTTCATCATGAGATCCCAGTGAAACAGTGGAAAACAAGGACTTCATCATGAGATCCCAGTGAAACAGTGGAAACCGAGGACTTCATCATGAGATCCCAGTGAAACAGTGAAAAACAAGCACTTCATCATGAGATCCCAGTGAAACAGTGGAAAACAAGGACTTCATCATGAGATCCCAGTGAAACAGTGAAAAACAAGCACTTCATCATGAGATCCCAGTGAAACAGTGAAAAACAAGGACTTCATCATGAGATCCCAGTGAAACAGTGGAAACCGAGGACTTCATCATGAGATCCCAGTGAAACAGTGAAAAACAAGGACTTCATCATGAGATCCCAGTGAAACAGTGAAAAACAAGGACTTCATCATGAGATCCCAGTGAAACAGTGAAAAACAAGCATGTCATCACGAGATCCCAGTGAAACAGTGAAAAACAAGCACTTCATCATGAGATCCCAGTGAAACAGTGAAAAACAAGAACTTCATCATGAGATCCCAGTGAAACAGTGAAAACCGAGGACTTCATCATGAGATCCCAGTGAAACAGTGAAAAACAAGGACTTCATCATGAGATCCCAGTGAAACAGTGAAAAACAAGGACTTCATCATGAGATCCCAGTGAAACAGTGAAAAACAAGGACTTCATCATGAGATCCCAGTGAAACAGTGAAAAACAAGCATGTCATCACGAGATCCCAGTGAAACAGTGAAAAACGAGGACTTCATCATGAGATCCCAGTGAAACAGTGAAAAACGAGGACTTCATCATGAGATCCCAGTGAAACAGTGAAAAACAAGGACTTCATCATGAGATCCCAGTGAAACAGTGAAAAACAAGGACTTCATCATGAGATCCCAGTGAAAAACTGAAAAACAAGGACTTCATCATGAGATCCCAGTGAAACAGTGAAAAACAAGGACTTCATCATGAGATCCCAGTGAAACAGTGAAAAACAAGGACTTCATCATGAGATCCCAGTGAAAAACAGTGAAAAACAAGCACTTCATCATGAGATCCCAGTGAAACAGTGAAAAACAAGCACTTCATCATGAGATCCCAGTGAAACAGTGAAAAACAAGCATGTCATCACGAGATCCCAGTGAAACAGTGAAAAACAAGGACTTCATCATGAGATCCCAGTGAAACAGTGAAAAACAAGGACTTCATCATGAGATCCCAGTGAAACAGTGAAAAACAAGGACTTCATCATGAGATCCCAGTGAAACAGTGAAAAACAAGGACTTCATCATGAGATCCCAGTGAAAAACTGAAAAATGACGTCATAATGAGATCCCAATGAAAAACTGAAAAACGAGGACTTTGTGACCATAGAGATCCCAATGAAACAGTGAAAAATAAGAACTTAGTGACCTCAGAGATCCCAATGAAACAGTGAAAAACAAGGACTTTGTGACCACAGAGATCTCAATGAAAAAGTAAAAACTCGAGACTTCATGACAATATCCCCATGAAAAACTCAAGACGAAAGACTTTGCGACAATAGAGATCCCGATTAAAAAGTGAAAACTCGGGATTTGTGACCATAGAGATCCCAATGAAACAGTGCAAACCGAGGACTTCACAGCAAGATGCCAGTGAAACAGTGACAGACGAGGCCTTTGTGGCCACAGGGTGGGAGTGACTGGGGGCGTTGCCGGGCTCAGGGGCAGGAGCTCTCCTCGTTCCACGCCTGCAGGTGAAGTTTTCTCACAAACGAATAGAGTTTAGGCCTCCTGTCGGAAGGGAGTTTACAGCCCAATCCATCCGGAGCTGCGGGGCATCAGCGCCGCGTTTTCACGGCCAGTAGCGTTTGCGAAGCGCGCTCTGGCAGTCCCCAGGCGGGCGGCAGGCGCTCCTCATTAAAGCGTCCCTCCCATGCACTTGAAGGATAAATTGTCCCGACGGAGGCACGTTTGTGTCTGCAGAAAGGCCCCTCTGGGGAATGTCCCCTGCGCCTGCTCTGCCTGCCCCTGCCGTGGCTTTACTCCCTCCCTGAAGGGACGCACAGAGCCTGCTTCCCTCCCCTGTCCTCCCCACCTCAAACCGCAAGCTGGGCCTTCCCAAATTTTAGCTGAATTTGCTGATCTGAAGCTGTGAGGAATTTTGAATTGAGACAGGAATTGTTTTTGATGATGTGGTTTATTTTTTTACCTCTTACGTAAGTAAGAAAGGTGAGTTCAGCTCACATCTTCATAGCACGGCTCACAAGGTCACAAGACTTCTAGTTACAAAACCTGTTAAAGATTTATTAGCTAATTAAACACTGTCATCAAGAACTTAATCTTAAATATTTTGTCTTATAGATTCATGCTACAGTGTAAGTTTTTTTAGTTAACTATATTATAACACACAAACAGCACTGTGTTTTAACATTCTTAATTACTTTTATAACTACCTTTTTTTCTATATCTTAAATTTTAAAACTAAAGTTTCCTTTACTTAGCCTAATGAGTGTCTGCTTTAAACTATAAATCCACATTCTCCCCTCTAAGTTAAGTGAGTTTCTAAAGTTAAGTTCTAAACACTTAAGTTTAGAAACCTTTTCCAAAACCTCAACTCAAATCCCGTGTTTAATTCTAAACTTTAACTTACCCAACAATTCTAAAACTTTTCTAAACTTTATTCTAAAAATTCCAAACTTTTAACAAACCCAAAATCCTAAAGATTTCCTACATTTCAAACTCCAACACAAAGCAGTGACGTTCCCTGGTGGGTCTGAGTGCAGAGCCTGTGCTGATTCTTGGGCTGAAATGGAGCAAAGCCAGGGACAGGAGCAGGGGTGACGTTCCCTGGTGGGTGTGAGTGCAGAGCCTGTGCTGATTCCTGGGGCTGAAACGCAGCAAAGCCAGGGACAGGAGCAGGGGTGACGTTCCCTGGTGGGTCTGAGTGCAGAGCCTGTGCTGATTCTTGGGCTGAAATGCAGCAAAGCCAGGGACAGGAGCAGGGGTGACGTTCCCTGGTGGGTCTGAGTGCAGAGCCTGTGCTGATTCCTGGGGCTGAAATGCAGCAAAGCCAGGGACAGGAGCAGGGGTGACGTTCCCTGCTCTCTGGCCACACGGAGCAAGGTGAGATCCAGGGGCTGTCCCCGCCCTGCACAGCCTCTGTCTTGCCTGTGCTGACAGTAAATCAGAACTGAATCACACCAATCATCCACGTTTGGGATTCAAACGTGCTGCACATGTGGAGGGATTTGTTGCTGGCTGGGGGCAAATTACAAATGAGTACAAATTATGGACAAATTGGGGACAAATTACAAATGACTGTACAAATTACGGACGAGACTGAATTGCTAGAAACGCCTCTTGAGCTGTTTTGTTTTCTAATATCGGTCTCATTACATAGTTGTGACAACGAAAAGATGCTATTAGCTCACATTTTAGGTAGCAAACTGAAAATGTTACAACTCACTTTAAAAGTTTCGTGACCAATCCCACAAAGCAAAAGCACATGGACAGTAGTTCCATCCAATCACCATAAGCACAGGTACCTTTGGTTAAACACTGCCTGCTTATTTCAAACACAATACCTGCTTGTGAGCCTTAAAACACAATGCCCAAAGCTCGATTATTAAGCTTAGAACTTCCTAATATCTCACTAAATACACTTTTCTGCAACTTGAAGAGTTATTCTAGAGAAGCGTTAGCACACAGACCATTGTTCTATTTGTCCTTTCTTTTTTACTTCTTACATCATTTTTCTGCTGACCAATCTCATGGCTGCTGCTTAGCTCTGATCACAGTTCTGCTGTCTCTGGGGCCTGCCTTTTGCAGCTTTCCCAAAACCCTCTGATTTTATAGATTCCCGCAGGATTCTTTGATTTCTTGGAGCAGTGATGCCGGGAGGAGTGGCGGGCGTGGGGAACGTGAAACTCGCCGATCTCTCTGGTGTTGCCCCAGAAATGCTGCGTGCAGCAGGCAGGGTCTGCGGGTCGTGCCGACCCGTTCCGTCTGCCCTCGAGCTGCGCTTCCTTTTCTCTGACAGGAACAGTGTCCCGTGCGCAGGCCGTGGTGCCACAGCCGGTTTTGGGCGCTCAGGAGCCGAGCGCGCTCCAGCTGCGCTGGGTTCCACACAGGGGCAGAGCAGCGTTGTTGTCCTGACCCACTCTGCTCGCTGGAATACCCAAACCCCCCGCTTTTACACCTGTTTATCCACAGCTGTGACTGGCAGCTCAGGGCCCGGCTTCAGGGCTTTGATGTAGGATGCGAATCCGGGCTCAGAAGGGGTGATTTTGGGTGAAGGGCAGCGGGGGCAGAGCGCATCACACGGCAGCATCAGGCCAGGGTAATTAATGGGCAATGGGTCTGGGGATTGGCTGCACAGCTGAGACACTGGCGCCATTCTAGAGCCATTTATTCCACAGGGAGGGAAGGCTCCTTTCCCCGGCCTGGGAGGAAGAGCTGAAGGCTGCTTGGTCTGCGCCCAGGGCCAGGTCGTTGCTGTGGATTTAACCCCTGACTGCTTTTGGGCACGTCAGTGAATCGGAGCGCGCTCAGTGCCGGGGCTGTGCAGAGCTGCTGCACTTTCCATTCAGTGCATTCCAGCGCTTGAGAATGAGCCACAGCTGCCTCTTTTCCAGCAGGCCCCTGTGCCCTTGCTCAGCCTGCTCCTCTCCCCTCAGAGTCTGGGTACAAACTCCCTCCTGATCCTGACTGCGAGTGAGACCTGAATTAAATCAACGGGAACGCTTGTGCCGGCCCCCGAGAGGTTCGGACCATCAGCTGTCTGTGTTCCCAGTGAGTTTATCTTCCCAGTTATCATCTGTGGGTTACCAGAGAGCGGAATTGCTCTGCATTCCAACAGACGTGCCCGAGGGTTTCTCCCGACAGCAGACAAGGACTCTGCTCTGCACCACGAGGGCGTCTCAACAAGTGCCGGGTGTGTAAAAGAAGAGTTTCTAAAATCATCTTTAGGCTCTGAATAACT